>NC_135236.1:98916977-99231977 GCF_051348905.1 Ranitomeya variabilis
CACAGGCATGGGGGTGCAGCGTATAAACAGTGGCTTAAAGGAACAGCACTCCCATAGACAGGGGTGCAGAGCACACACAGAAGATTAAAGGACAGTACTACTACAGTAATTGGCATGGCTGTGATGGCTCCGGAAGTGCACACAGTCTAAAAGCTTGTTGATTGGCTGCACTGCAGCCTTTCAACAAGCTTTATTAGACTGGCAAACCTGAACAGGGAACTGGACATACAGTAAAAAGTCAGCGATCAGGGTTTGGTACTGGGCACTAGGTGTCCAGTGCGAACCCCAAACTTTCCAGTTCGGGTATTCCCATCCCTCATATACAGTGCTAAATCATAGCAACTGCTTGTTCAGTATGTAATAACGGTCTTAATGACCAGAGGGTGGTTGGTGTCCACCTCACCAGCTCACCCACAATGCAAGCTATTTTCTGTTTGCGTGTGCATCTTACCTGATGCCTAACAATATGGGGGTCTATCCAGAGGCAAAATCTGTTACATAGGCAAAGACAGTTTTAGGCAAAGTGGGGCCCTGGGCAAAAGTCAAAAGTGGGCTCCAACTGCTAAAATAGTGAACATTAGAATTAACTAGGTAGAAAGCCAAAATGAACAATTGTAAGTGCACTATATAATATGATGACTGCAATATATTAAGGGCATAAAAACTTTGATGGGAGGAGGAGGAGAAGTGCTTCTTTAAGGTCCTTTGGTGACATCACGATCATGAGACAATGATGTCATCAAAGGTTCTCAAAGAGTCTTAACTTTCAGAAGCTACATGATAATACAGAACTTGTGTTATCACCACAGCTACTGCTAGACATGCTGGGGACCACTAATAGAGTGAAAGACCTGGGCAATTGGCCAGTTAGTCCCCCCTATGCTGGCCCTGTCCGTTGGATATTAGTGCAATTCCCTGGGACTTCCATGAATCCACAGACCATAGACAAATCTTTAGACCCATTACAATGTTTTCTAAAGGTTTTTTGCATTGGACAGCAGATAAGCCTACCATAACATTACGTTATCTCAGTTGTTATTACAGTGCAGAAAATGAGACCCTCAACTCTATTATATCTGAATAGAAACATATTTTAGCGCGTGTAATTTTCCAACATATTGAAAGAAACGCAATACAGCTCTTAGATGAGCTACAAACAGCGTTCTTCTCTTTATTATATATTATTACAAAAGGCACAAAAACCCAATAGCACCCAATCCCCCAGGAATTGAAGTATATATTTTTATGAAAATGGAAATTTTATCACATCATAGAATAGCTTGCATATATGAAGCCTGATATTCTATTTTTACATTTTGTTCTTGTATTTCAGAGCCAATATTACCAGATCAACCCCGTGACATCGTGGGGCCTGACTGTTATTTGCAAGTACTTTAGCACCACCTAGTGTCCAAATGCTTAATTACAATTAGATATTTTAAAAAGTCCTTTTTTTGGCAACTTGTAACATTCATTATGTGACATTTGCTAGCAAAATTGTAATATTAAATGTGAGAGTGCATCATCTGGGTCTAATAAATGAATTTAGCTTAAAAAATACAGTATATGATATAGATAAAAGCAAAATTAAGATGAAAATGGCATTACGTTTAGCAACCCAAAACACTAAGATCTTGTATGTTTCCCCCCATCATGAACTTTCTACATTCCTCTGGCCAATTTCCTTCTCACTTTGCTTGATATGCGGTTCCTCTGGAGAGTGGAGTCCTGCACAGGTTTTCACCACTCAGTAGCAAAAGGCAAGAAACCAACAGGTCCACTGACCACAAGAGGTTTTCTAGTTGCATGGTTTTCCTTTATCATGGTCTTTAATTAAAATATCAATAGAATAACAAATTCCAAATTCCCATGTCAAGAAACATTGTGCCCCCTATAAAAAAAAAAATACAGGTTAGTTAGGCAGCAGGGTCATAAATTAGAAAATGTTCTTCCACCGTAGGTAACAATAGCTTCCTTTACTGAAAAAAAAAAAACACTTAACCCCATTGCACATTTTCCGTGGCAGCCTAGTGCTGTCCCCTGGTTCTACAAGGATTAAGACGAAAAGTAAATCAGATAAAATCCGAGGAAATGTTTAAGAACAAAAAAAGAAACATCAATTAATGGGGCAGAACATGGGGATTTATTAAGTGGAACATGTTATTGTAATGAGATTTCAAATCTCATTATCATCACTACAACCAAATCTCATTTATTGCTGAAAGGTGTATTCCAGCGTAATTAGGCATGGTATTGTGATTAAAAACTAAAGTGTTGTTCCAATAAGTATGATGGAAAGTAATGCTTTTTTTTTTTTAGATTCTGTGACACATATTCTGCAACAATCTAAAGGACTGGAAGGAAAAAAAAACTGCTCTACTCTGTTAAGTAAAATAATTTAAGAGTATAATTCCTGTAATTTAGAAAAAAATGGCAGCTGACAAGTAATCCAGCATTGCACAAAAAGAGTCCTGAAACTGGAAGGAAGAAAACTAATCTAAAGTTCCTTAACCCCACACAAAATCTATATGATCCCCTTACCAACATCTGCCACTGGCGTTCCTCTATGGTGTTTTGAGGGGGCATTGACCCTTTTGATGCTCCGATTCCCTGCGGGATAATACCTGACAGTACAGCAGTGCCCGTCATCGATCAGGGTCGTGGATGGGTGGTCACTCAGTGGTGGCATGGTGGTGGCTCTGCTCCATCTCCATCTGTGTAGCAGCAGTGGGTATGAGTGGGTCTATGGGTAAAGGTAGTTCAGCTCATACACATATAATCAGGGATGGCAACAGATTTACATATTATACAGGAATTATTTAATAGTGCTGCGTTTCCAAAAATCTGATAGTAGATTGGCAATTTCAAGCTAGTGTTGAAAATAATATTTTTAGGCAAAGTTGTTGTGTGGTTAAGAGAAGTTATCAGGAATCCACAGCGCAGGTGGTAACTTTGACCCCTGGGACCACCCATTTCAGCCAAATGGGGCACGTTTTGTATTGGAGCTGCAGTGTGCATGATCGACCAAGGCTCCATTCATTCTCTATAGGACTGCCGAGCATTTAGTTCAGCGTTCTCCAGCTGCCCCAAAGAGCAGGCACGGAGCAGCAATCAGGGTTGCAAACTGTTGCTCCATTCTAAGGCTATATTTTATCAGTACTTGTATACCAAAACCAGGAATGTGTCAGAGGAGTGAAGTGACTCATAGTCCGAATGTGCTGTAAAGAACTTGTGGGCAGATGCTGCCATCTAGTGATCAGTGGCAATAGATGTGAGAGCCTGAAAAAGGAATGGAGCCACGGGAAAGGAGACATGTTGAACAGAAGGAAGATAGAAGCTTGTAACACAAGAATCATGTGATCTACTGTGATGCATCAAAAAATAAAAGGCAACAGGGTCAGGTCAGGAATCAGTCATCACCCAGATTTTTAACAAGTCACTTGTTGAAGAGGAGCTTGCACTTGCTTACAGCGAAACCCTATAGGAGCGTGTTTGTAAACATAAGGGCATCATTGGAAGTGGATGAAGCAAGGGGTGCAGAGCCTTTATGGAGGATTGGAGATCCTAATTGTCGAGGATTAGATAATGGACAGAAGAGGGTCCGGTTGGAGAAACAAAACCTTGATCGTGTGAGAGGAGGTCCGGTTGGAGACACAGAGCCTTGATTGTGTGAGTTGAGGCCCATTGGAGAAATGGAACCTTCATTGCGTGACTGGAGGTCCGGTTGGAGAAACGGAACCTCGATCGTGGAAGAAAAAAAGAAAAGTGAGCCAGAGGCAAAGGGAGTGGGTCGGTGGCAGAAAGAGCTGTGTGCGGCCTACAGTGTGAGACTCGTAGCCTAGCTGCAGAGTGTATTGTGGCTCCTGTCAGGGCCTGGGGCAGTGACCGCCATTAGAAACTGATTTGCTTCGGGTAATACAGGCTGACAGTCCAGTGTATCCTTGACATTATTATTAGAAAGTGTGACCAATAGTCGTATACTTTTGTGTGCTAATTGTGTTTTACGTTAATGTTCATGTTCTAGTTATACAGTAGTTGTATTTTTGGTGTGTAATTCAGCAAGGGTATAATTGAGCCACACAAAGTTTTAGTGAACTTTACAGACAGTAGTGAGTAGTGACCTGTTTTCAGGGAAATAGATCAATGGCTGCACTCAAAATATACTGTGCTAAGGCAAGGAAATGTGCAATACATGAAACGTGAATAGCATAATGGCTTGTGAAATTTATGGAAAAATACATGAGATTCTTAGCACAATATTTGGCCAAAAATTGTGAGCCCATCCACCAAACGTCAAGGTAATCTCAAAAATCCGTTGCTGTGTGGTTTGCATTGTCATCAATAAATTGACTGTCATTTCCTGATATTGTTTCTTGCCTTGCTAAACCCATAAACAGTAATAAATAACAACTTGCTTCATATCGTACCACTTAGTCTGCATTCTCTCTCGGAAGTTCCCAGTGTATGGTTCCCAGGGTCTGGAGGAGAGGAAACTCTCCTTCAGGCCCTGGGATCCATATTCATGTAAAAAATAGCTGCATGCTCATACTTGTTAACATGTTCTGTTCTGTGTTCAATTATAGTTTTCTCTGATTGTTCCACTTCTAGTTTTGGCATAATAATACTGACCAAATACTGACATGTGAATGATCCCTAACAAGGAAAAAAGAGCCCCAACCTGCTGACTAGCATGTGTCCCAGAAGTCGAACACCTACCGTTTTCATTGGACAATTCATTTAAAGGGTTTTCCCACTTTTGGAAAGAAGACTGCTTGAAAATACCTGAAATGACAAATTAAGTGCTCACCCTCCCCAGGTCCAGCGCTAGGTTGCCAACATCACCTTTTTTTTTCTTGGCAGATAATCACGTACAGACACATTGAAGAACCATAATAAATCATAATGATTGTAAGTGATACATGTCTACAGCCCATTACTGTGATATGAAAATCACCAAGACCATACATTTTTTTACTGACAGGCCAAAAAGTGCCCTATGTTTATGGGCTGCCCAGAAATTTCAGGACCGTTGACATCCCTGTGCTGCATGTAGGGCCAGCTCAAGGGTTTTGTGGACCCCTTCAACACATACCACAATTCATGATGTACAGATAAGAAATGTAGGTGTAGTACACGTTTTCTCTTCTTTCATTACATGAGTGATATCTATTGTAAATTCTACAATAGCTCAGAAATCGTCCAATCCTCACAGCGCACAGTGCGTGCGCGGGGAGGATTCAAAAGTCAGTATTATGGGCACAATATAGTCCTCCATACAGTATTATGGGCACCACATAGTCCTCCATACAGTATTATGGGCACCACATAGTCCTCCATACTGTATTATGGGCCCCATATATTGCTCCTTACAGTATAATGTCCCCATATATTGTTCCATACAATGTAATGGGTCCCATATATTTCTCCATACAGTATAATGGGCACTATGTAATGCTCCATACAGTATAATGGCCCCATATAATGCTACAAACAGGATAATGGCCCCATATAATGCTCCATACAGTATAATGAGTCCCATGTTTTACCGCCCATCATGCACTTTCTACATTCATTTGGCTATTTTCCTTCTCACTTTGCTTGATATGCGGCTTCTCTGGAGAGTAGAGTTCTGCACAGGTTCTCACTAGTGTTGAGCATTCCGATACCGCAAGTATCGGGTATCGGCCGATACTTGCGGTATCGGAATTCCGATACCGGTATTCCGATACTTGCCGCGTATCGGATACCGGAATCGGAAGTTCCAAGATTCAAAATTCAGAAATTCAGCCAATGAGAATGATTCCAAGTGTGGGCACATCCTGTTTAGCATGGAGGGCATGAAACTACTGGCAAGGCTGTGATTGGCTGCTGAAATGATGTCATGATGCAGTTTAAAAGTCGCTGGCGCCATTTTCCGATCACTCTGCTGTGAATTCAGTTAGTGACAGGACGCTGTTTGCTGACTGAGGGACAGTTTAGAGATAGCGATTTGCTTCTTTGTGCTTTCCAAAGGCTAATTTAGCAACCGCTGTGTTCACCTACTAATCACCTTGCTTTTGCCTTGTAGCGCTGTTTTCACAGCGATCTGCAAGGTCTGTGTGTGTGTGTGTGTGTGAGTGCAGCCCACTCTCTAGTCTGAGTGCAGCCACATAGGCCATCCATAGCTGGTTGTATTCAGTTCAGGGAGGGTGGTTCATTGCCTCATACTGTTCTTTTTTTTTTTTTTTTTTCAAGTAGTGTAGTCTGCTGCTAATTTATTCAAAAAAATCCTATTAGTGTCTTTCCACCCGTCTCCAGCTAATTTGTGGAAAAACACTACATAGGATAAAGTAGAGGAGGGTTTTTGGGCCTTGCAGCGCCGTTTACGGCTGTCTGCACGGTCTCCGTGTGACTGCAGCTCGCCCTGTAGTCTGTGAGCAGCCGTAGCCTGGTTGTCTGCAGCTCAGGGTTGTTCACTGCGTCATACCGCCAAATCAATTTTTATTTTTTTTCAAGTAGTGTAGTCTGCTGCTAATTAATTTAAAAAAATCCTATTAGTGTCTTTCCACCCGTCTCCAGCTAATTTGTGGAAAAACACTACATAGGATAAAGTAGAGGAGGGTTTTTGGGCCTTGCAGCGCCGTTTACGGCTGTCTGCACGGTCTCCGTGTGACTGCAGCTCGCCCTGTAGTCTGTGAGCAGCCGTAGCCTGGTTGTCTGCAGCTCAGGGTTGTTCACTGCGTCATACCGCCAAATCAATTTTTATTTTTTTTCAAGTAGTGTAGTCTGCTGCTAATTAATTTAAAAAAATCCTATTAGTGTCTTTCCACCCGTCTCCAGCTAATTTGTGGAAAAACACTACATAGGATAAAGTAGAGGAGGGTTTTTGGGCCTTGCAGCGCCGTTTACGGCTGTCTGCACGGTCTCCGTGTGACTGCAGCTCGCCCTGTAGTCTGTGAGCAGCCGTAGCCTGGTTGTCTGCAGCTCAGGGTTGTTCACTGCGTCATACCGCCAAATCAATTTTAATTTTTTTTCAAGTAGTGTAGTCTGCTGCTAATTAATTTAAAAAAATCCTATTAGTGTCTTTCCACCCGTCTCCAGCTAATTTGTGGAAAAACACTACATAGGATAAAGTAGAGGAGGGTTTTTGGGCCTTGCAGCGCCGTTTACGTCTGTCTGCACGGTCTCTGTGTGACTGCAGCTCTATCTGTTGTCAGTTCAGCCCCGAAAAAAGAAATAAATAATAAAGTTCACCAAACACACCAGTTACACCACTTTACATTTGTGTAGGCCACATTAGCTCATATTAAAGTCTAGTCCACACTTTAGAAAATTAGTGTTTCTTATACCTGTTAGGAGGAGTTGCTCAGGAATAAGCACACAAATCCGTTAGTACTTTTCTGCTTATCTTTATCAGTCAACCAAGATGAAGAAGGCAGTGAGTAAGGCACGTGGGCGTGGGCGCGGAGCAGGGAGGGGACGTGGGGATTCTGTGCCTGCTGCGGGCACCGGTGACTCATCAGCACCCACTTTCACCAGGCAACAGTCGTTCATGCGCAGCTTTGTGTCAGAGCGCCGTACACCGCTGCTGCATGAAGACCAAATTGAAGCCGTTGTCGGATGGATGGCAGCTAATGCATCAACTTCCATTAGTGCCACATCCTCTCAGACACAGAGCACTGGAGAGCAGCCATCTGTCTCTTCACCACCTGCCAAATTGCCCAGGCAGACAGAGAGCCCAGGACAGGAGCCGTCTCTACTTCTGTTCTCTGAATCTCTTGGCTTGGAAACAGGGGGCCAGCCAAGCAGCATTGGAGAAATGGAAGAAGAGGCAGGGTGCAGTGATGCCCAACAGCTTTTTCTGTCTTCCTCTGAAGAGGCGGGTGGGCCAGTGGCTCCGGTCACCACATCGCAGGCCGCATCAGCTGATGATGACACTCAGGTGCCACTTACTGGTGCGTGCTCTGCTGCTGAGACTACCCAGGAGGAGCAGTTGGGGGCAGAGGGTAGTGTAGATGATGAGGTCCTCGACCCATCTTGGCGTGAGGGACAGGAAGGTGGTGGGAGCAGCTCTGAGGAAGAGATTCCCCGTACGGCCCAAAGAGGGAGAGGGAGGGGGAAGACTGCGGATCCTGCAGCCTCCGCTTTGGCACCCGTTAGGAGCATGTCTCTTCCAAAAGCCAAAAAGGGCGCTCCCAAGACTTGCAGTGCCTGGTCCTTTTTTGACACAGTTGCAGATGACATTTGCTATGTCAGATGCAACGTGTGTCATCACAAAGTCAAAAGAGGTCGAAATGTCAGCAGCCTCAATACCTCCAACATGTGGAAACATGTGCGCACCAGGCACCCGGCGTTGTTAGAAAAACACACTGAAGAGGTAGGCCAACCAACAGCGGCAGCTACCACCTCTTCAGCTCGTGTTGCCTCTTCCTCTAGCTCACACGCAGCTGGTTCGGCTTCCTCCCAGGATCGCCGTGGAAGAACCTCTGGCCCTGTTGTCCAGAGACCCGCTGTAATTCCACCCGCAGCGCCACTTTCCCAGTCATCCACACACTCCCAGCCCAGTCTACAGCCATCGGTAGTACAGGCATGGGAGAAAAGGCGGCCTTTCTCGTCAAACCACCCACGAGCACAGGCTCTGACTGCAGGCATTGCCAAACTTCTGTCACTGGAAATGCTGTCATTCAGGCTGGTGGAGACTGACAGCTTCCGTGACTTGATGTCATTGGCAGTCCCACAGTACAATGTGCCCAGCCGCTTTTACTTCAGCAGGCAAGCCGTCCCTGCCCTGCACAAGCATGTGGAGGGACACATAAAACACGCGCTACTGAACGCCGTCAGTAGCAAGGTCCACCTCACCACCGATGCGTGGACCAGTCAACATGGACAGGGGCGATACCTTTCCCTCACTGCCCATTGGGTTAATGTCATTGAGCCGGGTACAGACCGTGCGAGTGGCGCAGGACGTGTCCTGCCCACTCCAAGGATTGCAGGAATCCATTCTGTACGCATTGACTCCTCCTCTTACACCAGTTCCTCAGAATCATCGCTGCAGGAGCCGTCACAGTCCACCTCCACATGGACCCGTGATGAACGTGTACCTGTTACGACCGACATGAGCACAGCCGTGGCCAAACGTCAACAGGCCGTGTTGAAATTAATTTTTTTGGGGAATCGTAGCCACACAGCGCAGGAGCTCTGGAATGCCATCAAGCAGGAGAGCGATGTGTGGTTTGTGCCAGCGAATCTCCAGCCAGGCATGGTAGTGTGTGATAATGGCCGAAATCTGGTGGCAGCTCTGGGCCTCGGCAACCTCACTCACATCCCATGTCTGGCACATGTGCTCAATTTGGTCGTGCAGAGCTTTTTGAGGGACTATCCGGATCTTGATGCACTGCTGCACAAGGTCCGCCTAGAGTGTGCTCACTTGCGGCGTTCCAGCACGGCAAAAGCGCGCATTGCGGCTCTGCAGCGCCGACACCGCCTGCCGGAACATCGCATCATATGTGACCTACCTACCAGGTGGAATTCCACGTTACATATGTTGGAGCGGTTGTGTGAGCAGCAGCAAGCTGTAATGGAGTACCAGCTGCTTCAGGCGCAAAGAAGTCGCACTCAGCGCCGTACAGACTTCACAACCACAGAGTGGGCCACTATGAATGACGTCTGCCAGGTTTTGCGTCCCTTTGATTATTCCACGCGGATGGCGAGTGCAGATGATGCACTAGTCAGCATGACTGTCCCCCTTATCTGCCTGCTTGAAAAATCACTGCAAGCGCTAAGGGATGATGTTGTGGAAGAGGTGGAGGATGAGGATTCACCATTTCCATCATCTTCTGGACAGTCAGCGCCACGTGGTTCCTCACAAACGCTTAGGCAGGGGACAGTTTGTGAGGAGGATGAGGAGGAGTCAATGGAGGAGGAAGACGTCCGTCCAGAGGAGGGAGTTACCGAATTGTCCAGTACTCAGTGTGTACAGCGAGGGTGGGGTGATGACGAGCGGGCAGAGATCACGCCTCCAGCAGGGGACAGCGTTTCTTGGGCAGTTGGCAGTCTGCAGCACATGGTGGATTACATGCTGCAGTGCCTGAGAAACGACCGCCGCATCGCCCACATTCTCAACATGTCTGATTATTGGGTGTTCACCCTCCTCGATCCTCGCTACCGGGACAACGTAGAAAGCCTCATCACACCGTTGAACCGTGAGCGAAAAATGCGGGAGTACCAAGACACACTGGTCAATTCCATCATCTTCTCCATTCCAACTGAGAGAAGTGCTGCTAGTGCATTCCAAAGCAGCTCAGTGCGTCCAGGCAGTGGTGGAGGCTCTGCACAAAGAGGGAGCAGAAGCAGTGCCTCTGCCCAAGGCAAGACCAGTATGGCCCAACTGTGGCACAGTTTTCTGTGCCCCCCACAAAAGTCTACACCATCATAGACGGCTCCAGTCAGCAGGAGGCAACGGTTCCGTCAGATGGTGACAGACTACATGTCTTGCCCTCTTGCTGTACTCCCAGACGGCTCTTCCCCTTTCAAGTTTTGGGTCTCAAAGCTGGATACATGGCCAGAGCTAAGCCAGTATGCATTGGAGGTGCTGTCTTGCCCTGCGGCCAGTGTATTATCGGAACGTGTCTTTAGTGCTGCAGGTGGTGTACTAACTGACCGTCGCATGCGATTATCCTCCGATAACGTTGACCGGCTTACTTTCCTGAAAATGAACAAGGCCTGGATCTCGCAGGAATTTGCCACTCCTCCTCCTGATTAAATAATTAGGTCACTGTATACGTTATCCAGGTCTCCTGTTGTGTTCATCTTTCTACCACCTGAACTTAAATTCCTGTGCTCCAACACCGCCAGTTGAGGCTCAGAAGTGCCGTCTGCACAGTCAAAACATACGACCCAGTGTTATTGGGTTTCAGTAACGTCAGCTGATCCCCAGCTGTGTAGCCGGCAATGTGTCATGCGACCGCCACGCTGACACAACAACTGAAATGTAAGGGAATCTGTCCCCCCCCCCCCCAAGGCGTTTGTTACTGAAAGAGCCACCTTGTGCAGCAGTAATGCTGCACAAGGAAAAGGTAGCTATTTTTGTTTAGCTCCTTGCACACGCAGAACTTAACACTTATAAAATGTGTCCCCTGCAACCGTAAAACCGTCCCGGAGGTGGGACTTTCCTTCGTAATGTGACGCAGCACAGCCGTCATTCCTACCCCCCCGGCGCCGCGCACCGGCTCCTCAGCGTTGTTTTATTCCGTCCCGGAGCCTGCGCTGTTATGTTATCCCGTGGCCAGGCACACTTAGCGCTGCCCGTCTTCTGGCATCATTTGGTGTCAGGATGGCTGCGCCTGTGCGGCCGCGCTGGCAGAGAGCCCGCCTCGCAGTGTCTTCTGATTTAATCCCACTGGGGGCCTGGGATCCATGGACATGCGCAGTGCATATCTGAACCTCCACCTCTCACTCATTTCCCTATGGCTTCTTCAGACTGTTCGGTGTCAGCTGGTCCCTAATAGCATGCCACGGCCGTGACACCGCACAGTCTTAAGAAGCCGTAGGGAGGGGAGTGAGAGGCGAGGATATGCACTGCGCATGTCCATGGATCCCAGGCCCCCAGTGGGATTAAATCAGAAGACACTGCGAGGCGGGCTCTCTGCCAGCGCGGCCGCACAGGCGCAGCCAGCCTGACACCAAATGATGTCAGAAGATGGGCAGCGCTAAGTGTGCCTGGCCACGGGATAACATAACAGCGCAGGCTCCGGGACGGAATAAAACAACGCTGAGGAGCCGGTGCGCGGCGCCGGGGGGGTAGGAATGACGGCTGTGCTGCGTCACATTACGAAGGAAAGTCCCACCTCCGGGACGGTTTTACGGTTGCAGGGGACACATTTTATAAGTGTTTAGTTCTGCGTGTGCAAGGAGCATGATGAAAAGAGCCACCTTTTCCTTTTGCATCTTTTGTGCTG
The DNA here is from genome assembly GCF_051348905.1 of Ranitomeya variabilis. Lineage (NCBI taxonomy): Eukaryota > Metazoa > Chordata > Amphibia > Anura > Dendrobatidae > Ranitomeya > Ranitomeya variabilis. Next base: position 98,928,914 of record NC_135236.1, read on the forward strand.
CACAAGCTGGCTCTTTCAGCTACAAACGCCTTGGGGGGGGGTTAAAGGTTCCCTTTCGACTTTCTCAGGCTTCGGCCTACATTGTGTTCCTCTGCTTTTCCACCTGTCCCTGGGCTCCAACACCGCCAGTTGCCGTCCAGAAGTGCTGTACGCACAGTCAACAGTCCCTCCTCTGTTATTGGGGTTCAGTAACGTCAGCTGTTCCCCTGCTGTGTGTGTGGCAATCCCTCCTACCTCCTCCAACCTCCTCCTCCTCCTCCACCTGTCCCTGGGCTCCAACACCGCCAGTTGCCGTCCAGAAGTGCTGTACGCACAGTCAACAGTCCCTCCTCTGTTATTGGGGTTCAGTAACGTCAGCTGTTCCCCTGCTGTGTGTGTGGCAATCCCTCCTACCTCCTCCAACCTCCTCCTCCTCCTCCACCTGTCCCTGGGCTCCAACACCGCCAGTTGCCGTCCAGAAGTGCTGTACGCACAGTCAACAGTCCCTCCTCTGTTATTGGGGTTCAGTAACGTCAGCTGTTCCCCTGCTGTGTGTGTGGCAATCCCTCCTACCTCCTCCAACCTCCTCCTCCTCCTCCACCTGTCCCTGGGCTCCAACACCGCCAGTTGCCGTCCAGAAGTGCTGTACGCACAGTCAACAGTCCCTCCTCTGTTATTGGGGTTCAGTAACGTCAGCTGTTCCCCTGCTGTGTGTGTGGCAATCCCTCCTACCTCCTCCAACCTCCTCCTCCTCCTCCACCTGTCCCTGGGCTCCAACACCACCAGTTGCCGTCCAGAAGTGCTGTACGCACAGTCAACAGTCCCTCCTCTGTTATTGGGGTTCAGTAACGTCAGCTGTTCCCCTGCTGTGTGTGTGGCAATCCCTCCTACCTCCTCCAACCTCCTCCTCCTCCTCCACCTGTCCCTGGGCTCCAACACCGCCAGTTGCCGTCCAGAAGTGCTGTACACACAGTCAACAGTCCCTCCTCTGTTATTGGGGTTCAGTAACGTCAGCTGTTCCCCTGCTGTGTGTGTGGCAATCCCTCCTACCTCCTCCAACCTCCTCCTCCTCCTCCACCTGTCCCTGGGCTCCAACACCGCCAGTTGCCGTCCAGAAGTGCTGTACGCACAGTCAACAGTCCCTCCTCTGTTATTGGGGTTCAGTAACGTCAGCTGTTCCCCTGCTGTGTGTGTGGCAATCCCTCCTACCTCCTCCAACCTCCTCCTCCTCCTCCACCTGTCCCTGGGCTCCAACACCGCCAGTTGCCGTCCAGAAGTGCTGTACGCACAGTCAACAGTCCCTCCTCTGTTATTGGGGTTCAGTAATGTCAGCTGTTCCCCTGCTGTGTGTGTGGCAATCCCTCCTACCTCCTCCAACCTCCTCCTCCTCCTCCACCTGTCCCTGGGCTCCAACACCGCCAGTTGCCGTCCAGAAGTGCTGTACGCACAGTCAACAGTCCCTCCTCTGTTATTGGGGTTCAGTAACGTCAGCTGTTCCCCTGCTGTGTGTGTGGCAATCCCTCCTACCTCCTCCAACCTCCTCCTCCTCCTCCACCTGTCCCTGGGCTCCAACACCGCCAGTTGCCGTCCAGAAGTGCTGTACGCACAGTCAACAGTCCCTCCTCTGTTATTGGGGTTCAGTAACGTCAGCTGTTCCCCTGCTGTGTGTGTGGCAATCCCTCCTACCTCCTCCAACCTCCTCCTCCTCCTCCACCTGTCCCTGGGCTCCAACACCGCCAGTTGCCGTCCAGAAGTGCTGTACGCACAGTCAACAGTCCCTCCTCTGTTATTGGGGTTCAGTAACGTCAGCTGTTCCCCTGCTGTGTGTGTGGCAATCCCTCCTACCTCCTCCAACCTCCTCCTCCTCCTCCACCTGTCCCTGGGCTCCAACACCGCCAGTTGCCGTCCAGAAGTGCTGTACGCACAGTCAACAGTCCCTCCTCTGTTATTGGGGTTCAGTAACGTCAGCTGTTCCCCTGCTGTGTGTGTGGCAATCCCTCCTACCTCCTCCAACCTCCTCCTCCTCCTCCACCTGTCCCTGGGCTCCAACACCGCCAGTTGCCGTCCAGAAGTGCTGTACGCACAGTCAACAGTCCCTCCTCTGTTATTGGGGTTCAGTAACGTCAGCTTTTCCCCTGCTGTGTGTGTGGCAATCCCTCCTACCTCCTCCAACCTCCTCCTCCTCCTCCACCTGTCCCTGGGCTCCAACACCGCCAGTTGCCGTCCAGAAGTGCTGTACGCACAGTCAACAGTCCCTCCTCTGTTATTGGGGTTCAGTAACGTCAGCTGTTCCCCTGCTGTGTGTGTGGCAATCCCTCCTACCTCCTCCAACCTCCTCCTCCTCCTCCACCTGTCCCTGGGCTCCAACACCGCCAGTTGCCGTCCAGAAGTGCTGTACGCACAGAGCCAAACACCTCGCCAATGTGTTAGTGGGGTTCAGCACCGCCAGCTGTTCCCCTGCTGTGTATACGGCAACGTGTACTGCGACCGCCACGCAGTCACAACAAGTTTACTTTAAGGGAACCTGTCCCCCCCCCCCCCCCCCAGGCGTTTGTTACTGAAGGAGCCACCTTGTGCAGCAGTAATGATGCAAAGGGAAAAAGTGCCTCTTTTCGTGGTGCTCCTTGCACATGCGGAACCTAACAGTTATGAAATGTGTCCCATCACAGCGTTAAACCGTCCGGTAGGTGGAACTTTCCTTTCTCGTGTGACGCAGCACAGCCATCATTTTTACCCCCTTGGCGCCGTGCGCCGCCTCCTCAGCGTTGTTTGAATCTGTCCCGGAGCCTGCGCTGTTAGGTTAGCCCTTGGCCATGCACACATTTTGCGCTGCCCGTCTTCTGACATCATTTGGTGTCAGGCTGGCTGCGCCTGTGCGGGTGCGCTGGCCGAGATCCCGCCTCGCAGTGTCGTCTAATGTAATCCCACCGCGGGCCTGTGATCCGTGCCCGTGCGCAGTGCATATCCTCGCCTCTCACTCCCCTCCCTACGGCTTCTTCAGACTGTGCGATGTCAGCTGGTCCCTAATAGCATGCCACGGCCGTGACACCGCACAGTCTGAAAAAGCCGTAGGGAGGGGAGTGAGAGGCGAGGATATGCACTGCGCACGGGCACGGATCACAGGCCCGCGGTGGGATTACATTAGACGACACTGCGAGGCGGGATCTCGGCCAGCGCACCCGCACAGGCGCAGCCAGCCTGACACCAAATGATGTCAGAAGACGGGCAGCGCAAAATGTGTGCATGGCCAAGGGCTAACCTAACAGCGCAGGCTCCGGGACAGATTCAAACAACGCTGAGGAGGCGGCGCACGGCGCCAAGGGGGTAAAAATGATGGCTGTGCTGCGTCACACGACAAAGGAAAGTTCCACCTACCGGACGGTTTAACGCTGTGAGGGGACACATTTCATAACTGTTAGGTTCCGCATGTGCAAGGACCATAATTAAAAGAGCTAAGTTTACCTTTTCCAGCATTAGTGCTGTACACAATGGCTCTTTCAGCTACAAACGCCTGGGGGGGGGGGGGTTAAAGGTTTCCTTTCAACTTGCTCGAGTGCAGGCTTCGGCCTACACTCCGCTCCCCCTGCTCCTCCTGCTGACCCTGGGCTCTAACACCGCCAGTTGGGGCCCGGTACTGCTAGCTGCACAGAGAAAAACACCAGCCAATGTGTCAGTGGGGTTCAGCACCGCCAGCTGTTCCCCTGCTGTGCAGCCGGCATCGTGTCCTGCAAAAGCCACGCAGACACAAGAACTGAAATTGAAGGGAACCTGTCCCCCTCCCCCAGGCGTTTTTACGTTATCCAGCCACCTTGTACAGCGGTAATGCTGCATGTGTGCAAGGTGGCTCAGAAACGTATTCTCCTCGCACATGTGGAACTGAAAACACGTCTGCAATGTGTCCTCTGTGTGACCATTTAACCGTCCCGGTGGTGTGACTTTCCTTTGTAATGACACGCTGCAACCCCCTTGGTAGCGCTGCCCGTCTTCTGGCATCATTGTTTGGCTGGCTGCGCCTCTGCGGCCGCCCTGACCCACACAACGCCCCTCGGTGTCTTATTTATTGGGACTGCGAGGGTGTGATTGATGGGCAGGATCAGTGCATCAGTTCGCCTGTCCCTCCTCTCCTTCCGCCTTCTTCGGACTGTGCGGCTTCATGGCCGTGGCATGCGATAAGGGATCAGATGACGCCGCACAGTCTGAAGCGGGTGTAAGGACCCGAGTGTGAGAGGCCAACATATGTGCTGCGCCAGGCCCTGAATCCCAGCCCCGCAGTGTTTTGACAATGTTAAGACACTGCGGGGCTGGGATTCATGGTCATCGCGAAACGCACCGGCCGACATTAAATGATGTCAGAAGATGGGCAGCGCTAACAGCGCTAGGCCAGGGGATAACACGACAGCGCAGACTCCTGTACAGCAAATAACAACGCTCAGGAGGCTGCACCCAGCACCAAGGTGGGATTCTTGACATCTGTGCTGCGTCTCATTACAAAGGGAACTCGCGCCTCCAACACAGTTTGACTGTATAAAGGGCTAAATGTTATACGTGTTTCATTCAGCGTGTGCAAGGAGCGAAATTAAAAGAGCAACCTTTGACTTGTGCAGCACTACTGCTGCATAAGCTGTGGCTCTTCTACTTTCTAACCCCTGAGGGGGGGTTAAAGGTTACCTTTGAAATTGGTTCAAGTAGGCTTCGGCCTACACTCTGCTCCCCCTGCAGAGCCCGGGCTCCAACACCGCTAGTTGCTGTCCGGAAGTGCTGGCTGCACAGAGCCAAACACCTCGCCAATGTGTCAGTGGGGTCCAGCACCGCCAGCTGTTCCCCTGCTGTGTAGCCGGCAACGTGTCCTGCGACCGCCACGCAGACACAACAGACCCAAAGCTGCCGCCAGTGCAGGCTTCGGCCTACACTCCCCTCCCCCTGCTCCTGCTCCTCCTCCTCCTGCTGACCCTGGGCTCTAACAAACCGCCAGTTGGGGCCCAGATGTGCTAGCTGCACAGAGAAAAACACCAGCCAATGTGTCAGTGGGGTCCAGCACCGCCAGCTGTTCCCCTGCTGTGCAGCCGGCAACGTGTCCTGCAAAAGCCACGCAGACACAAGAACTGAAATTGAAGGGAACCTGTCCCCCCTCCCCCAGGCGTTTTTACGTTATCCAGCCACCTTGTACAGCGGTAATGCTGCATGTGTGCAAGGTGGCTCAGAAACGTATTCTCCTCGCACATGTGGAACTGAAAACACGTCTGCAATGTGTCCTCTGTGTGACCATTTAACCGTCCCGGTGGTGTGACTTTCCTTTGTAATGACACGCTGCAACCCCCTTGGTAGCGCTGCCCGTCTTCTGGCATCATTGTTTGGCTGGCTGCGCCTCTGCGGCCGCCCTGACCCACACAACGCCCCTCGGTGTCTTATTTATTGGGACTGCGAGGGTGTGATTGATGGGCAGGATCAGTGCATCAGTTCGCCTGTCCCTCCTCTCCTTCCGCCTTCTTCGGACTGTGCGGCTTCATGGCCGTGGCATGCGATAAGGGATCAGATGACGCCGCACAGTCTGAAGCGGGTGTAAGGACCCGAGTGTGAGAGGCCAACATATGTGCTGCGCCAGGCCCTGAATCCCAGCCCCGCAGTGTTTTGACAATGTTAAGACACTGCGGGGCTGGGATTCATGGTCATCGCGAAACGCACCGGCCGACATTAAATGATGTCAGAAGATGGGCAGCGCTAACAGCGCTAGGCCAGGGGATAACACGACAGCGCAGACTCCTGTACAGCAAATAACAACGCTCAGGAGGCTGCACCCAGCACCAAGGTGGGATTCTTGACATCTGTGCTGCGTCTCATTACAAAGGGAACTCGCGCCTCCAACACAGTTTGACTGTATAAAGGGCTAAATGTTATACGTGTTTCATTCAGCGTGTGCAAGGAGCGAAATTAAAAGAGCAACCTTTGACTTGTGCAGCACTACTGCTGCATAAGCTGTGGCTCTTCTACTTTCTAACCCCTGAGGGGGGGTTAAAGGTTACCTTTGAAATTGGTTCAAGTAGGCTTCGGCCTACACTCTGCTCCCCCTGCAGAGCCCGGGCTCCAACACCGCTAGTTGCTGTCCGGAAGTGCTGGCTGCACAGAGCCAAACACCTCGCCAATGTGTCAGTGGGGTCCAGCACCGCCAGCTGTTCCCCTGCTGTGTAGCCGGCAACGTGTCCTGCGACCGCCACGCAGACACAACAGACCCAAAGCTGCCGCCAGTGCAGGCTTCGGCCTACACTCCCCTCCCCCTGCTCCTGCTCCTCCTCCTCCTGCTGACCCTGGGCTCTAACAAACCGCCAGTTGGGGCCCAGATGTGCTAGCTGCACAGAGAAAAACACCAGCCAATGTGTCAGTGGGGTCCAGCACCGCCAGCTGTTCCCCTGCTGTGCAGCCGGCAACGTGTCCTGCAAAAGCCACGCAGACACAAGAACTGAAATTGAAGGGAACCTGTCCCCCCTCCCCCAGGCGTTTTTACGTTATCCAGCCACCTTGTACAGCGGTAATGCTGCATGTGTGCAAGGTGGCTCAGAAACGTATTCTCCTCGCACATGTGGAACTGAAAACACGTCTGCAATGTGTCCTCTGTGTGACCATTTAACCGTCCCGGTGGTGTGACTTTCCTTTGTAATGACACGCTGCAACCCCCTTGGTAGCGCTGCCCGTCTTCTGGCATCATTGTTTGGCTGGCTGCGCCTCTGCGGCCGCCCTGACCCACACAACGCCCCTCGGTGTCTTATTTATTGGGACTGCGAGGGTGTGATTGATGGGCAGGATCAGTGCATCAGTTCGCCTGTCCCTCCTCTCCTTCCGCCTTCTTCGGACTGTGCGGCTTCATGGCCGTGGCATGCGATAAGGGATCAGATGACGCCGCACAGTCTGAAGCGGGTGTAAGGACCCGAGTGTGAGAGGCCAACATATGTGCTGCGCCAGGCCCTGAATCCCAGCCCCGCAGTGTTTTGACAATGTTAAGACACTGCGGGGCTGGGATTCATGGTCATCGCGAAACGCACCGGCCGACATTAAATGATGTCAGAAGATGGGCAGCGCTAACAGCGCTAGGCCAGGGGATAACACGACAGCGCAGACTCCTGTACAGCAAATAACAACGCTCAGGAGGCTGCACCCAGCACCAAGGTGGGATTCTTGACATCTGTGCTGCGTCTCATTACAAAGGGAACTCGCGCCTCCAACACAGTTTGACTGTATAAAGGGCTAAATGTTATACGTGTTTCATTCAGCGTGTGCAAGGAGCGAAATTAAAAGAGCAACCTTTGACTTGTGCAGCACTACTGCTGCATAAGCTGTGGCTCTTCTACTTTCTAACCCCTGAGGGGGGGTTAAAGGTTACCTTTGAAATTGGTTCAAGTAGGCTTCGGCCTACACTCTGCTCCCCCTGCAGAGCCCGGGCTCCAACACCGCTAGTTGCTGTCCGGAAGTGCTGGCTGCACAGAGCCAAACACCTCGCCAATGTGTCAGTGGGGTCCAGCACCGCCAGCTGTTCCCCTGCTGTGTAGCCGGCAACGTGTCCTGCGACCGCCACGCAGACACAACAGACCCAAAGCTGCCGCCAGTGCAGGCTTCGGCCTACACTCCCCTCCCCCTGCTCCTGCTCCTCCTCCTCCTGCTGACCCTGGGCTCTAACAAACCGCCAGTTGGGGCCCAGATGTGCTAGCTGCACAGAGAAAAACACCAGCCAATGTGTCAGTGGGGTCCAGCACCGCCAGCTGTTCCCCTGCTGTGCAGCCGGCAACGTGTCCTGCAAAAGCCACGCAGACACAAGAACTGAAATTGAAGGGAACCTGTCCCCCCTCCCCCAGGCGTTTTTACGTTATCCAGCCACCTTGTACAGCGGTAATGCTGCATGTGTGCAAGGTGGCTCAGAAACGTATTCTCCTCGCACATGTGGAACTGAAAACACGTCTGCAATGTGTCCTCTGTGTGACCATTTAACCGTCCCGGTGGTGTGACTTTCCTTTGTAATGACACGCTGCAACCCCCTTGGTAGCGCTGCCCGTCTTCTGGCATCATTGTTTGGCTGGCTGCGCCTCTGCGGCCGCCCTGACCCACACAACGCCCCTCGGTGTCTTATTTATTGGGACTGCGAGGGTGTGATTGATGGGCAGGATCAGTGCATCAGTTCGCCTGTCCCTCCTCTCCTTCCGCCTTCTTCGGACTGTGCGGCTTCATGGCCGTGGCATGCGATAAGGGATCAGATGACGCCGCACAGTCTGAAGCGGGTGTAAGGACCCGAGTGTGAGAGGCCAACATATGTGCTGCGCCAGGCCCTGAATCCCAGCCCCGCAGTGTTTTGACAATGTTAAGACACTGCGGGGCTGGGATTCATGGTCATCGCGAAACGCACCGGCCGACATTAAATGATGTCAGAAGATGGGCAGCGCTAACAGCGCTAGGCCAGGGGATAACACGACAGCGCAGACTCCTGTACAGCAAATAACAACGCTCAGGAGGCTGCACCCAGCACCAAGGTGGGATTCTTGACATCTGTGCTGCGTCTCATTACAAAGGGAACTCGCGCCTCCAACACAGTTTGACTGTATAAAGGGCTAAATGTTATACGTGTTTCATTCAGCGTGTGCAAGGAGCGAAATTAAAAGAGCAACCTTTGACTTGTGCAGCACTACTGCTGCATAAGCTGTGGCTCTTCTACTTTCTAACCCCTGAGGGGGGGTTAAAGGTTACCTTTGAAATTGGTTCAAGTAGGCTTCGGCCTACACTCTGCTCCCCCTGCAGAGCCCGGGCTCCAACACCGCTAGTTGCTGTCCGGAAGTGCTGGCTGCACAGAGCCAAACACCTCGCCAATGTGTCAGTGGGGTCCAGCACCGCCAGCTGTTCCCCTGCTGTGTAGCCGGCAACGTGTCCTGCGACCGCCACGCAGACACAACAGACCCAAAGCTGCCGCCAGTGCAGGCTTCGGCCTACACTCCCCTCCCCCTGCTCCTGCTCCTCCTCCTCCTGCTGACCCTGGGCTCTAACAAACCGCCAGTTGGGGCCCAGATGTGCTAGCTGCACAGAGAAAAACACCAGCCAATGTGTCAGTGGGGTCCAGCACCGCCAGCTGTTCCCCTGCTGTGCAGCCGGCAACGTGTCCTGCAAAAGCCACGCAGACACAAGAACTGAAATTGAAGGGAACCTGTCCCCCCTCCCCCAGGCGTTTTTACGTTATCCAGCCACCTTGTACAGCGGTAATGCTGCATGTGTGCAAGGTGGCTCAGAAACGTATTCTCCTCGCACATGTGGAACTGAAAACACGTCTGCAATGTGTCCTCTGTGTGACCATTTAACCGTCCCGGTGGTGTGACTTTCCTTTGTAATGACACGCTGCAACCCCCTTGTGTCATGATCTCCATGGCCAGAGAACTAGCATAAGCCTCAATAGGAACAAGCTCTTGGAAGATGTAACTGTACTGACCATGAACTAAACCTACCGCATCATCTAGAAGTAGCCAGGTAGCATGTCCTACTTTTTATCCCTATATGCCCAGCGCCGGCCGGAGAACTAAATAATGCTAGCAGAGGGAAATATAAGACCTGACTCACCTCTAGAGAAATGCCCAAAAAGGAGACAGAAGTCCCCCACATATATTGGCGGTGATATGAGATGAAACAACAAACGCAGCAGGAAAATAGTTTTAGCAAATTTGAGGTCCGCTTTCTAGATAGCAGAAGACAGAAAGCATACTTTCATGGTCAGTAGAAAACCCTAACAAAACACATCCAGAAATTACTTTAGGACTCTGGCATTAACTCATAATACCAGAGTGGCAATTCCTGATCAACAAGAGCTTTCCAGACACAGTAACGAAACTGCAGCTGTGAACTGGAACCAAAATACAAAAACAAAACATGGACGAATGTCCAACTTATCTAGTAGATGTCTGGGAGCAGGAACAAGCACAGAGAGGCTTCTGATAACATTGTTGACCGGCAAGCATCTAACAGAGAAGCCAGGTTATATAGCGACACCCAGATCTAATCAGAACAGGTGAACAGGGAAGATGATGTCACAAGTTCAATTCCACCAGTAGCCACCGGGGGAGCCCAGAATCCAAATTCACAACAGTACCCCCCCCTCAAGGAGGGGGCACCGAACCCTCACCAGAACCACCAGGGCGATCAGGATGGGCCCTATGAAAGGCACGAACCAGATCAGAGGCATGAACATCAGATGCAGTGACCCAAGAATTATCCTCCTGGCCGTATCCCTTCCACTTGACCAGATACTGGAGTCTCCGTCTGGAAACACGGGAGTCTAGGATTTTTTCCACAACGTACTCCAACTCACCCTCAACCAACACCGGAGCAGGAGGCTCAACGGAAGGCACAACCGGTGCCTCATACCTGCGCAATAACGACCGATGAAAAACGTTATGAATAGAAAAGGATGCAGGGAGGTCCAAACGGAAGGAAACAGGGTTAAGAATCTCCAATATTTTATACGGACCGATGAACCGAGGCTTAAACCTAGGAGATGAGACCCTCATAGGGACAAAACGAGAAGACAACCACACCAAATCTCCAACACAAAGCCGAGGACCAACACGACGGTGACGGTTGGCAAAAAGCTGAGTCTTCTCCTGGGACAACTTTAAATTGTCCATCACCTGCCCCCAGATATGATGCAATCTCTCCACCACCGCATCCACTCCAGGACAATCCGAGGATTCCATCTGACCGGAGGAAAATCGAGGGTGGAACCCCGAATTACAGAAAAACGGGGACACCAAAGTGGCAGAGCTGGCCCGATTATTGAGGGCGAACTCCGCCAATGGCAAAAAAGCAACCCAATCATCCTGGTCAGCAGACACAAAACACCTCAGATATGTCTCCAGGGTCTGATTAGTCCGCTCGGTCTGGCCATTAGTCTGAGGGTGAAAAGCAGACGAAAAAGACAAATCTATGCCCATCCTAGCACAGAATGCCCGCCAAAATCTAGACACAAATTGGGTTCCTCTGTCAGAAACGATATTCTCAGGAATACCATGCAAACGAACAACATTTTGAAAAAACAGGGGCACCAACTCGGAAGAAGAAGGCAATTTGGGCAGGGGAACCAAATGGACCATCTTAGAAAAACGGTCACACACCACCCAGATGACAGACATCTTCTGAGAAACAGGCAGATCTGAAATAAAATCCATCGAGATGTGTGTCCAAGGCCTCTTAGGAATAGGCAAGGGCAACAATAATCCACTAGCCCGAGAACAACAAGGCTTGGCCCGAGCACAAACGTCACAAGACTGCACAAAGCCTCGCACATCTCGTGACAGGGAAGGCCACCAGAAGGATCTTGCCACCAAATCCCTGGTACCAAAAATTCCAGGATGACCTGCCAATGCAGAAGAATGTACCTCAGAGATGACTCTACTGGTCCAATCATCAGGAACAAACAACCTATCAGGCGGACAACGATCCGGTCTATCCGCCTGAAACTCCTGCAAGGCCCGCCGCAGGTCTGGAGAAACGGCTGACAAGATAACTCCCTCCTTAAGAATACCTGTGGGGTCAGAGTTGCCGGGTGAATCAGGCTCAAAACTCCTAGAAAGGGCATCCGCCTTAACATTCTTAGAACCCGGTAGGTACGATACCACAAAATTAAACCGAGAGAAAAATAATGACCAGCGCGCCTGTCTAGGATTCAGGCGCCTGGCGGTCTCAAGATAGATCAAATTTTTGTGGTCAGTCAATACCACCACCTGATGTCTGGCCCCCTCGAGCCAATGGCGCCACTCCTCAAACGCCCACTTCATGGCCAAAAGCTCCCGATTCCCAACATCATAATTCCGCTCAGCGGGCGAAAATTTACGGGAAAAGAAGGCACAAGGCCTCATCACGGCGCAGTCAGAACTTTTCTGCGACAACACTGCCCCAGCCCCGATCTCAGAAGCGTCGACCTCAACCTGAAAAGGAAGAGTCACATCAGGCTGACGCAACACAGGGGCAGAAGAAAAACGGCGCTTAAGCTCCTGAAAGGCCTCCACAGCATCAGGGGACCAATTAGCAACATCAGCACCCTGTCTAGTCAAATCGGTCAATGGCTTAACGACATCCGAAAAACCAGAAATAAATCGACGATAAAAGTTGGCAAAGCCCAAAAATTTCTGAAGACTTTTAAGAGAAGAGGGCTGCGTCCAATCACAAATAGCTCGAACCTTGACAGGATCCATCTCAATGGAAGAGGGAGAAAAAATATATCCCAAAAAGGAAATTCTCTGAACCCCAAAAACGCACTTAGAACCCTTGACACACAGAGAATTAGACCGCAAAACCTGAAAAACCCTCTTAACTTGCCGGACATGAGAGTCCCAATCATCCGAAAAAATCAGAATATCATCCAGATACACTATCATAAATTTATCCAAAAAATCGCGGAAAATATCATGCATAAAGGACTGGAAGACTGAAGGGGCATTAGAAAGACCAAAAGGCATCACCAAATACTCAAAGTGGCCCTCGGGCGTATTAAATGCGGTTTTCCACTCATCCCCCTGCCTGATCCGCACCAAATTATACGCCCCACGGAGATCAATCTTAGAGAACCACTTGGCCCCCTTTATGCGAGCAAACAAATCAGTCAGCAACGGCAATGGGTATTGATATTTAACCGTGATTTTATTCAAAAGCCGATAATCAATACATGGTCTCAAAGAGCCGTCTTTTTTTGACACAAAGAAAAAACCGGCTCCTAAGGGAGATGACGATGGACGAATATGTCCCTTTTCCAAGGACTCCTTTATATATTCTCGCATAGCAGTATGTTCAGGCACAGACAGATTAAATAAACGACCCTTTAGGTATTTACTACCCGGAATTAAATCTATAGCACAATCGCACTCACGGTGCGGAGGTAGCGAACCCAGCTTGGGTTCTTCAAAGACGTCACGATAATCAGACAGGAACTCAGGGATTTCAGAGGGAATAGATGATGAAATGGACACCAAAGGTACGTCCCCATGAGTCCCCTTACATCCCCAGCTCAACACAGACATAGCTCTCCAGTCAAGGACTGGGTTGTGAGACTGCAGCCATGGCAATCCTAGCACCAAATCATCATGTAGATTATACAGCACCAGAAAACGAATAGTCTCCTGGTGATCCGGATTAATACACATAGTCACTTGTGTCCAGTATTGTGGTTTATTATTAGCCAATGGGGTGGAGTCAATCCCCTTCAGAGGAATAAGAGTCTCCAAAGGCTCTAAATCATACCCACAACGATTGGCAAAGGACCAATCCATAAGACTCAAAGCGGCGCCAGAGTCGATATAGGCGTCCGTAGTAATAGATGACAAAGAGCAAATCAGGGTCACAGACAAAATAAATTTAGACTGTAAAGTGCCAATGGGAACGGATTTATCAAGCTTTTTAGTACGCTTAGAGCATGCTGATATAACATGAGTAGAATCCCCACAATAGAAACACAACCCATTTTTCCGTCTAAAATTCTGCCGCTCGCTTCTGGACAGAATTCTATCACACTGCATGTTTTCTGGCGTCTTCTCAATGGACACCGCCAGATGGTGCACTGGTTTGCGCTCCCGCAGACGCCTATCGATCTGAATGGCCATTGTCATGGACTCATTCAGACTTGCAGGCACAGGGAACCCCACCATAACATCCTTAATGGCATCAGAAAGACCCTCTCTGAAAGTAGCCGCCAAGGCACACTCATTCCACTGAGTAAGCACAGACCATTTACGGAATCTTTGGCAGTAAATTTCAGCTTCATCTTGCCCCTGCGATAGGGACATCAAAGTTTTTTCTGCCTGAAGTTCCAAATGAGGTTCCTCATAAAGCAACCCCAAGGCCAGAAAAAACGCATCCACATTGCGCAACGCAGGATCCCCTGGTGCCAATGCAAAAGCCCAATCTTGAGGGTCGCCGCGGAGCAAGGAAATCACAATCCCAACCTGCTGTGCAGGGTCTCCAGCAGAACGAGATTTCAGGGACAAAAATAACTTACAATTATTTCTAAAATTCTGAAAGCTAGATCTATTCCCTGAGAAGAATTCCGGCAAAGGAATTCTCGGCTCTGATACCGGAGCATGAACAACAAAATCTTGCAAACTTTGTACTTTCGTGGCGAGATTATTCAAACCTGCAGTTACACTCTGTAGATCCATTATAGACAGGTGAACATAGAGCCATTCAAAGATTAGAAGGAGAGAGAAAAAAAAGAAAGACTGCAGCATAGACAGACTGGCAAGTGATCCAATTAAGAGCACACTAACTACTAGAGAAAAAAAAAAAAAAAAAAAAAATTTTCAGCAGACTTCTTATTTCTCTCCTTTCTCAGCCAAGGATTTTAACCCTTTAGTGGGCCGGTCAAACTGTCATGATCTCCATGGCCAGAGAACTAGCATAAGCCTCAATAGGAACAAGCTCTTGGAAGATGTAACTGTACTGACCATGAACTAAACCTACCGCATCATCTAGAAGTAGCCAGGTAGCATGTCCTACTTTTTATCCCTATATGCCCAGCGCCGGCCGGAGAACTAAATAATGCTAGCAGAGGGAAATATAAGACCTGACTCACCTCTAGAGAAATGCCCAAAAAGGAGACAGAAGTCCCCCACATATATTGGCGGTGATATGAGATGAAACAACAAACGCAGCAGGAAAATAGTTTTAGCAAATTTGAGGTCCGCTTTCTAGATAGCAGAAGACAGAAAGCATACTTTCATGGTCAGTAGAAAACCCTAACAAAACACATCCAGAAATTACTTTAGGACTCTGGCATTAACTCATAATACCAGAGTGGCAATTCCTGATCAACAAGAGCTTTCCAGACACAGTAACGAAACTGCAGCTGTGAACTGGAACCAAAATACAAAAACAAAACATGGACGAATGTCCAACTTATCTAGTAGATGTCTGGGAGCAGGAACAAGCACAGAGAGGCTTCTGATAACATTGTTGACCGGCAAGCATCTAACAGAGAAGCCAGGTTATATAGCGACACCCAGATCTAATCAGAACAGGTGAACAGTAGTGTTGAGCATTCCGATGCTGCAAGTATCGGGTATCGGCCGATACTTGCTGTATCGGAATTCCGATACCGGGATTCCGATACTCTTGTGGTATCGGGTATCGGGTATCGGAACAACATTAATGTTAAAATGTGTAAAATAGAGAATTAAAATAAAAAATATCGCTATACTCACCTGTCCGACGCAGCCGGGACCTCAGCGCAGGAACCGGCAGCGTTGTTTGTTTAAAATTCCCGCTTTTACATGGTTACGCGAAGTCCCGGCTTGTGATTGGTCAGGGCGGCCATGTTGCCGGGCCGCGGACCAATCACAGCAAGCCGTGACGAAAATACGTCACGGCTTGCTGTGATTGGTCCGCGTCCCGGCAACATGGCCGCCATTAACCAATCACAAGCCGTGACGTCACGGGAGGCTGGAAACGCGCTCATTTTAAAAAGGGCGCGTGTCCAGCCTCCCGTGACGTCACGGCTTGTGATTGGTTGCGTCGCGGTCAACCAATCACAAGCCGGGAGGCTGGACACGCGCCCATTTCAAAATGAGCGCGTCCAGCCTCCCGGCTTGTGATTGGTTGATCGCGGCGCAACCAATCACAAGCCGTGACGTCACGGGAGGCTGGACACGCGCCCATTTCAAAATGAGCGCGTCCAGCCTCCCGGCTTGTGATTGGTTGATCGCGGCGCAACCAATCACAAGCCGTGACGTCACGGGAGGCTGGACACGCGCCCATTTTAAAATGAGCGCGTGTCCAGCCTCCCGTGACGTCCCGGCTTGTGATTGGTCAGGGCGGCCATATTGCCGGGACGCGGACCAATCACAGCAAGCCGTGACGTAATTTCGTCACGGCTTGCTGTGATTGGTCCGCGTCCCGGCAACATGGCCGACCTGACCAATCACAAGCCGGGAATTCACGTAACCAAGTAATAGCGCGATTTTTAAACAAACAACGCTGCCGGTTCCCTCGCTGAAGTCCCGGCTGCGTCGGACAGGTGAGTATAGCGATATTTTTTATTTTAATTCTTTCTTTTACACATTTATATGGTTCCCAGGGCCTGAAGGAGAGTTTCCTCTCCTTCAGACCCTGGGAACCATCAGGGATACCGTCCGATACATGAGTCCCATTGACTTGTATTGGTATCGGGTATCGGTATCGGATTGGATTCCGATACTGTGACGGTATCGGCCGATACTTTCCGATACCGATACTTTCAAGTATCGGACGGTATCGCTCAACACTAGTGAACAGGGAAGATGATGTCACAAGTTCAATTCCACCAGTAGCCACCGGGGGAGCCCAGAATCCAAATTCACAACACCCTTGGTAGCGCTGCCCGTCTTCTGGCATCATTGTTTGGCTGGCTGCGCCTCTGCGGCCGCCCTGACCCACACAACGCCCCTCGGTGTCTTATTTATTGGGACTGCGAGGGTGTGATTGATGGGCAGGATCAGTGCATCAGTTCGCCTGTCCCTCCTCTCCTTCCGCCTTCTTCGGACTGTGCGGCTTCATGGCCGTGGCATGCGATAAGGGATCAGATGACGCCGCACAGTCTGAAGCGGGTGTAAGGACCCGAGTGTGAGAGGCCAACATATGTGCTGCGCCAGGCCCTGAATCCCAGCCCCGCAGTGTTTTGACAATGTTAAGACACTGCGGGGCTGGGATTCATGGTCATCGCGAAACGCACCGGCCGACATTAAATGATGTCAGAAGATGGGCAGCGCTAGCAGCGCTAGGCCAGGGGATAACACGACAGCGCAGACTCCTGTACAGCAAATAACAACGCTCAGGAGGCTGCACCCAGCACCAAGGTGGGATTCTTGACATCTGTGCTGCGTCTCATTACAAAGGGAACTCGCGCCTCCAACACAGTTTGACTGTATAAAGGGCTAAATGTTATACGTGTTTCATTCAGCGTGTGCAAGGAGCGAAATTAAAAGAGCAACCTTTGACTTGTGCAGCACTACTGCTGCATAAGCTGTGGCTCTTCTACTTTCTAACTCCTGAGGGGGGGTTAAAGGTTACCTTTGAAATTGGTTCAAGTAGGCTTCGGCCTACACTCTGCTCCCCCTGCAGAGCCCGGGCTCCAACACCGCTAGTTGCTGTCCGGAAGTGCTGGCTGCACAGAGCCAAACACCTCGCCAATGTGTCAGTGGGGTCCAGCACCGCCAGCTGTTCCCCTGCTGTGTAGCCGGCAACGTGTCCTGCGACCGCCACGCAGACACAACAGACCCAAAGCTGCCGCCAGTGCAGGCTTCGGCCTACACTCCCCTCCCCCTGCTCCTGCTCCTCCTCCTCCTGCTGACCCTGGGCTCTAACAAACCGCCAGTTGGGGCCCAGATGTGCTAGCTGCACAGAGAAAAACACCAGCCAATGTGTCAGTGGGGTCCAGCACCGCCAGCTGTTCCCCTGCTGTGCAGCCGGCAACGTGTCCTGCAAAAGCCACGCAGACACAAGAACTGAAATTGAAGGGAACCTGTCCCCCCTCCCCCAGGCGTTTTTACGTTATCCAGCCACCTTGTACAGCGGTAATGCTGCATGTGTGCAAGGTGGCTCAGAAACGTATTCTCCTCGCACATGTGGAACTGAAAACACGTCTGCAATGTGTCCTCTGTGTGACCATTTAACCGTCCCGGTGGTGTGACTTTCCTTTGTAATGACACGCTGCAACCCCCTTGGTAGCGCTGCCCGTCTTCTGGCATCATTGTTTGGCTGGCTGCGCCTCTGCGGCCGCCCTGACCCACACAACGCCCCTCGGTGTCTTATTTATTGGGACTGCGAGGGTGTGATTGATGGGCAGGATCAGTGCATCAGTTCGCCTGTCCCTCCTCTCCTTCCGCCTTCTTCGGACTGTGCGGCTTCATGGCCGTGGCATGCGATAAGGGATCAGATGACGCCGCACAGTCTGAAGCGGGTGTAAGGACCCGAGTGTGAGAGGCCAACATATGTGCTGCGCCAGGCCCTGAATCCCAGCCCCGCAGTGTTTTGACAATGTTAAGACACTGCGGGGCTGGGATTCATGGTCATCGCGAAACGCACCGGCCGACATTAAATGATGTCAGAAGATGGGCAGCGCTAACAGCGCTAGGCCAGGGGATAACACGACAGCGCAGACTCCTGTACAGCAAATAACAACGCTCAGGAGGCTGCACCCAGCACCAAGGTGGGATTCTTGACATCTGTGCTGCGTCTCATTACAAAGGGAACTCGCGCCTCCAACACAGTTTGACTGTATAAAGGGCTAAATGTTATACGTGTTTCATTCAGCGTGTGCAAGGAGCGAAATTAAAAGAGCAACCTTTGACTTGTGCAGCACTACTGCTGCATAAGCTGTGGCTCTTCTACTTTCTAACCCCTGAGGGGGGGTTAAAGGTTACCTTTGAAATTGGTTCAAGTAGGCTTCGGCCTACACTCTGCTCCCCCTGCAGAGCCCGGGCTCCAACACCGCTAGTTGCTGTCCGGAAGTGCTGGCTGCACAGAGCCAAACACCTCGCCAATGTGTCAGTGGGGTCCAGCACCGCCAGCTGTTCCCCTGCTGTGTAGCCGGCAACGTGTCCTGCGACCGCCACGCAGACACAACAGACCCAAAGCTGCCGCCAGTGCAGGCTTCGGCCTACACTCCCCTCCCCCTGCTCCTGCTCCTCCTCCTCCTGCTGACCCTGGGCTCTAACAAACCGCCAGTTGGGGCCCAGATGTGCTAGCTGCACAGAGAAAAACACCAGCCAATGTGTCAGTGGGGTCCAGCACCGCCAGCTGTTCCCCTGCTGTGCAGCCGGCAACGTGTCCTGCAAAAGCCACGCAGACACAAGAACTGAAATTGAAGGGAACCTGTCCCCCCTCCCCCAGGCGTTTTTACGTTATCCAGCCACCTTGTACAGCGGTAATGCTGCATGTGTGCAAGGTGGCTCAGAAACGTATTCTCCTCGCACATGTGGAACTGAAAACACGTCTGCAATGTGTCCTCTGTGTGACCATTTAACCGTCCCGGTGGTGTGACTTTCCTTTGTAATGACACGCTGCAACCCCCTTGGTAGCGCTGCCCGTCTTCTGGCATCATTGTTTGGCTGGCTGCGCCTCTGCGGCCGCCCTGACCCACACAACGCCCCTCGGTGTCTTATTTATTGGGACTGCGAGGGTGTGATTGATGGGCAGGATCAGTGCATCAGTTCGCCTGTCCCTCCTCTCCTTCCGCCTTCTTCGGACTGTGCGGCTTCATGGCCGTGGCATGCGATAAGGGATCAGATGACGCCGCACAGTCTGAAGCGGGTGTAAGGACCCGAGTGTGAGAGGCCAACATATGTGCTGCGCCAGGCCCTGAATCCCAGCCCCGCAGTGTTTTGACAATGTTAAGACACTGCGGGGCTGGGATTCATGGTCATCGCGAAACGCACCGGCCGACATTAAATGATGTCAGAAGATGGGCAGCGCTAACAGCGCTAGGCCAGGGGATAACACGACAGCGCAGACTCCTGTACAGCAAATAACAACGCTCAGGAGGCTGCACCCAGCACCAAGGTGGGATTCTTGACATCTGTGCTGCGTCTCATTACAAAGGGAACTCGCGCCTCCAACACAGTTTGACTGTATAAAGGGCTAAATGTTATACGTGTTTCATTCAGCGTGTGCAAGGAGCGAAATTAAAAGAGCAACCTTTGACTTGTGCAGCACTACTGCTGCATAAGCTGTGGCTCTTCTACTTTCTAACCCCTGAGGGGGGGTTAAAGGTTACCTTTGAAATTGGTTCAAGTAGGCTTCGGCCTACACTCTGCTCCCCCTGCAGAGCCCGGGCTCCAACACCGCTAGTTGCTGTCCGGAAGTGCTGGCTGCACAGAGCCAAACACCTCGCCAATGTGTCAGTGGGGTCCAGCACCGCCAGCTGTTCCCCTGCTGTGTAGCCGGCAACGTGTCCTGCGACCGCCACGCAGACACAACAGACCCAAAGCTGCCGCCAGTGCAGGCTTCGGCCTACACTCCCCTCCCCCTGCTCCTGCTCCTCCTCCTCCTGCTGACCCTGGGCTCTAACAAACCGCCAGTTGGGGCCCAGATGTGCTAGCTGCACAGAGAAAAACACCAGCCAATGTGTCAGTGGGGTCCAGCACCGCCAGCTGTTCCCCTGCTGTGCAGCCGGCAACGTGTCCTGCAAAAGCCACGCAGACACTTGCTCTTGGACCTTCTGCTCCCCATCCTGGTTCCAGTACCGTCAGCTGGTTCCGGGCAGAGCCTTTGGCTTAGGTGCCTCCCTTTGGTATCCGAGTTCCACCAACGTCAGGTGGTCCTTGGTAGTGCTTTCAGGCACGGGTACCTCCTGCTTAGTAACCGGGTTCCAGTAACGTCAGCTGGTCCTCGGTAGTTCCATTGGCTCTTGGACCTTCGGCTACCCATCCGGGTTCCAGCACCGTCAGCTGGTTCTCGGCAGTGTCTTTTGCTCTTGTACCTTCTGCTCCCCATCCTGGTTCCAGTACCGTCAGCTGGTTCCGGGCAGAGCCTTTGGCTTAGGTGCCTCCCTCTGGGTATCTGAGTTCCACCAACGTCAGGTGGTCCTTGGTAGTGCTTTCAGCACAGGTACCTCCTGCTTAGTAACCGGGTTCCAGTAACGTCAGCTGGTCCTCGGTCGTTCCATTGGCTCTTGGACCTTCGGGTAGCCATCCGAGTTCCAGTTCCATCAGCTGGTTCTCGGCATTTTCTCAGCCTTCTTGTACCTTCTGCTACATTTCCAAGTTCAAGAGACTAAACACGATGACCCGGAAGACCACCCCTAAGATGACGACGACACCAGAGACGACAACCACCGTGATGACGACGACCCTGGAGACGATGACCCTGAAGACCACCCCGATGACGACGACCCCGGAGACCACCCCGATGACGACGACCCCGGAGACGACGACCCTGGAGACGACGACGACCTGGAAGACCGAGAAGCAGAAGAACAAGAGGCTGCAGAACAAAGAGCAGAAGGACATTAAGCATAACACAAAATATCAGAGCAAAAAATATTATGTAAATTATAAGCAGAAGAAGACTAAGCAGTGTATGGGGGTGAGTCCGTTCCTCCTCGTGGTGCCCCTGGATAAAGCCTGATGCTGCAGGCCAAACTGAACGCGGACAAATGTAACTGTTTTGTGACAGGCAGAACGGAAGGTGTAATCTTCAAACTTTTATAGATAACAACTACGGGAATGCCTGTCACAAATAAGAATATGATGAAGAAGTAGAATATGATGAAGATAATAGTAAACTAAAAACAATATGAACAATGTAACCCAAAAAATAATAGGTAGAAGATGAAGAAGAAGATGAATAAGGTGAAGAAGTTGATGTCAAAGAAGCTGATGATGAGGATAATTAAGAAGAAAGCGTGGGAGAAGTAAAAAAAAAGGTGAAGGGCGTGGAAGCAGTGAAACATCAATATCTGACATTAAAAAAAAAATTAACATAGTCAAATTCTTTCTAACGCCGAACGTCATAAAAAAAAACGCAAAATCCTGCTATTCTATTACATTGGGCTAAACCTCTGTGCCTTTAATATCTCCGCCACGTCCCCCAATACATCCTACATTATTCTTAGTTGTTTTCCTTCATGTAGAATGAACCTACAAGTGTATAAAGGGTTTATTTTAATTCCGATATTTTCGTCCCATTGACTTGCATTGGGATCGGGTATCGGTATCGGATTAGATCCGATACTTTGACGGTATCGGCCGATACTTTCCGATACCGATACTTTCCGATATCGGAAGGTATCGCTCAACACTAGTTCTCACCACTCAGCAGCAAAAGGCAAGAAACCAACTAAGAACGGGTCTATTAACTAACATTGATCCTGACTAGTTGCTTGGAATTCCTTTATCATATGGTTTTTAATTAATATATTAATAGAATAACAAATCCAAAATGCCCATGTCAAGAAATATTATGCCCCCTATAAAAAATAAACCACGATTCATGATGCACAGATAAGAAATATAGGTATTAAGATTTCACATACTTCTTACATTACATAAGTGACATCGTAAATTCTACAATAGCTCAGAAACCGGCCAATCCTCGCAGCGCACAATGCGTGCGCTGGGGGAATTCAAAAGTCAGTATTATGGGCACCACATAGACCTTCACATAGTCTTATGGGCACAACATTGTACTCCATACAGTAATATGGGCACCACATAGTCCTCCATACAGTATTATGAGCCCCATATAATGCTCCATACAGTATAATGGCCCCCATATAATGCTCCATACAAAATAATAGCCCCATATTATTCTCCATACAATATAATGTCCCCCTTTTAATTCTGTATACAGTATAATGGGCCCCATATATTGGCCAATACAGTATATGATGTCCCACATATAATGCTTCTTACAGAATAATTCTCCAATATAACTCTCCAAACAGTATAATGGTTCCATGTATTGCTCCATACAGTATGTAATGGCCCCCACATAGTGCTCCATACAGTAAAATGGGTCCCATATTTTCTCCCCATCATGGACTTTCTACATTCATTTGGCCAATTTCCTTCTCACTTTGCATGATATGCAGTTCCTCTTTAGGGTAAAGTCTTAAGGTACCGTTACACTAAACGACTTACCAACGATCACGACCAGCGATACGACCTGGCCGTGATCGTTGGTAAGTCGTTGTGTGGTCGCTGGGGAGCTGTCACACAGACAGCTCTCTCCAGCGACCAACGATCAGGGGAACGACTTCGGCATCGTTGAAACTATCTTCAACGATGCCGAAGTCCCCCTGCAGCACCCGGGTAACCAGGGTAAACATCGGGTTACTAAGTGCAGGGCCGCGCTTAGTAACCCGATATTTACCCTGGTTACCATTGTAAAAGTAAAAAAAAACCTACATACTCACATTCTGATGTCTGTCACGTCCCCCGCCGGCGTCCACAGGGTTAAAACTGCTTTCGGCATGAGCGCTTGCTAATGCTGCGCTGCTGCCGAGAGCTTCCCTGCACTGAATGTGTCAGCGGCGCCCGGCAGTAACAGCGGTGACGTCACCGCTGTGCTCTGCTTTACGGCCGGCGCTTTACGGCCGGCGCTGACACAGTCAGTGCAGGAAGCTCTCGGCAGCAGCGCAGCATTAGCAAGCGCTCCTGCCGAAAGCAGTTTTAACCCTGTGGACGCCGGGGGACGTGACAGACATCAGAATGTGAGTATGTAGTGGTTTTTTTTTAACTTTTACAATGGTAACCAGGGTAAATATCGGGTTACTAAGCGCGGCCCTGCGCTTAGTAACTCGATGTTTACCCTGGTTACAAGTGAATACTGGATCGGCGTCACACACACCAATCCAGCGATGACAGCGGGTGATCAGCGACGAAATAAAGTTCTGGACTTCTAGCTCCGACCAGCGATATCACAGCGGGATCCAGATCGCTGCTGCGTGTCAAACACAACGAGATCGCTATCCAGGACGCTGCAACATCACGGATCGCTGTCGTTCTCGTTGGAAAGTTGCTCAGTGTGAAGGTACCTTTATACAAGTTCTCACCACTCAATAGCAAAAGGTAAAAAAAAACAACTAAGAACAGGTCCATTAACTACAGGAGATCCTCCAGGCTAGTTGCATGGTCTTCCTTTATCAAACGGTTTTTAATTAAAACATTGATAAAATAACAAATCCAAAATGCCCATGTCAAGAAACCCTGTGCCCCCTATAAAAATATACCACTATTCATGATGCACAGATAAGAAATATAGCTATAGTACAATGCCAAAGATTTCACTAACTTCTTACATTACATGAGTGATATCTACTGTAAATTCAATAACATCTCAGTAGTGTTGAGCATTCCGATACTGCAAGTATCGGGTATCGGCCGATACTTGCTGTATCGGAATTTCCGATACCGAGATCCGATATTTTTGTGATATCGGGTATCGCAACAACATTAATGTAATAATGTGTAAAAAAGAGAATTAAAATAAAAAATATCGCTATACTCACCTGTCCGACGCAGCCGGGACCTCAGCGAGGGAACCGGCAGCGTTCTTTGTTTAAATTTCGCGCTTTTACTTGGTTACGTGAAGTCCCGGCTTGTGATTGGTCAGGGCGGCCATGTTGCCGGGACGCGGACCAATCACAGCAAGCCGTGACGAAATTACGTCACGGCTTGCTGTGATTGGTCCGCGTCCCGGCAACATGGCCGCCATTAACCAATCACAAGCCGTGACGTCACGGGAGGCTGGACATGCGCGTATTTTGAAAAGCGCGCGTGTCCAGCCTCCAGTGACGTCCCGGCAACATGGCCGCCATTAATCAATCACAAGCCGGGACGTCACGGGAGGCTGGACATGCGCGTATTTTGAAAAGCGCGCGTGTCCAGCCTCCAGTGACGTCCCGGCAACATGGCCGCCATTAACCAATCACAAGCCGGGACGTCACGGGAGGCTGGACATGCGCGTATTTTGAAAAGCGCGCGTGTCCAGCCTCCAGTGACGTCCCGGCAACATGGCCGCCATTAACCAATCACAAGCCGGGACGTCACGGGAGGCTGGACATGCGCGTATTTTGAAAAGCGCGCGTGTCCAGCCTCCTGTGACGTCACGGCTTGTGATTGGTTAATGGCGGCCATGTTGCCGGGACGCGGACCAATCACAGCAAGCCGTGACGTAATTTCGTCACGGCTTGCTGTGATTGGTCCGCGTCCCGGCAACATGGCGCCGTGACCAATCATAAGCCGGGACGTCACTGGAGGCTGGACACGCGCGCTTTTCAAAATACGCGCATGTCCAGCCTCCCGTGACGTCACGGCTTGTGATTGGTTAATGGCGGCCATGTTGCCGGGACTCGGACCAATCACAGCAAGCCGTGACGTAATTTCGTCACGGCTTGCTGTGATTGGTCCGCGTCCCGGCAACATGGCCGCCCTGACCAATCACAAGCCGGGACCTCACGTAACCAAGTAAAAGCGCGAATTTTAAACAAACAACGCTGCCGGTTCCCTCGCTGAGGTCCCGGCTGCGTCGGACAGGTGAGTATAGCGATATTTTTTATTTTAATTCTTTCTTTTACACATTAATATGGTTCCCAGGGCCTGAAGGAGAGTTTCCTCTCCTTCAGACCCTGGGAACCATCAGGAATACCGTCCGATACCTGAGTCCCATTGACTTGTATTGGTATCGGGTATCGGTATCGGATTGGATCCGATACTTTGCCGGTATCATCCGATACTTTCCGATACCGATACTTTCAAGTATCGGACGGTATCGCTCAACACTACATCTCAGAAATTGGAAAATCATCGCAGCTCACAGTGCTTGCGCTGGGGGGATTCAAAGTCAGTATCATGGGCACCACATAGTTCTTCACATAGTTTTATGGCCACCATGTAGTCCTGCAAACTGTATTATGGGAACCACATAGTCCACCATACAGTGTAATGCTCACCACATACAGTTTTAAGTGCTCCATATATTGCTTCATTCAGTATAATGGCCCCATATATTGCTCCAAAAGTATACTTGGTCCCATATATTGCTGCATACAGTATAATATATTGCTCCATATAGTATAATGGCCCCCATATCATGCTCCATACAGTATAATGACCTCAATATAATTCTACATATAGTATAATGGCTCTATATATTGCTCCATACAGTATATAATGGCCCCACGTATTGCTCCATACAGTATAATGGGCCCCATTTTTCTGCCCTGCCCCATCATCAAATTTCTACGTTCATTTGTCCAAATTCCTTCTCACTTTGTTTGATATGCGGTTTCTCTGTAGAGTGGAGTCCTGCACAGGTTTCCATCACTCAGCAGCAAAAGGCAAGAAGTCAACTAAGAACAGGTCCATTAACTAAAGGAGATCCTGCCTAGTTGCATAGTCTTCCTTTATCATGGTTTTTAATTAAAATAGTAATAGAATAACAAATCCAAAATGCCCATGTCAAGAAATATTATGCCCCCTATAAAAAATAATCCACGATTCATGGTGCACAGGTAAGAAATATAGCTATATACAATGGCAAAGATTTCACTTACTTCTTACATTACATGAGTGATATCTATTGTAAATTCTACAATAGCTCAGTTACCAGCTAATCCTTGCAGCACACAGTGCTCGCGTGGGGGGATTCAAAAGTCAGTATTATGGGCCCCACATAGTCCTTCACACAGTCTTATGGATACCACATAGTCCTTCTTACAGTATTATGGGCACTACATAGTCTGCAAACAGTATTATGGGCACCACATAGTCCTCCATACAGTATTATGGGCACCACATAGTCCTCCATACAGTATTATGGGCACCATATTTTGCTCCATACAGTATAATGCTCCCATATATTGCTTCATACAGTGAAATGGGTCCCACATATTGCTCTATACAGTATATTGGGCTCTGTGTAATGCTCCATACAGTATAAAGGGTACAATGTAATGATCCATACAGTATAATGTTCCCCATATAGTGCTCCATACAGTATAATTGTCCCATATAATGTTGTGTGCGTATTTGAAGGGGGTACCTGGTTGCTAGGGAATCCCCACATGTATTCAAGCTGTCTAGCAGCAGCAAATCGTGCAGCTGCGTCAACAAAAACTAAATCTCTGAGCACTCCAAAATACTCTGAGACCACCCGAGCAAGCTAAGGAAAACTCGAGCAATGAGTATACTCGCTCCTCACTAATGATAACCTGTAAGTAACCAACTGCTCAATTAATAACAGTGCAATGACAGATTTTTCATGTTTTTCATCATTAAAAATGTCCAATATGCTCTCTCTCAGTCATTTATCAGGCAGTTAGTTCTGTACAGTGTCTACGTCAGAGTTAGCATTAATCTGCTGTAAGAGAGACCAGTCATGGTCCTTTTTTCCATAACACCCTCCGCTTCCTTGCTGGTGGTAAAGGAGGTCAAATGTGACCTGTTTTACTTAGTATTACTGCCCGGACATCTAGTGCCAGTGGTTGTGGTGCCTCTGGTGCTTCTAGTGGTTCCAAATCATTAGCTATAGTATGGGATTTTTTTTTATTTTGTACTTTGTACCATACATTTTGTACAACTCTATAATTAACTTGTGATAAGCTTTTCAATTCAAAATTTTTAATTCATCTTTTAACAACCAGAACGTAATTACGAATTGATAGATAGATACAGGTGAAACCAGAAATTTACATATACTATATAAAAAGACACATCTGCATGTTTTTTTAATATCTGTCATGAAATCAGAATAAACCTTTCCCGTTTAAAGTCAATTAGAATTACCATAATTATTAATATTTGCCAAATGCCGGAATAATGAGAGAGAGAATGTTTTAAGGCATTTTTATTACATACCTCAAAGTCAAACTTTTACATACCCTAAGATTGTAAACAATTATGGACTGCATATATGATGATGTCATATGTTTGGAAGCTTCTGATTTTTTGGCAACATGTGAGTTAATTAGAAACACATATGTGAATATATTTTAATGCACACCTGAACCACACTGGTTCTTTGTGTAGGATCATGGGAAAGTCTCAAGAAATCAGCCAAGATATCAGGAAGAGAGTTGTGGACTTGCACAAGTCTGTCTCATCTTTGGGTACAATTTCGAGATACCTGAAGGTGCCTTGTACATCTGTACAAACAATTATATGCAAGTACAAACAAGATGGGAATGTCCAGCCATCATACCGCTCAGGAAGGAGTCAGGTGTCCCAGAGATGAACATACTTTGGTCCGACATGTGCAAATCAACCCAAGGACAAAAGTGAAAGACCTCGTGAAGATGATGGGGGAAGCTGGTAAGATTGGGTCAATATCCACAGTGAAACGAGTACTGTATCACCATGGGCTCAAAGGCCACTTTGCCAGAAAGAAGCCATTACTCCAAAAGAAACATAAAAAAGACAGATTGATGTTTGCAAATGCACAGGAGAACAAATACCTTATGTAACGGGGTCTACCGTGCTGGAGTACCTCTTTCAGTACCACCCCATGTTTCAGGAGGTCCACTCTGCTTTGGCTGGAGTCTGAATGAAGGACGCTGGCTGGAATTCCTTGGTTACATGGGCGCATATAAAAGATCACTGCTTCTCCACATATTTCCAGTATGACAACACTTTACTCACAGGACACAGAATATATATCACACAGGTACAGAGGGCAGGCCCATTGAAAAGCGGCAGGCCAGACATACATTACAATAGCTGCAGGGGGCCGGAGCCTGCCGATATTTACTGTGGGAATTACAAAGGTGGGAGAGGTCAGAAGGGGGATATCTTGTCCCCTCTGCCCAGGGGCGCAGCCTGTGGGCTGATGCATTAGGGACATACATCTCACATGGAACCTATTATACATACATATAACTGCACAACATAATCTGGGTGCTGAGGGGTTCCGTAACACGGCTCCCCCTTTTCAGCGACGCGATCGGCATACACAGTCTGATCCTTAACGGATCGGTTTGGGGATGAAGTTTATGGGGTTGGTACAAGTTCTGTTTGTCGACTTAGTCCATCGGCATTAACGTTTTGTTTGCCGGGTCTGTAGTGGATGGTGAAGTCCAGAGGTTGTAGGGCTAAACTCCACCGCAGTAATCTGGCGTTGTCTCCGGAGACCCGATTAAACCAGAAAAGGGGATTATGGTCCGTTAGGAGGGAAAACTGTCATCCATACAAATATGGTTGCAACTTT
The DNA here is from genome assembly GCF_051348905.1 of Ranitomeya variabilis. Lineage (NCBI taxonomy): Eukaryota > Metazoa > Chordata > Amphibia > Anura > Dendrobatidae > Ranitomeya > Ranitomeya variabilis. The sequence goes on from NC_135236.1 coordinate 98,957,576, forward strand.
TTGAGTGCCCATACTACCGCCAGGCATTCCTTCTCGATGGCCACATAGCTTACTTCACGGGGCAGTAGTTTCCGACTCAGGTAAGCTACCGGGCGTTCTTGGCAGTCCGGCCCGACTTGGCTCAGTACTGCCCCCAATCCAAACATAGAAGCGTCTGTGTGAACAAGGAAATGTTTAGTTTGATTGGGTGCGGCCAATACAGGGGTATTGGTGAGCACGTCCTTTAGCTGGCGGAAGGCTTCCTCACACTCTGGGGGGTTGGTTCTTATGGGTCAGATCAGTGAGGGGCTTGGCTACGCTGCTGTAATTGGGAACGAATTTCCTGTAATTTCCTGTAATACCCCACTGTCCCTAGAAACACCATGACTTGGGTTTTAGTGCGTGGGGTGGGCTATTTGGCTATGGCCTCAATCTTGGCTGGTTCTGGTCGCTGTTTCCCACTTCCTACCCAATGCCCTAAATACTGAACCTCTGCTTTGCCCACGTGACACTTGTTTGGGTTCAGGGTGATTCCAGCCTTGTGGATCCTGTCCAATACTGTCTCTAGGTGATTTAGAGGCTCTTCCCATGTCGTGCTGTAGATGGTGATGTCATCCAGGTAGGCACAAGCATAGTCCTGGAGACCATCCTGAAGCTGGTCAGCCAGCCTCTGGAAGGTCGCCGGGGCATTCTTCATCCCGAATGGCATAACTCGAAACTGGAATAAGCCGAATGGGGTGACAAATGTTGACTTGGGAATAGCGTCAGGACTAAGGGGAATCTGCCAGTAGCCTTTGCATAGATCGATGGTGGTCAAATACTTTGCCCCCCCCAGCCGGTCTAACAACTCATCCACACGCGGCATGGGATATGCATCCGTCACCGTTTTCTTATTGAGCTTACGATAGTCTACACAAAACCATGTAGTGCCATATTTCTTGGGCACTAACACTACAGGGGATGCCCAGGGACTATCTGACTCTTCAATGACCCCTAAACGCAACATCTCTTCTATCTCTTGTCGCATCCCTTCTCGTACAGACTCAGGGATGCGGAAGGGGGTTGTCACAGGGGGGTCTGATCCTGGGTCTCAACCTTGTGTTGTGCCAGGTGAGTGTACCCTGGTCTCCCCGAAAACATCCTCTGTCGCTGCCTCAACAACACCTCTGCCTGCTGTCTCTCCCGGGGACCTAGGTCTTCACCCCAGTGTACCTGGTCCCATGTTTTAGACTGAGTCCTTTCCCCTAAGACATCTGGCAAGGGAAGTCCAGCTAAATCCTCTGCTTCAGGTGCACAGATGGCCACTACCTCTTCAGGGCGCTCCCGGTAGGGCTTCAGCATATTCACGTGGAACATGCGGATAACCCTGGGGTCATCACAATCGGCGACATTATAGGTGGTGTTGGCTATTTTCCCCACTACCTGGTAGTGCCCCTGCCATGCAGCTTGGAACTTGTTCTGCCTAGTGGGCTCTAACACCAGGACCTTCTGTCCTATATCCAAGGTGCGTTCTTTGGCCCTCCGATCGTACCATACACGCTGGCGCCGCTGGGCCACCTGCATGTTCCCACGTACAGCCTGGGTCAGCTCCTGTAGGCGGTCCCGGAATTCCAGCACATAGGGTACAATAGGTACCCCTTCTATGATGCCCTCCCCTTCCAAGTGTTCTAGCACTAAGTCTAGGGGTCCCCTTACCTGCCTCCCATATACCAGTTCGAATGGGGAGAACCCCGTGGATTCTTGGGGCACCTCCCGATAGGCAAACAGGAGGTGTGGCAAGAATTTCTCACAGTCCCTGTAGGTCCTGGTAAAAGTCCCAATGAGTTGTTTTAACGTCCCGTTAAAGCGTTCACACAACCCATTGGTTTGCGGGTGGTACGGGGTGCTTCTAATAGACTTTACGCCACACAGCTTCCACAGTTGGTTGGTCACCTCTGCTGTAAACTGGGTACCCTGGTCCGAGATAATCTCCTGGGGAAATCCAACCCGTGAGAAAACCTGGAGCAGGGCAGCCGCCACGTCTCTGCCAGTATGTTAGGTAACGCAACCGCCTCTGGATACCGTGTGGCATAATCTACCACTGTCAATATATACCTTTTCCCTGACGGACTTGGTTTGGCTAACGGCCCTATCAGATCGACCGCTACTCGGCTAAATGGTTCCTCCACAATGGGGAGGGGGCGTAATTTGGCCTTGCATCGATCTCCCCTCTTGCCAATGCACAGGCAACTGTCGCAGGTCTGGCAGTACTGACGAACATCATAGGTTACCCCCGGCCAAAAGAAGTTTTGTGTCAGACGATGCCTGGTGCGACTGACGCCGAAGTGCCCGGCCAAGGGTATGTCATGAGAGATTCGCAGTAACTCCTGCCTATACTTCTTGGGAACTACTAGCTGTCATTTTATAGTGGGGCTCGTCCCTGTGTGTTGCTGCTCTGTGATCCGGTAGAGGAGTCCCTGCTTCCATACAAACTGTTCCCCTTCCAGTACCCCTCTCCCCTCCTGTGCCTTCCCACGATATCCCTTCAATGAAGGATCCTCAAGTAACTCCCTCTTAAATTCAGCTGGGGTGGCCCAAGATATGTGTCTGGCTATGGGAATACTTGTAGGGTTGGGATGTCTTACCTGGGCCTCCTCTGAGTGTGATTCCGCCTCCGCAACTCGAGCTTGTCTCCGGGTGGTCACAGGATATGTCTCAGCCAGAGGGGCAACCGAGAAGGCAGATAACATGGGCCCCAAGTCATTTCCCAGCAATACGTCTGCAGGAAAATCCTCCATTAAGCCGACCTCAACAAGGCCATCTCCGACTCCCCAGTTCAGGTGAATCCTGGCAGTGGGCAGTCGATGTATGGCTCCCCCTGCTACACGGACTGCCACTGTCCGGTCCATCTTCTCTTGGTCCCGGACGAGATGAGGCTTCACAAGGGTCAAAGTTGCCCCAGAATCTCTTAGTCCCTGCATACATTTCCCATTAACCCACACGACCTGTCGATGCTGTTGTCGATTATCTGCCCAGGCTGCCTGCATGGGGTCTACTTCATGCAGCACGTCCTCCATCACTTCCACCCCCTGGTTAGTCGTAGCCCCCAATGCCGGGTCAGCTTCACCATGGTAGCAGTGTACAGCGGCCCGGCTGAAGGTAGCTGTTCCTGCCTTTGGCCACTGGGTATTCTGCGTCCGGTTGGGACATTGTCTTTGCAGGTGGCCCAGCTGATGGCAGGTGTGGCATCGCGCCCCAGGGGGACTGTAGTAGGCCGGGTTTTTAGCTGGTCCCCCTACAATCTTCGGTGGTTTGGGGGCCTCCAGGTCCATGGGTGGACCCCTAGCGACCATCTTTGATCTGGACAACTGAGGCCTCCTGGCATCATGATGTTCATCAGCCAGACGAGTGGCCTCCTCAAGAGTCGTTGGCCGCCTGTCCCGAAGCCATTTCTGTGTCTCGGGGGTTAGTCCATTAAAGAATCGTTCTAACAAGAAGAGCTGGAGGACGTCCTCCTTAGTGGTTGCTTGGCTCCCTTGTACCCACTGTAGCAGTGACCGCCGTAATTTACAGGCCCATTCAGCGTGGGTATCGGTTACGCGTTTTATAAGTCCATGGAACTTTTGACGGTATGCCTCTGGTGTCAGGGCATACCGGGCCAAGATCACTTCTTTGATCCGCTCATAGTCCATACAGTCCTCATCATGTACCGTGCGATAGGCGTCCGCTGCCCAGCCTGTCAGCTTGCTGGCCAGAATCTGAACCCGTTCCTCTGGCTTCACTTGATGAAGGGCACACTGCCGCTCAAAGTCCTGCAGAAAGCCATCAATGTCTTCCTCTGCCTCCCCCAACTGTCGGAAGGCATTATACTGGATCTTTTCTCTTCACCACGACAGCACCCTCTGAGAGAGGGGATCCGCCCCTAGGAACAGGAAACCCTACGGAGAGATAAAAGGGGCGGTCCCCCTCGCTCCCACAGTTTGGTTTCCTGTTCCTATGGGAATCCACAGAGAAGAGGATGCCTAGCCTGGATGCCGCTTGCGCAGTTTACCTGTGAGGACGGCAAGGGCTCCAGAGCTGGATGCAGCGTCGGGGGTCCTGGTGTCAGCTTCCCCCCTCTGCTGGCAGACGCCGTGAGGCCAGGACTGAAAGGTGGCTGGCTCACAGGAACTCATCCGGAACGTCTGTGGGGAGCTAGCGCTGAGGTCTGGTGAGCGCTTCACCGTCCTCGGCGAGCGCTCATGCGGCGTGGAGCCCCAGTATGTTCCCCCGGAAGTACAGCTGAAAACTTCCGGGGTGATGGAGGAGACGGCGCCTGCACTGGTGCCGGTGACAGCGCGGGCACATAGGATATGGCCGCGACCCGGAGGAGATTAGCACTTCCGGGTTCAACAGGAAGAAGATAGCGGCCCCCATGTGAAAAGGACGCCGGCAGTAACGCTCCGGCGTCCAATATGGATTCGGCACAGGACCCTGCAATGTCTTCCATTGAAGCCACCGCAACTACTCCTCGCAGCCATGCCAGCAGCAGCAGCCGCTCCAAGCGGAGCGGATCTTCTAAGAAGAGCAAGCCTCAGCAGTCTCCTCCTCGTCAGCCAGAACCTTCACAGACAGCTTCACTGGGGTGAGTGTACATCTACCCTATTAAGCTGATTACTGTTCCCTCTCCTTCTATACACTCTAGGCAAAATGTACTGAAAAAACGAAACACAAACAGCGTGCGTTATGTCTTCAGCCCCTTCCGGATAGTTACAAAAAGAGGCTTTGTAAACCATGCATTGATTCTACCTTACGGGAGGAGGCCTCGATTAAATCAGAAGACATTAGAGTCATGATTAGGGAAGAATTACAAGCCCTGCATAGTTCGGAGAAAGAGACCCGTACTAAGGGGATAAGAGAATATGTTTCACCCATATCTGACCAGTCTTCCGAATTAGAGAATGCAGATTCGGATATTTCCGGAGAATGTTTCCTCGGATGAGGATCAGGATACGTGCTTTCCCACCGATAGTATTGATAACCTGGTGAAATCCGTCTGTAACACCATGGGCATCGAGGATTCTAAGACCCCTAAAACACAGCAAGACATAATGTTCGCTGGGCTGTCTGAAAGGAAAAGACCCTCCTTTCCGGTGATAGCAGCAGTTAAAAATTTAATTAAAAAAGAGTGGGAAAGCCAGGGGCAAAGGGGATTACCACCATCTTCAAAGAGACTTTATCCTTTTAATGATGAGGAATTCTCAGCTTGGTCAAAAGCCCCAAAAGTAGACGCAGCAGTGGCAGCCACATCCAAAAGATCCTTGCTACCTGTGGAGGATTCAGGTTCACTACAAGATCCTCTGGACCGCAAAGCCGACTCTCTCCTTAAAAGAGCGTGGTAATCTTGTGCGGGAGCCCTAAGACCGGCTGTGTCGGCTACATGCACCGCTAGGTCCATGTTCGTCTGGCTAAGTGACTTGGAAGAAGGACTTAAAAACGGTCTCTCTCGGGACAAGTTGAGAGCCTCTATACCTTTGATTAGGGGCGCTACAGCCTTCCTGGCAGACTCATCTGCTGACTCAATACGTTTGGCAGCCAAGTCGGCAGGGCTGACTAATGCAGCACGTAGGGCCCTGTGGCTTAAGGGTTGGAAAGGTGATCCCCAAACAAAATCCAAATTGTGTGGCCTCCCATGTCAGGGTGAGTACCTATTTGGTACTAAACTGGACGAGATCCTAACTGAAGCAGGAGAGAGGAAAAAGGGCTTCCCTAATAATAATTACCTTCCATCCTATAGGAGAGTGTTCCGGAAGCCCGTGTTTAACAAAAGCAAGGATTTCAAGAACCAAGACCGCTGGGCCCCTAGAGACACCAGACAGAGAGGAGCATTCTTTGGGAAGCGCCCTTTCAAAACTGAAGAAAAACCCCGCTAGAACAGATCTACCTGTGGGAGGTAGATTGTCTTCCTTCTCACATCAATGGCAGAAAATAACATCAAGCGTTTGGGCAAATAGTCTCATCACCTTTGGCCTAAAACTAAAATTTTCCTGAGTCCCTCCGGACTCATTTCTATTGACTTCTTTAAAAACCCAGTTACAACAGGAGGCTTTGGAGCAGGAGGTAATGAATCTTCTAGCCAAAAGGGTTTTGGTGGAAGTTCCATTTCTTCAGCAAAAAAAGGGATTCTATTCCCCTCTATTTTTAATCCCAAAGCCAGATGGATCATTCAGAACCATTTTGAACCTTAAAAAAATTGAACACCTTCTTAGACAATCAAACCTTTAAAATGGAATCTATCCGGTCCACCATAAAACTGTTATCTCCCCATTGCTTTATGACAGTACTTGACCTGAAAGATGCATATTACCATCTACCAATTTTTATAGATCATCAACAATATCTCCGCGTGGCGATTGTGTTGAATGGATGTATACGACTTTTTCAGTATACAGCGATGCCCTTTGGACTATCAATAGCTCCAAGGGTATTCACTAAATTAATGTCGGAAGTAATGTCATTCCTAAGGGTCAGAGATACCCTCATTATTCCGTACCTTGATGATCTTTTAGTAGTAGGGAGTTCCCCTTCACAATGTCACCAACGATTATGTGATATGGTTTCGTCCCTGCAAAGGTTAGGATGGTTGATAAATTGGGAAAAGTCTAGACTTTTTCCAACTACTCGACAAACATTCTTGGGGATTATAATAGACTCTATAAGCCAAAGATGTTTCCTACCAGAATCCAAGCAATTGACAATAAGGAATAAGGTACAGTCGGTGATAGATAAACCTCTAATATCTTTAAGAGAAGGCATGTCCCTCCTTGGCTCCTTCACGTCGTGTATCCCTGCAGTACCATGGGCTCAATTTCATTCAAGGCGTTTACAATATGCAATTTTACATGAGGAAATAAAATTACAAGGTCGTTTAGATGGTAAAATTTCCCTTTCTGAAGACGTAATTATCTCTATCCTGGTGGCTAGAACCAGATCACTTGGTTAGTGGGGTCCCCTGGGTAGTTAAACCCTCAAACACAATATTCACGGATGCCAGTCCTAGTGGTTGGGGAGCACATTTGACAGATCAGGTAGTCCAAGGTCTATGGTCGGTTACGGAGTCAGACGACTCATCTAATATGAGAAAGCTGAAAGCTATCTGTCACGCTCTGTTGTGAACGGTATTTCTTGGCTCCCTCTTGTGATCACTAGCGGTATGACACTTTGATTGTCTTTTTCCAGGTTGGTACCCACCTGGTTCGTTAGGCCTTGGGTGTTCCTATTTAGACTTCCTGGAAGCTCAGTCTATTGCCTGGAATCGATGTAATCAGTCTATGTCTGTTTTCTCCTGACTCCTGGTCCTCTGATTTTTGCAAGAAAAGCTAAGTCCGCTTTCTTATTTTGGTTTATTGCATTTGTTCTTATTTTGTTCCAGCTTGTACAAAATGTGATTCCTGTTTTTGCTGGAAGCTCTAAGGGGGCTGATATTCTCCCCCCACACCGTTAGTCGGTGCGGGGGTTCTTGGATATTCAGCATGGATATTTTTGTAGGGTTTTTGCTGACCGCATAAGTCCGCTTCCTATTTTCTGCTATTAATTAGTGGGCCTCTCTTTGCTAAATCTAGTTCATACTTACGTTTGTCTTTTCTTCTTACCTCACCGTTATTATTTGTTGGGGGCTTGTATATTAACTTTGGGGTCCTTTCTCTTGAGGCAAGTGAGGTCTTATTTTCTCTGAAAGGGTTAGTTAGTTCTCCGGCTGGTGCGAGACGTCTAGAACCAACGTAGGCACGTTCCCCGGCTGCTTCTAGTTGTTTGTGCTAGGATAAGGTATGCGGTCAGCCAAGTTACCACCTCCCTATGAGCTGGTTTTTGTGGTTGCGGACTTAGCTACAACTCCTGAGATCCTCTACCACTAGGATCATAACAGTATTCCAGGCCAAAACGTGAATATTTAATGCATTGCAGAAGCGGGATTAAAAGAAAAGAAGTTCTGAGTTTTTTTTTTTTCTTCTTCCCCTTTATCTCTGAGTGGCTTGAAGCTCTGTTGCAGATATGAATGTTCAGACTCTGATTACTAGTGTGGATCAGCTTGCTGCACGTGTGCAGGGCATTCAGGATTTTGTTACAAGTAGTCCTATGTCAGAGCCTAAGATACCTATTCCTGAGCTGTTCTCTGGAGATCGATTTAAATTTAGGAATTTTAGGAATAATTGTAAATTGTTTCTTTCTTTGAGACCTCGTTCGTCTGGAGACTCAGCTCAGCAAGTAAAAATTGTTATCTCCTTCTTGCGTGGCGACCCTCAGGATTGGGCCTTCTCATTGGCGCCAGGAGATCCGGCATTGACAAATATTGATGCGTTTTTTCTGGCACTCGGATTGCTTTATGAGGAGCCCAATCTTGAAATTCAGGCAGAAAAAGCATTGCTGGCTATTTCTCAGGGCCAGGATGAAGCTGAGGTATATTGCCAAAAATTTTGGAAATGGTCCGTGCTTACTCAATGGAATGAGTGTGCTCTGGCTGCAAATTTCAGAAATGGCCTTTCTGAAGCTATTCAGAATGTGATGGTGGGCTTTCCCATTCCTACAAGTCTGAATGATTCTATGGCTCTTACTATTCAGATTGATCGGCGTTTGTGGGAGCGCAAATCTGCTAATCCTCTGGCGGTGTTGTCTGAAGGGACACCTGACTCAATGCAATGTGATAGAATTCAGACTAGAACCAAACGACAAAATCATAGACGTCAGAATGGGTTGTGTTTTTACTGTGGTGATTCTACACATGTTATCTCAGCATGCTCTAAACGCCTAGCAAAGGTTGTTAGTCCTGTCGCCATTGGTAATTTGCAACCTAAGTTTATTTTGTCTGTGACTTTAATTTGCTCATTGTCTTCCTACCCTGTTATGGCATTTGTGGATTCAGGTGCTGCCCTGAGCCTTATGGACTTGTCGTTTGCCAAGCGCTGTGGTTTTGTTCTGGAGCCTTTAGAAAATCCTATTCCTCTTAGAGGAATTGATGCTACGCCATTGGCGGAGAATAAACCGCAGTATTGGACACAAGTGACCATGTGCATGACTCCTGAACATGGGGAGGTGATTCGTTTTCTTGTTCTGCATAAAATGCATGATTTGGTCGTTTTAGGTCTGCCATGGTTACAGACCCATAATCCAGTTTTGTATTGGAAGGCAATGTCTGTGTCAAGTTGGGGTTGTCAGGGAATTCATTGTGATTCCCCGTCGGTGTCTATTGCTTCTTCTACTCCTTCTGAGGTTCCGGAGTATTTGTTGGACTATCAGGATGTGTTCAGTGAGTCCAGGTCCAGTGCCCTTCCTCCTCATAGGGACTGTGACTGCGCAATAGATTTGATTCCTGGTAGTAAATTTCCTAAGGGATGATTATTTAATCTATCTGTACCTGAGCATGCCGCAATGTGTTCTTATATAAAGGAGTCTTTGGAGAAGGGACATATTCGTCCATCCTCTTCCCCTCTTGGTGCGGGTTTCTTTTTTGTAGCCAAGAAAGACGGGTCTTTGAGACCTTGTATAGACTATCGGCTTCTGAATAAAATTACGGTCAAATTTCAGTATCCTTTGCCACTATTGTCGGACTTGTTTGCCCGGATTAAGGGTGCCAAGTGGTTCACCAAGATAGATCTTCGGGGTGCGTACAACCTTGTGCGCATTAAGCAGGGAGATGAATGGAAAACTGCGTTTAATACGCCCGAAGGTCATTTTGAGTACTTGGTGATGCCTTTTGGGCTCTCTAATGCTCCTTCAGTGTTTCAGTCCTTTATGCATGACATCTTCCGGAAGTATCTAGATAAATTTATGATTGTTTATCTGGATCATATTCTGGTTTTTTCTGATGATTGGGATTCTCATGTAAAACAGGTCAGGATGGTGTTTCAGGTTTTGCGTGATAATGCTTTGTTTGTAAAGGGCTCAAAGTGTCTCTTTGGAGTGCAGAAGGTTTCCTTTCTGGGTTTCATTTTCTCCCCTTCTACAGTAGAGATGGACCCAGTCAAGGTCCGAGCTATTCATGATTGGACTCAACCCACGTCTGTTAAGAGTCTACAGAAGTTCTTGGGTTTTGCGAATTTCTACCGTCGTTTTATTGCTAATTTCTCTAGCGTTGTTAAACCTTTGACGGATATGACCAAGAAAGGTTCTGATGTTGCTAATTGGGCTCCGGCAGCCGTCGAGGCTTTCCGGGAGCTGAAGCGCCGGTTTACTTCGGCGCCTGTTTTGTGCCAGCCTGATGTCTCACTTCCCTTTCAGGTTGAAGTGGACGCTTCTGAGATCGGTGCAGGGGCTGTTTTGTCGCAGAGAGGTTCTGGTTGCTCTCTGATGAGACCTTGTGCTTTTTTTTCTAGGAAATTTTCGCCTGCGGAGCGGAACTATGATGTTGGTAATCGGGAGTTGTTGGCCATGAAGTGGGCATTTGAGGAGTGGCGTCATTGGCTCGAGGGAGCTAAGCATCGTGTGGTGGTCTTGACTGATCACAAAAATTTGATGTATCTCGAGTCTGCTAAGCGCCTGAATCCTAGACAGGCTCGTTGGTCGTTGTTTTTCTCCCGTTTTGACTTTGTGGTCTCATACCTGCCTGGTTCGAAGAATGTGAAGGCTGATGCTCTTTCTAGGAGTTTTGTGCCTGACTCTCCGGGAGTCTCAGAGCCAGCTGGTATTCTTAAAGAGGGAGTAATTTTGTCGGCCATTTCTCCTGATTTGCGACGTGTGTTGCAGAGATTTCAGGCTGGTAGACCTGATCCTTGCCCACCTGATAGACTGTTTGTTCCTGATAAATGGACCAGCAGAGTTATCTCCGAGGTTCATTCCTCAGTGTTGGCAGGGCATCCTGGGATTTTTGGTACCAGAGATTTGGTAGCTAGGTCCTTTTGGTGGCCTTCCTTGTCGCGGGATGTGCGTTCGTTTGTGCAGTCCTGTGGGATTTGTGCTCGGGCTAAGCCTTGCTGTTCTCATGCCAGCGGGTTGCTTTTGCCCTTGCCCGTCCCGAAGAGGCCCTGGACACACATTTCCATGGATTTCATTTCAGATCTTCCAGTGTCAAGGAATGTCTGTCATCTGGGTGGTATGTGATCGCTTTTCCAAGATGGTCCATTTGGTGCCCTTGTCTAAGTTGCCTTCCTCTTCCGATCTGGTTCCTTTGTTCTTTCAGAATGTGGTTCGTTTGCATGGCATTCCTGAGAATATCGTGTCTGACAGAGGATCCCAGTTTGTGTCCAGATTCTGGCAATCTTTTTGTGCTAAGATGGGCATTGATTTGTCGTTTTCATCTGCCTTTCATCCTCAGACTAATGGCCAAACGGAGCGAACTAATCAGACACTGGAGGCTTATTTGAGATGTTTTGTTTCTGCAGATCAGGATGATTGGGTGACCTTCTTGCCATTGGCTGAGTTTGCCCTCAATAATCGGGCTAGTTCCGCTACTTTGGTTTCGCCATTTTTCTGCAACTCTGGTTTTCATCCTCGTTTTTCCTCGGGGCATGTTGAGTCTTGGTTGAGGGCGAGTTGGAGTACGTGGTGGAGAAGATCTTGGATTCTCGTCTCTCTAGACGGAGGCTTCAGTATCTGGTCAAATGGAAGGGCTATGGTCAGGAGGATAATTCCTGGGTGGTCGCCTCTGATGTTCATGCGGCCGATTTGGTTCGTGCCTTTCACGCTGCTCATCCTGCTCGCCCTGGTGGTCATGGTGAGAGTTCGGTGACCCCTCCTTAAAGGGGGGGTACTGTTGTGAACTGTATTTCTTGGCTCCCTCTTGTGATCACTAGCGGTATGACACTTTGATTGTCTTTTTCCAGGTTGGTATCCACCTGGTTCGTTAGGCCTTGGGTGTTCCTATTTAGACTTCCTGGAAGCTCAGTCTAGTGCCTGGAATTGATGTAATCAGTCTATGTCTGTTTTCTCCTGACTCCTGGTCCTCTGATTTTTGCAAGAAAAGCTAAGTCCGCTTTCTTATTTTGGTTTATTGCATTTGTTCTTATTTTGTTCCAGCTTGTACAAAATGTGATTCCTGTTTTTGCTGGAAGCTCTAAGGGGGCTGATATTCTCCCCCCACACCATTAGTCGGTGCGGGGGTTCTTGGATATTCAGCATGGATATTTTTGTAAGGTTTTTGCTGACCGCATAAGTCCGCTTCCTATTTTCTGCTATTAATTAGTGGGCCTCTCTTTGCTAAATCTAGTTCATACTTACGTTTGTCTTTTCTTCTTACCTCACCGTTATTATTTGTTGGGGGCTTGTATATTAACTTTGGGGTCCTTTCTCTTGAGGCAAGTGAGGTCTTATTTTCTCTGAAAGGGTTAGTTAGTTCTCCGGCTGGTGCGAGACGTCTAGAACCAACGTAGGCACGTTCCCCGGCTGCTTCTAGTTGTTTGTGCTAGGATCAGGTATGCGGTCAGCCAAGTTACCACCTCCCTATGAGCTGGTTTTTGTGGTTGCGGACTTAGCTACAACTCCTGAGATCCTCTACCACTAGGATCATAACAACGCTCTATGTGAATTCCTTCCACAGCTACACGGAACACATACAAGGATTCTGTCAGACAACATGACATCAGTAGCTTATATCAATCATCAAGGAGGAACAAGATCAGGAACACTCATGTCTATAACCGAAAGCATCCTAGCTATAGCTGAAGAACATCTACTGTCTCTATCAGCACTACATGTCAGAGGAGTGGACAATTCAAAAGCGGACTTCCTCAGTCGTCATACCCTCCACCAAGGGGAGTGGGTTCTAAATCGTCAAATCTTCAAAATGATAACCATGAAATGGGGTATACCTGAGATAGATCTCTTCGCTACAAGAAACAACAGGCAATTAAAAAAGTTTGCTTCAATGTTCCAATCCGACAAACCCGATTTTCTCGACGCCCTCCAGGTGCCATGGACATTTCAAAAAGCGTATGCCTTTCCTCCTCTGATACTTCTACCAACAGTGATCAGAAAGATAAGGGAGGACGAAGCCAATGTAATCCTGATTGCCCCATTTTGGCCAAAGAGACCATGGTTTTCCCTGCTCAGGGCCATGTCGATCTCAGATCCATAGATTCTCCCAGAGGATCAGGATCTTCTCTTCCAGGGACCCTTCAACCACCCTCATGTGAAGGGTCTACGGTTGACAGCCTGGAATTTGAGAGGCAATTGTTAAAACTAAGGGGTTTCTCTGATCAAGTGATTAATACTTTATTATTAAGTAGGAAAAGATCCACTACTTCCATATATGTGAGAATATGGAAAAAGTTTCTAAGTCTTTATCCATTGACCTTGTCAAAAGAAATTCCTATTTTTTCCATTTTAGAATTTCTCCAGAAAGGACGTGACTTAGGTCTTTCAGTTAATACCTTAAAAGTACAAGTCTCTGCTCTAGGGGCATTGTATAGTCACAATGTAGCGGGTGATAGGTGGATAGCCAGATTTATTTCAGCCTGCCAGAGGTCAGAACCAGTTCAGACTCCTCGCATACCTCCTTGGGACGTTAATTTAGTCCTTGAAGCCTTGACAGGTCACCCATTTGAGCCACTACACTCAGCTCACATTAAACACGTTACACTCAAGACTGCTCTTCTTGTTGCGTTAGTGTCGGCAAAAAGGGTAAGTGACATACAGGCATTATCAGTAGATCATCCTTTTCTGTCGTTATTTCCAGATAGAATTGTCCTGAAAACAGACCCTTCCTACCTACCTAAGATGTGTACTAAATTTCATAGATCTCAAGAAATTCTTCTTCCTACTTTCTATAATAACCCTACAAATCAGGAAGAGGAGAAGTACCATACTTTAGATGTAAAAAGGGTTGTAATGACTTACTTAGACAGGACTATCACCTGGAGGAAGAGCAGGGCTCTTTTTGTTTCCTTCCAGGGTCAAAGAAAAGGAGCTGGAGTCACAAAAGGCACATTATCTCGATGGATTCGGGAGGCGATATACCTTGCCTATTCGTCTAAAGGGGAGAATCCACCTGAGGCTGTGAAGGCACATTCCACCCGGGCGATAGCTTCATCCTGGGCGGAACGAGCAGAAGTTCCAATAGAAATCATATGTAAGGCCGCAACCTGGTCTTCTCCTGTTACCTTCTATAATTACTATAGATTAGATCTATCTGCTTCCACTGATTTGTGTTTTGGTAGATCAGTTCTTAACACAATAATCCCCCCCAAATAACTATCTCTGAAAGTCTCTCAGTGGGTGCTGTCGTGGCGAAGAGAAAACACCAGATTACGTACCGGTAATGCTCTTTTATAGAGCCACGACAGCACCCCTTCACTTCCCTCCCATATATATATATTAACTTGCATATGAGCACTGTTAAGGGTGATTGGTTCTTGTAGATATATGTAATTAAGTTAAGATAAATGATGATATAGAATTATCTACTAAAACTGGTGGGCGGTTCCTCGCAATCTCTGTAACCCAAACTGTGGGAGCGAGGGGGACCGCCCCTTTTATCTCTCCGTAGGGTTTCCTGTTCCTAGGGGCGGATCCCCTCTCTCAGTGGGTGCTGTCGTGGCTCTATAAAAGAGCATTACCAGTACGTAATCCGGTGTTTTTGTAGCTTACTGTTGAAGGTACCTGGTCGGAGGCCAGAGCTCCCCCTGCTCGCTGACTCTCCTTTCTCCGCTCTGCCATCTCCATCTTGGCCAGCTCCACTTTGGTCCGCTCTGCCATCTCCATCTTGGCTAGCTCTATCCTGGTCCCCCCAGCCATCTTTTCCTTCAGATCAGTATGCACATCAGCCATCACCTCTCGTATGATCTCTGTTGTGAACTCTGTTTTCAGGCTCCCTCTTGTGGTCACAGGTGGTATTGTGTGACTTTTGTTTTGGGCTCCCCCTGGTGGCTTTGTTTGTTATCCTGCGGGTCTGTGGCTGATCAGCTGCCTCGTTATTCACTTGGGAGTTTCCTATTTAGCTCTGTTTCACTTCCACTTGTTGCCGGCTGTCAATGTACTCAGTGCTATTCTGATTACTCCTGATTATCTTCGGTTTCAGTCTCTTCAGGAGAAGCTAAGTTCTGTTTAATTATTTTTTGCTCATCAGTCTGCAATATGATTTCTGTGTATGATGAGTTTAGTCCAGCTTGCTAATATGTGATTTCTTCTGCTGGTTTGCTCTGGGGTACAGAGTTGCTTCCCCCGCACCGTTAGTTGGTGCGGGGGCTCGAGCGATCTCTGCGTGGATATTTTGAATAGGGTTTTTAATTGACCGCACAGTTCCCTTTCTATTTTCTGCTTTCTAGTGTTAGCGGGCCTCATTTGCTAAATCTAATTTCATCTCTGCGTTTGTGCTTTCCCCTTAACTCACCGTTAATATTTGTGGGGGGGCTATTCTATATCTTTGGGGTCATTTCACTGAGGCAAGTGAGGACTTTCGTTCCCTCTAGGAATAGTCAATTTCTCAGGCCGTGAAGAGATGTCTAGGATTTTCAGGTAACGTTCCACGGCTGCCTATAGTTGTTTGCGGATAGGATCAGGTTGCGGTCAATTCAGTTACCACTTCCCCAGAGTTTGTAGTCGGTTTAGTTACTTAGCTAGTCCTACTTGCGATCCTTGCCACTAGGATCATAACAGATCTCTACTGCAAGGTTTGGGCCATAGAACGCCAGTCTGTTCTGTACCTCCCTCTGGAATTCAGTCTCTTCCACGTTCACATTGGAGGGCGCTGCACTGTCGTGTTTCATGATGGCTGCTATCAAATCCGCTTTTGTTTTGTTGCTGGCGATTAACCCTCGGGCTTCCACCAGATCTTTTAATATAGTCCTCTTTAACTTCTGGTAGTTGTTTTCCATTCATTCCTTTCCTCCTGTAGACGGGGTATGACATCCCGCTGTCTGCCACCAGTGTAACGGGGTCTACCATGCTGGAGTACCTCTTTCAGTACCACCCCATGTTTCAGGAGGTCCACTCTGCTTTGGCTGGAGTCTGAATGAAGGACGCTAGCTGGAATTCCTTGGTTACATGGGCGCATATAAAAGATCACTGCTTCTCCACGTATTTCCAGTATGACAACACTTTACTCACAGGACACAGAATATATATCACACAGGTACAGAGGGCAGGCCCATTGAAAAGCGGCAGGCCAGACATACATTACAATAGCTGCAGGGGGCCGGAGCCTGCCGATATTTACTGTGGGAATTACAAAGGTGGGAGAGGTCAGAAGGGGTATTGTTATGAACTGCTGGTTTAGGAGCAACATGGACGTGCTCTGGAGGAGGTGGTACCTGTACTGACCGCAGTTCCTGAGCTTAACACAACACTAGAAGTAGCCGTGGGATGTTCCTGTCACTCCCTAGACACCTCATCACAGCCGGAGGACTAACTACCCCTAAAGATAGAAACAGGAAAGCTATCTTGCCTCAGAGAAAATTCCCAAAGAATAGACAGCCCCCCACAAATATTGACTGTGAGTGGAGAGGGAAATGACATACGCAGAATGAAACCAGGATGAAGCAAAGGAGGCCAGTCTAGCTAGATAGATAGAATAGGACAGAATACTGTGCGGTCAGTATTAAAAACTAGAAAAATCCACCACAGGGTTTACAAAAATCTCCACACCTGACTAAAGGTGTGGAGGGTAAATCTGCTTCCCAGAGCTTCCAGCTTAACTGAATGAATCCATACTGACAAGCTGGACAAGAAAAAACATAAAAAATGCTGAACGAGAAAGTCCACAAAATGTGGACTGCAAAGAACAAAGCAAGGACTTATCTTTGCTGAACAGGTCAGAACATCAGGGAAATCCAAGAGAGATGTGAATCCAAGCAGGAACCATTGACAACTGGCACTAGCTGAAGGATAGAGCCAGGATAAATAGCCGAGCCAGAATAGAAGATTAGTTGAAGCAGCTGCTGACTGCTAACTCCAAGGAGCAGCAGTTCCACTTAAATCCACCGGAGGGAGCCCAAGAGCAGAACTCACAAAAGTGCCACTTACAACCACCGGAGGGAGCCCAAGAGCGGAATTCACAACAGGGTATATCTTGTCCCCTCTGCCCAGGGGCGCAGCCTGTGGGCTGATGCATTAGGGACATACATCTCACATGGAACCTATTATACATACATATAACTGCACAACATAATCTGGGTGCTGAGGGGTTCCATAACACCTTAATTTTACGTTTGGAGGCAAAAGGGAGAAGCTTGGAAGCCTAGGAGCACCATCCCAACTATGAAACATGGGGGTGGCAGCATCATGTTGTGGGGTTATTTTGCTGCAGGAGGGACTGGTGCACTTCACAATGTAGATAGCATCATGAGAAAAGAAGATTATGTGGCAATACTGAAGCAACATCTCAAGACATTAGCCAGAAAGTTACAGCTTGGGTGGAAATGGATCTAAAAGAAGAAAATGTCCTTAATCATGATTAAGGGAGCTTAGTCTCCAGAAACGCATTGAGATTCACACCCATAAGGTTTGTGCTGAAGTTTGTATCCTATGTGTTACAAGTTTGTGAATAAAGAAACCTTTTTTTCACGGATTCGGTGAAGCTGGACATTTTCTTATTTTGGATTCTACATGCCTGGACACAGTGCATCCGTGCTCCCGAAGCTCAGCTTATGCATCACGGGTGAGCTGGTTTATATTTCTTCTCTGGAAATGGATTTCCCAAAAGGACAATGACCTGAAGCATACTGCTAAAATGGTAACAAAGTGGCTTAAGGGTAATAAAGTCAATGTTTTGGAGTGGCCACAGCAAAGCTCTGATCTTAATCCTATTGAAAATTTATGGGAAAAGCTGAAAAGGCCAGTGTGAGCAAGGCGACCTGCAAACCTGGATCAGCTACACCAGATTTGTCAGGAGGAATGGTCCCAAATTCCGGCCAACTATTGTGAGAAGCCTGTGGAAGGATATCCCAAACGTTTGTCCCAAGTCATTCAGTTTCAGGGCAATGGTACCAAATACTAATGAAATGTAAACACAATTGTCACTAGAAGACAGGGTGAAACCGCACTCAGGGGTGAGGGCTGCGTGGAAATGGGCGGCAATGTGGCTGGTATCTAGGTCCGGGGGGTCACCAAGCCCACAGCAACATCAGAAATGCATATGTGAGTGTGCATAGACTTATGATACAGTGAGGTGCTTACCCGACATGTAGCTGCGTATGTGGTTCCACTGAAGAGCCCAAAGGATTGCCCGGGTTGGTGACCGCTGTAGCACTGGTTGCGGCGCTGGTGGGAGGTCTGGGAGCGGGACGGAGTGTGGCAACTAGCGCGGTACCTGGGAGCCCCGGCCGAAGGCGTCCCTGGTAACCGCGAGGAAAAAGATGGCTGCTAGCGCCGGCTCGCAGGTCCCTGTACAGTGACGTCACTAGAGGTACGGAGCGGCGTTGGGGCCAAAAAGGAACGACTAACCCAAACGCCGCTCCGTACCTCTAGTAAAAGAGATGTTCTTACAAAAAAAATTTGTAACATGCACACTTTGTGTTGTAGACAGCTACATGTCTGGATGTTGGGGAATGCTCTTTTGTATGAAACAAAAACAATAAATTATTGTTGTTCACAAGTCTGTGGTTTTTTGTGTAAGGTGTCCATGAAAAAATCACGGAGATATGTATTTTTTTACCAGCATCACTGATAAAAAATTCCAATACAAGTCTATGGCCCTGTGAAAATCAGACGCCACATGGATATCATCAGTTTTTCACTGCTACAAACTGGAGTCATTTTCCTATGTTTAAGGATGTTGTCTTCCAATCTCTATTGCTCAGCTGTGAGTTCTGACATCCTATTGTTACACTAAATCACTCTAATGTGGCTGCTTCATTCCTTGCCTTGGTTTTTATACGGGCTATTATTGTCCCTCCTGATTGTTTGCACTATACCATGTGATGTGATAGCTGCAAAACATTATGTCATGTGAGTTATGTGAGCCTACTGGTGCTGATGCAATATTCTGCAAAGTGCAAAATGCACTAGCTTGCCAGGATAGAGCAATGCTTAAAGAGATTTCTCAGTCAATCAATCACTAGTGAGGGACTTGTGGACATGAAAAATCAGTGATGTGAATGGTGCACTGAGCCTCTTAGCCACAGCAAAGCATTATACTTTATATAGGACTATGTGGAGTGTATTATACTATATGGAGGACTATAGAAAGTGCATGATTCTATAAGGAGGACTATGGGAAGTGTAATATACTAAACTGAGGACATTTTACTGCATTGATGGCTATTGTGAATGCATCAAATTATATGGAGGACTATAGGGGGTGCATTATACTATATGGAGGACTATGGGTAGTGCATTCTACTATATGGATGACTATGAGAAGTTTATTTTACTATATGAAGTACTATGGGGAATGAATTATACTGTATAGAGAAATACAGGGAGTGATTATACTATATAAAGGATTATAGGGAATACATTATACTATATGGAGAACTATGGGGTGATTATACTCTATGGAGGACTATGTGGATTGCATTATATTGTATGGAGGACTATGGATATTGTATTACACTATGCGGAGAACTATGGGAGTGCATTTTACTGTATATAAGACTATGGGAAGTGCATTATGCTATATGTATGGATGACTATGGGGGGTGCATTATACTATATGGAAGACTATGGGGTGCATTACACTGTAGGGAGGATTATGGGAAGTGCATTATACTGTATGGAAGACTATTTATTAACAGGATCATGAAGCACTATAATAGAATAAAAAAGAGAGCAGACTGAACTAGCTCTCCCCGGGCACTCAACAGGTGCCAATGCAGCAGGACAGCTCCGAACAAGGAACAGCACAGAAAGATGGAGCAAGAACATCCATAACATCATAGTTAAGAAATGTATATAAAGTTTATTTTCATCAAATACAAAATATCCACACCATAAATAGGTGCTATATGCATAGTGCACAACATGGAGGGCAATGAAGAGAGGACATGACGGTAACCAGGTTCACAGCAGGGAGACACAGAGTAAATCACATAAATTACATAAATTACATGGATTTGCAAGCAAAATGGCCCCTATATAGCATGGTCCAACTGGTATCCACACATCAATAATTAGCATCAACAGCATACAATATCCATGCCGTGACAGAGGTCACGCTTACCCATTATTGTGTATCCAAAAAGAGTGTCCCCGGCTGGCCTGGTGCCCCTGGACGCGCGTTTCGCGTGATCGCTTCCTCAACAGGGTTGAGGAAGCGATCACGCGAAACGCGCGTCCAGGGGCACCAGGCCAGCCGGGGACACTCTTTTTGGATACACAATAATGGGTAAGCGTGACCTCTGTCACGGCATGGATATTGTATGCTGTTGATGCTAATTATTGATGTGTGGATACCAGTTGGACCATGCTATATAGGGGCCATTTTGCTTGCAAATCCATGTAATTTATGTAATTTATGTGATTTACTCTGTGTCTCCCTGCTGTGAACCTGGTTACCGTCATGTCCTCTCTTCATTGCCCTCCATGTTGTGCACTATGCATATAGCACCTATTTATGGTGTGGATATTTTGTATTTGATGAAAATAAACTTTATATACATTTCTTAACTATGATGTTATGGATGTTCTTGCTCCATCTTTCTGTGCTGTTGTATGGAAGACTATGTGGAGTGCATTAAACTATATAAAAGGCTATGGGGAATGCATTATACTATATCAAGAACTATGGAGTAATTAAACTCTACAGAGGACTATGTGGGATGCATTATACTATATGGATGACTATGTGGAGTGTATTATACTATATAGAATACTATGGAAAATTCATTAATCTATCAGGAGGATTATGGGGAGTGTACTATACTAAATGGAGGACCATGGGGTACATTGTACTGTATTGATGGCTTTTGGGATTATATTATATTATATGGAGGACTATTAGGAGTGCATTATACTATATGAAGGACTATAAGAGTTACATTATACTATATGTAGGACTATGGTGGTGCATAATACTATATGGTGTACTATGGGTAGTGCATTATACTATACAGAGGAGTATGGGAAGTGTATTTTCCTATATGAAGTACTATGTATAGAGTACTATGTGGAGTGCATTATACCATATAAAGGACTCAGGGGAATGCATTATACTATATGGATAACTATGGGTTGATTATACTGTATGGAGGACTATGTGGAATACATTATACTGTATGGAGGACTATGGATAATGCATTATGCTGTATGGAGGACTAGGGGGTGCATTTATACTATATGGAGGGTTATGGGGTGCATTATACTGTATTGAAGACTATGTGGTTCATTATACTGTGTATAGGACTATAGGGAGTGCATTACACTATTTAAAGGACTATGGGAATGCATTATACTATATAAACAGCTATGGAGTGATTATACTGTTTAGAGGACTATGGGGTACATTATACTGCATGGAGAACTATTGGGAAGGCATTATACTATCCGGAGGACTATGTGGAGTGTATTATGCTATATGTAGGACTATGCGAAGTGCATTATTCTAAATGGAGGACTATGGGGAATGCAGTATACTACACGGAGGACTATGGGATACATTTTACTGTATTGATGGCTATTGGGAATGCATTATACTAAATGGAGGACTATAGGAGATGCAGTATACTATATGGGGGTGTATTATACTATTTGGAGGACTAAGGGTAGTGCATTATATTATACTGAGGACTATGGGTAGTGCATTATACTATAAGAAGGACTATGGGAAGTATATTTTACTATACAAAGCACTATGGGAAGTGCATTATACTATATGGAGGACCATGGGGGGTGCATAATAATATATGGAGGTGCATTATTCTATATGGAGTACTATGGGTAGTGCATTATACTATGCGGAGGACTATGGGAATTGTATTTTACTATATTAAGTACTATGGGCACTGCATTATACTGTATAGAGGATTATGTGGAGTGCATTATACCATATCAAGGACTATGGGGAATGCATTATACTATATGGAGAACTATGAGGTGATTATACTGTATGGAGGACTATGTGGAATGCATTATACTGTATTGAGACCTATGGATAGTGCATTATACTGTATGAAGGACTAGGGGGTGCATTTTACTGTATAGAAGACTATGGGAAGTGAATTATACTATATGGAGGACTATGGAGGGTGCATTATACTATATGGAAGACTGTGTGGTGCATTATACTCTACAGAAGACAATGGGGAGTTCATTATACTATTTAAAGGACTATGGAAAATGCATTATACTATATAAAGATCTATGGAGTGATTATACTGTATGGAGAACTATGAGGGTGCATTATACTGCATGGTGGACTATTGGGAGTGGATTATACTATGTGGAGTGTATTATGTTATATGGAGGACTATGGGAAGTGCATTATTCTATATGGAGGACTATGGGGAGTGCAGTATACTACACAGAGGACTATGGGATACATTTTACTCTATTGATGGCTATTGGGAATGCATTATAATAAATGGTGGACTATGGGAAGTGTATTACACTATATGGAGGACTATGAGGGGTGCATTATACTAGTTGGAGGACTATGGGTAGTGTATTATATTATACGGAGGACTATAGGTAGTGCATTATACTTTAAGAAGGATTATGCAAAGTGTATTTTACTATACAAAGTACTATGGGAAGTGCATTATACTATATGGAGGACTATGGGGGTGCATAATATTTGGAAGACTATGGGGTGCATTATACTGTATGGAGTATTATAGGAAGTGCATTATACTGTATGGAAGACTATGGGGAGTGCACTATACTGTACAGAGGACTACGGGGAGTGTATTATACTATATAAAGGAATATTACAGTGAATGCATTATACTATATGGAGAACTATGGGGTGATAATACTGTATGGAGGACTATGGGTGTACATTATACTGCATGGAGGACCATTGGGAGTTTACTATACTATATGGAGGACTATGGGCTGCATTTTACAGTATTGATGGTTATTGAGAATGCATTATACTATATGGAGGACTATGGGGGTGCATTATACTATATTGAGGACTCTGGGGGTGCATTATACTACTTAGAGGACTATGGAGAGTGCATTATAGTATATGGAGGATTATGGCATGCAGTATACTATATGGAGGACTATGGGGCTAATTATACTATATTGAAGTCTATATGGGGGACATTATAATACTTGGAGTGCTACGTGGGGGCCATTATAATATTTGGAGGGTTATGTGATAGACTTTATACTTTATGAAGGGCTATGAGGGGGCCATTACACTGTATGCAAGCAATTATACAGTGTGAATGTTTGTGTGGAGCCATTATACTGTTTGTAGGGCTAGTAGCGGCCAATATGCAGTTTGGTTATGTGTGGGGCCATTATACTGTATATAGGCCCATTATACTGCATGGATTTCTGTGTAGGGGTCATAGTTGGGGGATCATACTGTATTGGGGTCACCAAACTTTGCTGGGGGAGATGAGTTGGGGTACAGTGGGGTCATCAATGATGACTCATCATACTGTGTGCGTGTAGAGTACTATGGAGGAATTCACTGTGGAGGTATCATACAATGTTTGTGTATTAATTATTATTTATGCAGGGAACCCAATTAGAACTTCTGCTATGGGGTGATTTCTATGTACGCCCCTGGTGTCAGATGTTCTACCCCTTCCAATTTGATTTTGATAACCTAACAAAGGATAAGTCATTTATTTAATAAGCCTGGAGAAGCCCTTTGTGACTAAAATATTAAATAGGTTTTGGCGAGATGGCAGGAGGTCATGTGTGTGGTGAAGGGTAAGACATTTATTTAACAAGGAAATGGGTGCTCACAGGCCTTTAAGAAATCTCACATTAATTATACTGTCACTTCTGATGTTTTAGTTTTGCTTACTGCTCGTCTTGTTGTACCCTTTGGTTACGCTCTGACATCCACAGCTTAGTCTGATAGGTCACAATGACTTTCATCTCAAGAACATGTACGTATTGGTGCATTTTAGTCATTGTTGTAGTGTCTAGACGTGTTGACCTTATTGTCTGCATCTCACCCTTCTTCTTTTTAACTTCTATGCAATTGTTTCCCATTCCTCTTTTTATGTCCTGGTCAGGGGTGATCCTTCTGCAAAATGGAGATTTTTTTTAGGTATGCAGGATTGTGTTTGGATACTGCTTGGGACACGTGGCTATAGACATATGGAACTTTCTAATGTTAGTACAACAGTTAGCTTCTCCCTTTCACATAGTCAATGCTGGGAACTGCAAAGAAATTAAACCCAAGATGGGGCTTCACACTATATTGCTTCATATCATCCATGTTTTGGCCTTAGTTTTGTGGTGGGCAGAATTTTGCACTGTTGGGTAGCTCCATGTTACTTGTGAATTATGTGCATTCTTGTAGTTCTAGAGCTTTTCTGTGCCACCACTTTCCTACAAAGCAAGCAATATAAATTGTCTCATTCATCACTTATCTCAGAGGCATAACTTGAAATTCCTTGACCTCAATGCTAAATCTGCTATCATCAATTTTTTATTTCATTTATGGTTACTGATTTCCTTCTATGGAAGATACTGTAGATCTTGTGTTCTTCCTAAAGATTCAGGGCCTAGGTGCAATCAAAGTCTCTACACCCCTATTTTTACATCCTTATTCAAAAGGAATCTGATTAATGAAAGGTTTGCAAAGTCTGTCATCACCCTCTCACATGGTGCACAATAATTATTTCCAAATACTGTGATGTCCGTACCTCTCAGCTGTTCTTGTTTTATTGCCGTTTACAATTCCCAATAAGATCTTGGGTGCATCAAAAGATTCTAGAACGATCACAGTGTGCAGTTTACTCTGATCGCTGATCCCCTCCATGCCACGCCGCATTGATGCAGTAACTGATGCAAAAGAAGCCCCGACCAAGTATTGACTGCATACATTTCAGTAGACCAACATTTCAGATTTTAAAATCATTTTTTCAAGCTGGTTTTATAAAGTATTCTAATTTACTGAGATAATGACTTTTAGGTTTTTATTGGCTGTAAGCCATAATCATCAACATTAACAGAAATAAACATTTGAAATAGATCACTCTGTTTGTAATGACTCTATCTAATATATATGAGATTCACTTTTTGTATTGAAGAACTGAAATAAATTAACTTTTTGATGATATTCTAATTTTGTGAGCTGCACCTGTACTTCTTCTCTGATTGTTCCATCCTGATTTTGGCTTACAAATGCTGGTGTAAAATACTAATCAAATAGTGAACATGTGGACGTGGCCTAAGCCAAACAGTTGTATGATATTGAACATACAGCTACCAACTACAATACAAACAAATATGACCAAGAAAGTCATTCATGTGTCATGGGGGAATTTTACAGGTGAGATAACTAATATCCAGGATACCTTTGGGTCTACAGAACATAGGGGCTCCATATCATTCAGCAGTCAATCAGTCGTGTTACTCCCTTTTCACCATCCACCTGCCCTTAGGCTTTTTAATGCTCATTAAGTCTCTGTCTTGTACAATACTGTAATATTTCTAGGACAGACAAAAACTTTTCATTTCCATCCTTGTTACTTTGTCACCAGAACAGAAACTAAAATTGAATGTTAATCGTATAATTAGCAAATGATGATGGCTCCAGAATAGAAACATAGCTCTCATCGGAAACGGCCTTTTATACATACTTGAGCTAGAGATGTGAATAAATTCTTGCCAATAAATCTGTCACATTTATGTTCTAAACCATCAAATCAGCAGTAACGAAACCAAACCCACTAGACCAAAATATCTTCTGCCAGGTTCCCTGTTGGTCTTTGCAAAATTAATGATCGTCCTACCCGTAGTGGAATAGTCAGAAATCAGAAAGGCTAAAGATTGTTATAATTGCAATGTTTCTACCATACACCTCATCTCTCACAATGAAAAATACGAATTATTACAGTAATTTTTGGGTTCCTCTTCATTGGACTAAAAGCAAATGGTTAGAAAAAAATATCCACAAATTACCTGATAATAGTAAGTAATATAATGTATTAATTTTAGACTATTAGACCAGTTGTCTCAATCCTCCCTTATCTGCTTTATCCCCGCCCTGGTCTCTGGTCCTGTGCTTGACACAGGATGGTGTTTCCTGTGATATCACATCACCCTAGCTGTTTGTGAAGGCTTGGTTGACTTCTTATTTTAATAGTTAAACCAATCCCTTACTCTGTCGTCTGCCTCTCAGTTTTCCTCTTCTGACTTCCCAGCCACTGTCTCCTATTGCCTTATTCAGGGGAGAACCTTCTGCAAGAAGGACTTTTATTTTTAGGAACAAACTGTGTTTGGATATGGGTTGGGCTTGTTATAATGAAGGTGGCTGGCGTATTTTTTGAAAAAAGTAGTTGTCCCTTTAACATACTATTCCGACATAAGAAACACTGTCATGTGTCAAGTGTTTCACCCAGAGCGGTGTACTCAGGTCGCCGGGCAGCATTGGATTCAGGGGGTCACGGGTATGGCAGCCATGCCCGGGGCCTGTTCTCCAGGGTCAGTGAAATAGGGATTAAAAATTAAAAGATAAAAAGGAAAACAGTAATTAAAAAGAAGAGTTTGTGACGCTAGTTGGAGTGTTTGGCAGTAAGATGGCCGGCACTGCAGATGATCCCTGGGGGGTAGGTGATGATGGCAGTGCAGGTGTTTAACCCCCTCCAACTAGGGCTGGACCCCAGGGATAGTGATGGAAGTAGATGGTTCAGAGTAATAAGTGTTATGATCTGGTGGCCTAAGAGCAGCATGAGACGTACTCTGGAGAAGGTGGTACCTCTACTGACCGCAGACCCTAAACTTAACACCGCAACTAGAAGTAGCCGTGGAATGTACCTTTCACTCCCTAGACATCTCGACACAGCCAGAGGACTAATTACCCCTAGAGATAGAAAAGGGAAAACTATCTTGCCTCAGAGAAAATCCCCAAAGGATAGACAGCCCCCCACAAATATTGACTGTGAGAGGAGAGGGAAAAAACATACACAGACTGAAATCAGAATTTAGCAAAGGAGGCCACTTCTAGCTAAATAGAAAGGATAGTGACAACACTTAAGACCATTCCTAAACACTTTAGGTCTGTCCATAATTGTAACCCTAAAGATTTTATGGTAAGGGGAATTGACGTTGTGCATACGGGAATTAGAGGGGGAGATGTCAAGAAACTCCTCGCACAACGTGAATTAAAATGGATAGTAACCCTGGGAACCATGAAACCAGTTGGACTCAATGATTCACTAAATTTTGGCCCTTTTTTGTAATAAGCATTATTAATAAATAGGTAGTCTCTTTAATAATTCCCTCTTTTTGTACTTTTAAATGGTTTTTGTGTGGCTTTGTTTTTAACAGTATTTGTTTGTGCTAAACATAGGTCCTTCTGGATTGATTTCATCCATCATTATTTTCGGAGTAGTAGACCGGAACATTTAATCTGGAAACAACATGTAATGGAACAATATGAATATGATGATATCAGAGGAAGAAATTATTATATTTCATCTATCCACCATGGACAACTGTTTATCTTCACAATTTTTAAAAGCTTTATTATGTCTCACATTTTGGTACTGTTTACATTCTATAACCTTTGGGGCACAGACTTTTGGCTTATGTTGCATGTTGCACTGCGGTGCGCGTGCGTCAGTGTGTCATGGGCACCCGCCTCTCTTAGTCCAGCGTTGTCCTGTGGCTTGCGCAATTGAGTTTTCACATACTCACTTGCAGCTGGCACCTGGACGAGTCCGGGCAGGAGGGGAAGGGTGTGTATTTTTTCCTATGACGACCGGCGCATGCGCTGTGAAGACGCAGTTGGTAATGGGCCGGATCATGTGACGCACACGTGACCAGTATCCTAGGATACTTAAGGTCCTCAAAGGGAGTCTGGCTACACTTCCCCTTGATAAAGCAGGGCTGAGAAGCGGCGAAACGCGCGTCGGGGGCGTTTTAGGAGCAGAGCTACACGTGGTGAGGATCAGTTTTTCATTTTTGTACTCTTTTGTGTTTTCCCTACTTTTCCTTTGCCATGCCCACTGGACATAATGTGATGGTTTGCGGTGCACTTGCACAGAAACCGTCAGTGGGCTGTGTTTAATGGTTTGCATGGTGCCTATGATACAGGCTTAAGGAAAACTATTTACTACTGTGGGAAAATACGTGCTCCTCACCTATTATCATTATATTCATGGTTGAGATATCAAGTGACAGTTTTGTAGCATGCTCTATTTTTTGGTGTCTATTTAACACGTCTGTCCACACTGTTTGTCAATTTTCACAGTGTTTGTAGTTTTTATATGTCTTTTTGACATGTTTGTCATTTAATAAAGAATTTTTGTACTATTTTAAATCAAACTCCTTTTTGTTTCTCCGGTTTATACATTGATGTATATGGAGGTAAACGCACTGACCAGGCTAATAGTTAGGGTCACATCATGAGTCTGGATTTTGTTGTACTAGTAGAAAGGATAGGACAGAGTACTAGGCGGTCAGTATTAAAACACTAGAAAATATCCACCACAGAAAATACAAAATCTCCACATCTAACTAAAGATATGGAGGGTATATCTGCATCTCCAGAGATATCAGCTTGGCTAAACAAATCCTTATACAGACCAAGCTGGACAAGACAAAAACATGGAAAAGAACTGAACAATCAGGCCCACAGCATGTGGACAGCAAAAATCAAGGCCAGAACTTATCTTTGTTGAAATGAACAGCAAAGCAGGAGAGACCAGGCAGGGATGTGAATCCTCCAGGAACAATGGACAACTGGCACTGATTAAAGGGTCAAGCAAGACTAAATAGCCCAGTCAGAATTGCAAAAAGTGGACCCACCTGATGAATGCTGCGATCCAGAGACAGCAGCGCTACCACTTATAACCACCGGAGGGAGCCCAAGAGCAGAATTCACAACAAATAAGGCAGTAGACAGGGAAAGTCACTTTACCATTTACTGAAGTCCAGATGCAGTTTCAGAGGATGGAATACAACTCTCACCAGGTATACAGTCTGCTCTGCCCTATGAGAATTATCTCTCTCTGCTGTGATTCAGTATGAACTCCCTGCTGCTCTAGTCCCTTCTGGGACAAAGTTTTCCTGGTGTCTGAAACTTCCAGTACAGCCACGTACTCACTGTGTTTTCTCCCCCGGAAGCCCGCAGCGTGAATCCTATGTGAAGCACATGTTTGTTCTTGCACAATTCCTCACTGATTCTCTGTTGCTATGGAGCTCCTGGGAAACACACTTCACTGCTGGTTCTGAAACCCACACAGCATCTCAGCTTACCACCTGACTCTGGAAGCCTGGATGGTCTAGGGGCTGATGCCTTGATCCTTCTCAGCACTGTCCCTGGAGAGAGCATATGTCTCTCCTCCATGAACATTCTCCATTTTCTTTCACACACTGTACCCTCACAGACTAACTATGCCCCTTCCCTCCCAGTTAGGGTATCTCTGCAAAGCTCTAAGCTTCAGACAGAGTAAAGGAGCAGGGTAAATTATGTGTGCAGTTGTCACCAGCAGAGAAAGCATAACTCCCATCATTTACAATCTAATATATAAAGCTGAATGTGTGTATGTGTGTGTGTATGTATGTATGTATGTATGTCCGGGATTGGCATCTGAACCGTCGCAGCTACAGCCACAAAATTTTGCACAGTCACACGTCTGGACCCCGAGAGCGTCATAGGCTATGTTGTGAGGTGAAATGTTAACCCCGCGCTTTCCAATTCACCAAACAATTTTGCCTCTATCTACATAATGGGGAAAAAGTGAAAGGAAAAGTGTTGGAGGTGTCGCAGCTACAGGCACAAAATTTTGCACAGTCACACGTCTGGACCCCGAGAGCATCATAGGCTATGTTGTGAGGTGAAATTTTAACCCCGCGCTTTCCAATTCACCAAACAATTTTGCCCCTATCTACATAATGGGGAAAAAGTGAAAGGAAAAGTGTTGGAGGCGTCGCAGCTACAGGCACAAAATTTTGCACAGTCACACGTCTGGACCCTGAGAGCGTCAAAGCTATGTTGTGAGGTTAAATTTTAACCCCGCGCTTTCCAATTCACCAAACAATTTTGCCCCTATCTACATAATGGGGAAAAAATGAAAGGAAAAGTGTTGGAGGCAAATTAACAGCTGCCAGATGTGAACAAGGGGGACTTAAAGAATGACAGCGATGGCGCCAAAGAGTATATACTGTACAGTTGCTAAGGTGGGGCCCCAACATGGGATAATCACCACACCACCACAGGGATATGAACACACACACAAAATGCGCCACACACTACCACGTGCTCGAACACATATACCACCCTCAGCGCACATTTCACCACACATACACTAACCTCGCCACATAAAAGTAGAAACACAAAAGTCGCCGCTCAAAACTCGCCACGCGCAAAACTCTCCACATGCAAAACTCGCCACACGTGCAAAACTCACCTCATGGAAAACTCGCCACACGCAAAACTTGCACACGCAGAAAAATTGCCACACGCAGAAAAAATGCCACATGCACAAAAGTTGCAACACATGCAAAAGTTGCCTCACACAAAACTTGCACATACTCAAAAGGCACCACACATAAAACTCGCCACGCGCAAAACTCGCCATGCGCAAAACTTGCTGCACACAACTTGCTACACTAACCTGTCACATGCAACTCGACACACAAAAAGTTGCTACACGCATGTCGCCACACAAAACTCATCTCACAAAAGTCCCTACATGCATGTCGCCACACGCAACTCAACACACACAACTTGACACACGAAACTCGCCCTAAAACACACACAAGTCTGGTATTATCCTTCAAAAATAAAAATCTGATTAATAAGCAGACAAACTACAAGAGCAACAAATGTACCATATAGGAATCCGGCAGCTGTCAGTCACATGACCAGTCTATTATGTGTATGTGTGAGCTAATATATACGGCCAGGGGGTGGGCTTACTGTTGGCTGGGGATTTATCAGGCTGCCATTTTAGCTTACAAATACTGAGGTAAAAATACTGACCAAATAACGTGTGAACGAGGGCTAATACAGGAGGAGATGACATACAGCTATATACTATATACAGGAGGAGATGACACACAGGTATATACTATTTACAGGGGAGATGACACACAGGTATATACTATATACAGGAGGAGATGACACACAGATATATACTATATACAGGAGAGATGACACACAGGTATATACTATATAGAGGAGGAGATGACATACAGGTACATACTACATACAGGAGGAGATGACATACAGGTATATACTATATACAGGAGGAGATGACACACAGGTATATACTATATACAGGAGCAGATTACCTACAGGTATATAGTATATACAGGAGGAGATGACATACAGGTATATGCTATGTATAGGAGGAGATGACATACAGGTATATACTATATACAGGAGGAGATGACACACAGATATATACTATATATAGGTGAGATGACACACAGGTATATACTATATACAGGAGATTACATACAGGTATATCTAATATATAAAGCTGAATGTGTGTATGTATGTATGTGTGTTTGTCCGGGATTGGCATCTGCACCGTCGCAGCTACAGCCACAAAATTTTGCACAGTCACACGTCTGGACCCCGAGAGCGTCATAGGCTATGTTGTGAGGTGAAATTTTAACCCCGCGCGTTTCAATTCACCAAACAATTTTGCCCCTATCTACATAATGGGGAAAAAGTGAAGGGAAGAGTGTTGGAGGAAAATTGACAGCTGCCAGATGTGAACAATGAGGACTTAAAGAATGAGAGCGATGGCGACAAAGAGTATATACCGTACAGTTGCTAAGGTGGGGCCCTGACATGGGATACTCACCACACACGGGGATATGAACACAAACACAAAATGCGCCACACACTACCACGTGCTTGAACACATATACGACCCTCAGCACACATTTCACCACACACACACCAACCTCGCCACATAAAAGTCGAAACACAAAAGTCACCACTCAAAACTCGCAACGCGCAAAACTCGCTACATGCAAAACTCGCCATATGCAAAACTAGGCTCACGCAAAACTCGCCACACGTGCAAAACTCACCTCATGGAAAACTCACCTCATGCAAAACTTGCACACACAGAAAAATTGCCACATGTACAAAAGTTCCACCACATGCAAAAGTTGCCTCACACAAAACTTGCACATACTCAAAACGCACCACACATAAAACTCGCCACGCGCAAAACTCGCCATGCACAAATCTTGCTGCACACAACTTGCTACACTAACCTGTCACATGCAACTCGACACAAAATGTTGCTACACGCATGTCGCCACACAAAACTCATCTCACAAAAGTCGCTAAATGCATGTCGCCACACGCAACTCAACACACACAACTTGACACATGAAACTCGCCCTAAAACACACACAAGTCTGGTATTGTCCTTCAAAAATAAAAATCTGATTAATAAGCAGACAAACTACAAGAGCAACAAATGTACCATATAGGAAATACGGCAGCTGTCAGTCACATGACCTGTCTATTATGTGTATGTGTGAGCTAATATATACTGCCAGGGGGGAGGGCTTCCTGTTGGCTGGGGATTTATCAGGCTGCCAATAGCAACCAATCACAGCTCAGCTTCTATTTTGCTACAGTTAATTAACCTGAGCTCTGATTGGTTAATATAGGCAACAAAGACATTCTCAGTATAACAAAGCTAATATATGTTGTGAAATTCTTCTATTAGCTTAGTTTTTGCCTTTTAATAATTAAATTTCTATCTATTTGTTTTGTTGTTTTTGTGTGCAGAATAAATTTTTGTTAACACATTCTATTTTGCTAACAGCAGTCATTAACCCGGGCGAAGTCGGGTAGTACAGCTAGTACATATATAAAATAGTACATATTTGACCATTTTGTGGCGACACAGACACAGGACACCACACAAGTATAGTGTGAAGATGATTGCCGGCCTCTGGGACCTGGTTTTGAGTGGTGGATTTTATTTTTAATGCCAATAATATCCATATTTCACTTGGTGCACTGCTAATATCACCCAAAATATTCTAATGTACTATAACTGTCTAGGAAAGTCGGCCCTTATGTCATAGTAAATGTGAACAGTAGTAAACCACTAAAAGGCAAATGTTCTAAGGCAACCTTGCAGGTCTAATATGAGTAAATTGGTAAAACCATTCCTTTATTTTAGAACAAGTGCATAACCGGGAGAGCGTTACAGTGCCTTGCGAAAGTATTCGGCCCCCTGGAACTTTTCAAACTTTTCCCACATACCATGCTTCAAACATAAAGATACCAAATGTACATTTTTGGTGAAGAATCAACAACAAGTGGAACACAATTGTGAAGTAGAACGAAATTTATTGATTATTTAAAATTTTTGTGGAAATTCAAAAACTGAAAAGTGGGGCGTACAATATTATTCAGCCCTTTTACTTTCAGTGCAGCAAACTCACTCCAGAAGTTCATTGTGGATCTCTGAATGATCCAATGTTGTCCTAAATGCCTAATGATGATAAATATAATCCACCTGTGTGTAATCAAGTCTCTGTATAAATGCACCTGCTCTGTGATAGTCTCAGGGTTCTGTTTGAAGCACAGAGAGCATCATGAAGACCAAGGAACACAACAGGCAGGTCCGTGATACTGTTGTGGAGAAATTTAAAGCCGGATTTGGATACAAAATGATTTCCAAAACTTTAAACATCCCAAGGAGCACTGTGCAAGCTATTATATTGAAATGGAAGGAGTATCATACCACTGCAAATCTACCAAGACCCGGCCGTCCCTCTAAACTTTCATCTCAAACAAGGAGAAGACTGATCAGAGATGCAGCCAAGAGGCACATGATCACTCTGGATGAACTTCAGAGATCTACAGCTGAGGTGGGACAGTCTGTCCATAGGACAACAATCAGTCGTACACTACACAAATCTGGCCTTTATGGAAGAGTAGCAAGAAGAAAACCATTTCTCAAAGATATCCATAAAAAGTGTTGTTTAAAGTTTGCAACAAGCCACCTGGGAGGCACACCAAACATGATGTGGAAGAAGGTGCTCTGGTCAGATGAAACCAAAATCGAACTTTTTCGCAACAGTGCCAAACGATATGTTTGGCGTAAAGGCAACACAGCTCATCACCCTGAACACACCATCCCCACTGTCAAACATGGTGGTGGCAGCATCATGGTTTGGGCCTGCTTTTCTTCAGCAGGGAAAGGGAAGATGGTTAAAATTGATGGGAAGATGGATGGAGCCAAATACAGGACCATTCTTGAAGAAAACCTGTTGAAGTCTGCAAAAGACCTGAGACTGGGATGGAGATTTGGCTTCCAACAAGACAATTATCCCAAAATTGAAGCAAAATCTACAATGGAATGGTTCAAAAATAAATGTATCCAGGTGCTAGAATGGTCAAGTCAAAGTCCAGACCTCAATCCAATCGAGAATCTGTGGAAAGAGCTGATAACAGCTGTTCACAAACGATCTCCATCAAACCTCACTGAGCTCGAGCTGTTTGCCAAGGAAGAATGGGCAAGAATTTCAGTCTCTTGATGTACAAAACTGATAGAGACATACCCCAAGCGACTTGCAGCTGTGATTGCAGCTGTGATCGCAGCAAAAGGTGGCGCAACAAACTATTAAGTTAAAGGGGCCGAATAATATTGCATGCCCCACTATTCGGTTTTTGAATTTCCACAAAAAATTTAAATAACCTAATTAATTTCTTTCAACTTCACAATTGTGTTCCACTTGTT
Organism: Ranitomeya variabilis; assembly: GCF_051348905.1. NCBI lineage: Eukaryota > Metazoa > Chordata > Amphibia > Anura > Dendrobatidae > Ranitomeya > Ranitomeya variabilis. The sequence goes on from NC_135236.1 coordinate 98,992,249, forward strand.
GTTGATTCTTCACCAAAAATTTACATTTGATATCTTTATGTTTGAAGCATGATATGTGGGAAATGGTTGAAAAGTTTCAGGGGACCAAATACTTTCGCAAGGCACTGTACATGGTACAGAACTGGGTAACAGCTTTTTCGCCTCACTTCTGCTTCATCTGACACCTAAGTGCCATAATTTCTTCTTTCTCATTATTATATTTGTCCTAATTATATTTAATGAGAACCACCACTGCCTTACTCTCCAAGCCCTGGCAGGTAATACTGCTTTACTGATTTTGGTGTTCAGTACAAAACACTCATTTGCTTTTTTGTAGACCACCAGCCAAACTCATCCATGTCCTTCCAATTCTCAAAAAATTCCCTGTGCATGTCCACAGCTTGCTTAGCGTCACCTGGATGAATTAGATTGGTTTCCTAGTCTACCTGCGCTTGCAGAGGGTTTCATTTAGGCGTGAAGCAATTTACCTCGTAGAGCAGCTCGAATACAGATCTAGAGTCCTGGTCACACTCTCGTTCTCACATAGCACAATTAGTTTTCATTTGACATTTTTCTGTTAATCATTGAAAGGTTTTAGGTTTTGCGCTGATTTTTCTTTGTTAATTTGCTTTCTAAATACAGAGATACGAAATTCTTTAATTAGTCTTCAGCAGCAGGGAGGAAAGGAAGCAAATCAACTTGTTTATCTATCTTGGTATGTCTCCTGCTTTCTACTGAACAGAATATTCCTCACAATCCATTGATCCAAATTCACACTTGTTAATTTGTCTATCTTGACATATACGCTCTTCAACCAGTCTCCTCCAAGACTACTCCCGAGTATTCCCCATCCTCTGTAATCCTGTGTTGCAACACATCCGTTTATCCCCTAAATTCTGAACTTTCAGATGGAACTTGAAAACCCAAGTCTTCAAGAAAGCTTACAGCCTTCACTGACCCCGGTGCCACTTCACCACCACTGGAGCTGCTGCTAACCCCTCAACCTTCCACATTATCTTGTAGACTGTAAGCCCACAAGGGCAGGGTCCTCTCCTGTCACTACCAGTCTGTCATTGTCAGTTTGTTCTCTGTAATCTATATTATTATTATTTATTGTTATAGCGCCATTTATTCCATGGTGCTTTACATGTGAGGAGGGGTATGCATAATAAAAACAAGTACGATATTCTTAGACAATACAAGTCATAATAACTGGTACAGGAGGAGAGAGGACCCTGCCCGCGAAGGCTCACCATCTACAAGCGATGGGTGAGAATACAGTAGGTGAGGATAGAGCTGGTCATGCAGCGGTTTGGTTGATCAGTGGTTACTGCAGGTTGTAGGCTTGTCGGAAGAGGTGGGTCTTCAGGCTCTTTTTGAAGGTTTCGATGGTAGGTAAGAGTCTGATGTGTTGTGGTAGAGGGTTCCAGAGTAGGGGTGATATGCGAGAGAAATCTTGTATACGATTGTGGGAAGAGGAGATAAGAGGGGAGTAGAGAAGGAGATCTTGTGAGGATCGGAGGTTGTGTGTAGGTAAGTACCGGGAGACGAGGTCACAGATGTATGGAGGAGACAGGTTGTGGATGGCTTTGTATGTCATGGTTAGGGTTTTGTACTGGAGTCTCTGGGCAATGGGGAGCCAGTGAAGGGATTGACAGAGGGGAGAGGCCGGGGAATAGTGGGGGGACAGGTGGATTAGTCGGGCAGCAGAGTTTAGAATAGATTGGAGGGGTGCGAGAGTGTTAGAGGGGAGGCCACAGAGCAGGAGGTTGCAGTAGTCAAGGCGAGAGATGATGAGGGCATGGACTAGGGTTTTTGCAGATTCTTGGTTGAGGAATGTACGGATTCGTGAAATATTTTTGAGTTGAAGTCGGCAGGAAGTGGAAAGGGCTTGGATATGTGGTTATACTTGTGTTTTGTATGTAACCCCTACTCATGTACAGGGCAATGGAATAAATAGTGCTCTCAAAATGAATAATAATAGTAATAATAACAATAACTTATTACAGAAGACGCATTCAGGCTGTACAATGAATAAAAAAACATAGTCCTGAAAGGAAATCTGTCGTCAGGTATTTTCCATCTAATCTGAGAGCAGCACAATGTAGGGACAGATGCAATGGTTCCAGCAATGTGTCACTTTTAAGGAGGAACTTGCAGAAGTTTTATTAAAAATCACTGATTATCAGCAGGAGATTATCACTAGAGGAATAGGAAACTTACAGCCATGTAGTACTCTGTATTCATGAGCACTCGACGCCACCACTGATTGGCAGCTTTCTGCCTATGCACAGTTTACACAGAAAAACTGTCAATCAGTGATGTAGCCTGGGCTTTACATAGAGCTCAACATTCAGATAACTGGTAAATGTGCAGCAGATAAAATAGTGATTACAGCCAAACTACAGCAAGTAGACCAAAAAGTGATGCATCACTGGAATCGGGATCTCCTTGCATTATGCTGCTCTCAGGGTAGCAAAAACCTGGTGACAGATCACCTTCAATGAGCTGCAAATGGGCAAATCAGTAGAAGAATGAAGCTGTGCTATTACATGAGCCATTGACAAAGTATCCTGGGAACACAAACCTCACATCCAGCAAGTATAACGTGGAGGTACATATGGGACAAGAGGAGGCAGAAACAATGCATTGGTTGTAATATATATCCACAGAAAAAATGTCCTGTGCTTTGTACATTTGCAACTTTTTCTTTATATGAGAATGGTCCAACTGTTAAGCTGCCACTCCTCCTTTAAAAAAACTAAAGCCCTTTAATGGGCAAACGGTAACTCCAAGTTTGTGTTTTTGGACATAAAAATAGTCTGTTAATATGTAATGTTCAAAAACTCTTGAGTTTTCAATGATTGTGTGCTGTGGTGAAACATCCAATTGTAATAGGGTGCAGGTTTGAGTATGTCACCATGGAACATACAGACCAACTGTTGAGGGGGATTTATTAACAGGAGTAAGATTCTCCTCGCAGGGAGAAAACAGAGGGGGCTAATAGAGAAAGAGCAAACAGTATAACAATACACAACAAGCTAACTGAAGCTATGAAACAGTTAAGCGGAATAGAAATAGTTAACGAGTGTTCTTGTAACTTATCAGTCCAGCTAGGTCCTGACTGAAGGGTCCTTTTTCCAGCGTGGGTGCCGTCACCAACAGCACTTGAAGATTCTGAAGTCTCTCCTCTGTCTCTTGGGAACTGGAGACCCCGGGGTTAAGTCTTTGCAGTCTTTTTCTCAGCTGTGAAACTGGAAGCAGGAAGTAGCACAGTCACACTGCTGCACGAGTCTCTGTATGTTGGGCTGGCAGTCTCTCTGCAGTAGCGATGCTACACACACTGGGCAGTTTACTTGTCACACTCAGGGAGTCTTGGCTTGTCACTGCGGTCACCAGGGCTGCGCGCTCGGGTCACTGTCTCTGCACTGTGAGGGGAAAAGTTTTCTCTGATTACGGAGCCTTCCGAGTCCACACCCTCACATACAGCCTTCACTATGGTGGTATCTCAGCCTCAGTGCCCTCACGGGGGAGCACTCTCTCGTGGGGAGCGTGGCGCTGCATCCTGCTGTCCCCTCTGTCTCGCATGCTCTGCTTTCCCGCTCTTTTCTGACCACACTCCTCTCTCTTCCTCTCCGCCCCCAGCAGTCACATGGTCTCTGTCCAGGGCAGAAAGTCCTCCCCCCAACAACCCAGCTGTCCAACTAAGTGGTTCCAGGTAAGGAGCAGAGAAAGCAATCTCCTTTGGGCTCATCTTCCTCTTTACCCCCTTACAAAATGTCCCCATAATATAATAGGGTTCCCATTTAATGTCCCCCAAAATTTGTAATATATGCTAAAAAATTGATCCAGCTTCCAGCGATTTTGCTAAATTTATTGGAGAAAGTGTAAAAACATGAAACAATGCTAATGCTATGTACATTGGAAACACGTTGCTGCTATGCTGCTTTTTTATTAACATTTTTTCATGTTTTTACACTTTCTCTAATAAATTTAGCAAAATAGGTGGAAGCTGGATCAATCTTTTTTTTTTGTCTATATTGGATTTCATCTACAGTAGTCCTGTGGATTCCTTGCCTCCAACCAACTAGGACGTGAGTGAGCTGTTTTTTTTTGCTTATCTACTATATAATTGTCTAAGGGTCACTTCAGTCTGTCCTTCTGTCTGTCTGTCTGTCTGTCTGTCACAGATATTCATTGGTCGCGGCCTCTGTCTGTCATGGAAATCCAAGTCGCTGATTGGTCGCGGCAAAACGGCCACGACCAATCAGCGACGGCCACAGTCTGGTGGCAAAATGGCCGCTCCTTACTCCCCGCAGTCAGTGCCCGCTCCATAATCCCCTCCAGTCAGCGCTCACACAGGGTTAATGGCAGCGGTAACGGACCGCGTTATGCCGCGGGTAACGCACTCCGTTAACGCTGCTATTAACCCTGTGTGACCAACTTTTTACTATTGATGCTGCCTATGCGGCATCAATAGTTAAAAGATCTAATGTTAAAAATAATAAAAAAATTAAAATCATTATATACTCACCGTCCGTCGGCCCCTCGGATCCAGAACTGGCCTTTCCCGCTCCTCACGACGCTCCGGTGACTGCTCCATGCATTGCGGTCTTGTGAGATGATGACGTAGCAGTCTCGCGAGACTGCTACGTCATCATCTCGTGAGACCGCAATGCACTCTTGGGACCGGAGCACGCGAGGAGCGTCGGTAACCGCTTCGCCTGGATCCAGGGCCAACGGAAGGTGAGTATATAACTATTTTTTATTTTAATTCTTTTTTTTAACAGGGATATGATGCCCGCATTGCAATATACTGCATGGGCTGTACAATATACTACGTGGGCTGTGCAATATACTACGTGGGCTGTGCAATATAATACGTGGGCTGTGCAATATACTATGTGGGCTGTGCAATATACTACGTGGGCTGTGCAATGTACTACATGGGCTGTGCAATGTACTGCATGGGCTGTGCAATATACTATGTGGGCTGTGCAATATAATACGTTGGTTGTGCAATATACTACGTGGGCTGTGCAACATACTACGTGGGCTGTGCAATATACTACATGGGCTGTGCTATATACTACGTGGCCTGTGTTATACACTACATGGGCTGTGTTATACACTACGTGGGCTGTGTTATACACTACATGGGCTGTGTTATATACTGCATGAGTGGGCTGTTATATACTATGTGGCTGTGTTATATGCTATGTGGGCTGTTATACACTCCGTGGGCTGTGCTATATACTACGTGGCTGTGCTATATACTCCGTGGGCTGTGCTATATACTATGTGGCTGTGCTATATACTATGTGGGCTGTGCTATATACTCCGTGGGCTGTGTTATATACTACGTGGCTGTGCTATATACTCCGTGGGCTGTGCTATATACTACGTGGCTGTGCTATATACTATGTGGCTGTGCTATGTACTACGTGGCTGTGCAATATACTACGTGGCTGTGCTATTTACTACATGGGCTGTTATGTACTACATGGCCATCCGTGAACAATCAGTGACAGGCGCAGAATCCTTTGTATTCAATGTATTATTCTAAAATCTTCATAAATAAACTACATACATATTCTAGAATACCCGATGCGTTAGAATCGGGCTACCATCTAGTTTTCAATAATTGTACATAATCCTGTAAAATACAATCCAGAGTTTTCTGGATTAGATGTTAGACAATGCCTGATATACAAGGGCGGACATACTGCATGTGCAGTGGGGCCTGGAGGTGGAGGGGGGCCCCTGCAGGGCGGATAACACTGAGCGCAATCTGGCCTCCTTACCCAGCAATGAGACTCCGGGGGGGCCCTGACCAGATAGCCTTCATGTGCGGCAGGCATGGAATGATCCCTGCAGTTCCCTGCCTACAGGAGAAAATTAGAGCGGAGCTACAGGGATCCATCCTGCTTCCTGCCCATGTTTCCTGTCTGACACAGCAGCGCGGCTGGATGACATCTGCATTCAGTGGGCGCATGTGTCAGAGAGAAATCTGCTGGTGACGGTGAAGCTGCAGTGGAACATGCAGTGAGGTGAGTGGTGATGTGTGTGTCTCTGTGTGTGGAAGAAGGCAATGGTGGAGCTGGTGGAGAGGACAAGGATGGGGTGGAGGGGGAGAACAATGATGGAGGTGGTGGAGAGAGCTATGATTGGGGTGGTGGAGAGAGCTATGATTGGGGTGGTGGAGAGGGCAATGATGTGAGTGGTGGAGAGGGCAATGTTGGAGGTGGAGAAAAGACAATGATGGGGTGGTGGAGAGGGCAATGATGGGGTTGGTGGAGAGGGCAATGATGGGGTTGGTGGAGAGGGCAATGATGTGGGTGGTAGAGAAGGCAATGATGGAAGTGGTGGAGAAGTCAATGGTGGATTTATGCAAAAGACAATGATGGAGTTGGGGGAGAGGATAATGACGGGATGTGATGGGGAGGAGGACAATGAGGGATGTGGGGGATTGGAATGGGAGGAAGGGTGACTTATAATGGACTTATAAATAGAGGAAGGAAGATACTAGATATGGAAGTAAAATTAATTGAGTGGTGGAGCAGGGTGCTAAGCCCCTGATAGCATTCTCCCCATCTCACAATTCATTGTGATGCTAACGGGACTTACAATTTATTGGGGAGTGGGAGAGGAGGGGATAAAGTACATAGGACCCTTTATAATGAATTGAAAAGTGGGAGAAGACTCTGTCAGGGACCTGTAATGAATTGGGAGGTGGCAGAGGATGCTCAGTACCTGCTAATGTCTTCTCCCACTTCCAAATTCATTATGATTCTATCAAGTACTTATAATGAATGATGGGGACACAGAATAAGGACTAATGCTATGTGCACACGTTCAGGATTTGCAGGAGACAATTCTGCTGTATATCCTAATGTGTTGTAGGAAGAAAGTTGAGGGGTTTTTTTTCCCACATTTTTGCCATGCTTTTGTTGCTTATTTTTCCCCATTAGTGTGGGTGAAATAAGCTGCAAGAATTGACATTATGCAGATTTTAATCTGCTGCAAATCCGCAAGGCAAAAAAAAAGCAATGTGTGCATGAGACTTCAGGGATCTCATTCACTTCACTTGTACTGTAAAACCTTACATATTTTCCATGTGCACATAGCCTTATAGTAAATTGGGGAGAGTCACAGACTGAATAATTTATATTATTGGAAATCAGAGATTATTGGTAATGGGGGACACAGTTCTGCTTATCAGTTTATGTTTTTAATGGTGTGTGGCTAATAGTATATTAATGGTGGGGTACAGTGTTTTAACCGCCCAATATGGGGTATCAGCGTACTCAGGACAAATTGCACAACAACGTTTGGGGTACAATTTCTTCTGCTAACCTTGGGAAAATAAAAAATTGGGGGCGAAAAGTTCATTTTTGTGAAAAAATATAATGTTTTATTTTTACGGCTCTACATTATAAACTTCTGTGAAGCACTTGGTGGGTCAAAGTGCTCACCACACATCTAGATAAGTTCCTTAGGAGGTCTACTTTCCAAAATGGTGTCACTTGTGGGGGGGTTTCAATGTTTAGGCACATCAGGGGCTCTCCAAACGCAACATGGCGTCCCATCTCAATTCCAGCCAATTTTGCATTGAAAAGTCAAATGGCGCTCCTTCCCTTCCGAGCTCTGCCATGCGCCCAAACAGTGGTTTACCCCCACATATGGGGTATCGGGGTACTCAGGACAAATTGTTCAACAACTTTTTGGGTCCATTTTCTAGTGTTACCGTTGGTAAAATAAAACAAATTGGAGCTGAAATAAATTTTGTGTGAAAAAAATTAAATGTTCATTTTTTTTGAACATTCCAAAAATTCCTGTGAAACACCTGAAGGGTTAATAAACTTATTGAATGTGGTTTTGAGCACCTTGAGGGGTGCAGTTTTTAGAATGATGTCACTTGGTTATTTTCTATCATACAGACCCCTCAAAATGACTTCAAATGTGATGTGGTCCCTAAAAAAAAATGGTGTTGTAAAAATGAGAAATTGCTGGTCAACTTTTCCCCTTATGACTCCCTAACAAAAAAAAATGTGTTTCCAAAATTGTGCTGATGTAAAGTAGACATGTGGGAAGAAATGTTACTTATTAAGTATTTTGTGTGACATATCTTTGTGATTTAAGGGCATAAAAATTCAAAGTTGGAAAATTGCAAAATTTTCAAAATGTTCGCCAAATTTCCATTTTTTTCACAAATAAACACAGGTAATATTAAAGAAGTTTTACCACTATCATGAAGTACAATATGTCTCGAGAAAACAGTGTCAGAATCACCGGGATCCATTGAAGCGTTCCAGAGTTATAACCTCATAAAGAGACAGTGGTCAGAATTGTAAAAATTGGCCCAGTCATTAACGTGCAAACCACCCTCGGGGCTTAAGGGGTTAAAATGTTTGTTCAGGATTAGAAAAATATTTTTTTAAATAGTGCTATCTCTGATCATCTTGTGTACAGAAAGGCTAACAGAATTGTAATCTTAGAGAATTGTTAAGTTTGGGAATCTCTGCGCAGCCCCATTGGATGGACCGCCTCTTGCACCCATCTAATTTCACCTTTGCCCTTGGTTAATTCTCGGTCACCGCATTAGGTGGAACCATAGGTCAGGCAAATTATAGTGTATCCGATAGAGCTTCCTAGGCCAATTGTTTCTGCAGCCGATCGGGGCAAGGTGTGTGCGAAATGTTACTGTTTATTTCTTGCATTGTCAGGGTAACTTAGGTTCTGTTGTTAGTAAAAAGTAGTTCCTTGACAAATTACTTGTGTTTTTTGTTCCTTCCACACAACCATGTATGTTTTTTGCCATCCTGGACAACCGCTTTAAGACTGGTTGTGGTTGTGCATATTCCTGCATAAAGGTCTTCACTTTCAAGATTATGTACCACTATCCTCGTATACCACTGTGATAAAGCAATGAGATGACCAAAGGAAATCTATTACCATGGAAACTGCACCATTGTAACACCAAACATGCATCCAAATGTTATGCTTGAGTACAACCAGACCAGGTGAGCAGGGTCAGGACAAAGAATTTTGGTGTCCTAGACAGATAAAGCCAATGGCGCCTCCAACCCAAAGCAAAGGAATGTGTCACGGTCGGATAAAGGTAACAGGACCCTTAAAGCACCTCCCCCCTCCACCAATGAGTTAGGTAATGAGCTCTGATGACCACTTCAACTAGAATTCTTACCTTTTTCCCAAAAAAATACCAGAAAAAGTCAACAAAGTGGTATAATTTAGGGATATTACTTAACAGGGAGTGCAATTTCAAAGTAAGATACAAAATCAATAATATTTTTACCATTTACATAATATGGGGGAAAAATAGCGATATTCATCCATGAAGTCTTATATTTTTAATATCAAACCTAAGGATAGTCCTGAAATCTAATGTAGCTTAACTATAATGGAGCTGTTTGGTTTCATTTAAGGTGTCTAGCATTTGTCAAGCACACTAATGGAAAATAAACAGACATCCATTATAGATAAAGGGATATGTTTGATAGATTTTCCATCTGTCATGGGACAAATATAGCTTGCACAAAACTGATAGTGGTTCTGGTGATGCATTTATGTACTGTCACCAAACCAACCATTAGTACATGAATGCATCACTAGAACCACCATCAGTACATGACTACATCAACAAACCCACCATCATTACATGACTATGTCACCGGAACCAACATCAGTAAATTAATAATTTACCATAACCACATGAATACATAATCAGAAATAAAAGTACATGAATACATCATACATCACTAGTGTTGAGCATTCCAATACCGCAAGTATCGGGTATCGGCCGATATTTGCGGTATCGGAATTCCGATACTGAGTTCCAATATTTACCACATATCGGATACCGGAATCGGAAGCTCCCAGAATTCAAACGGCATGAATTCAGCCAATGAGGAATGATTACAAGTGTGGGCACATCCTGTTCAGCATGGTGGGCATGTAACTACTGGCAAGGCTGTGATTGGCTGCTGAAATGATGTCATGATGCACTATAAAAAACGCTGCCGCCATTTCGGGCTCACTCTGCTGTGAATTCAGTTAGGCATAGGACGCTGTGTTCTGACTGAGGGCCAGTTAAGATAGCGATTTGCTTCATTGTGCTTTCCCCAGGCTAATTTAGCAACCGCTGTGTGTTCACCTTGCTTTTGCCTTGCAGAGCTGTTTTCACAGCTGTCTGCAAGGTCTCTGTGTGTGTGTGTGTGTGAGTGCAGCTCACTCTGTAGTCTGTGTGCAGCCACAGCCGGTTGTATTCAGCTCAGAGTGCTTCACTGCCTCATACTGTTCTATCCATTGTCCTTTTTTGCTATTAGTGCAGCCTGCTGCACACTTTTTTCAAATATTTCCTATTAGTGGCTTTCCACCCACATCCAGCTAAATTGTGGAAAAACACTACATAGGATAACCTAGAGGAGGTTTTTTGGGCCTTGCAGCGCAGTTTACGTCTGTCTGCACGGTCTCCGTGTGAGTGCAGCTCGCCCTGTAGTCTGTGTGCAGCCACAGCCGGTTGTATTCAGCTCAGGGTGCGTCACTGCCTCATACCGTAAAATCCATTGTCCTTTTTTGCTAATAGTGCAGCCTGCTGCACATTTTTTCAAATAATTCCTATTAGTGGCTTTCCACCCGTATCCAGCTAAATTGTGGAAAAACACTACATAGGATAACCTAGAGGAGGTTTTTTGGGCCTTGCAGCGCCGTTTACGGCTGTCTGCATGGTCTCCGTGTGAGTGCAGCTCGCCCTGTAGTCTGTGTGCAGCCACAGCCTGTTGTATTCAACTCAGGGTGCGTCACTGCCTCATACTGTAAAATCCATTGTCCTTTTTTGCTAATAGTGCAGCCTGCTGCACATTTTTTCAAATAATTCCTATTAGTGGCTTTCCACCCGTATCCAGCTAAATTGTGGAAAAACACTACATAGGATAACATAGAGGAGGTTTTTTGGGCCTTGCAGCGCCGTTTACGGCTGTCTGCATGGTCTCCGTGTGAGTGCAGCTCGCCCTGTAGTCAGTTCTGCCAAAAAAAATAAAAATAAATAATAAAGTTCACCAAACACACCACTTTACAGTTGTGTAGGCCACATTAGCTCATATTAAAGTCTAGTCCACACTTTAGAAAATTAGTGTTTCTTATACCTGTTAGGAGCTGTTCAGGAATAAACACACTAAGCCCTTAGTACTTTTCTGCTTATCTTTATCAGTCAACCAAGATGAAGAGGGCAGGGAGTAAGGCACGTGGGCGTGGGCGCAGAGCAGGGAGAGGACGTGGGGATTCTGTGCCTGCTGCAGGCACCGGTAACTAATCATCACCCAATTTCAGCAGGGAACAGTCCTTCATGCACAGCTTTGTAGGAGAGCGCTGTACACCGCTGATGCGTGAAGACCAAATTGAAGCCGTTGTCGGATGGATGGCAGCCAACGCATCGACTTCAATTAGTACCACATCCTCTCAGGCACAGAGCACTGGATAGCACCCATCTGTCTCTTCACCACCTGCCAAATTGCCCAGGCAGTCAGAGAGCCCAGGACAGGAGCCGTCTCTACTTCTGTTCTCTGAATCTCTTGGCTTGGAAACAGGGGGCCAGCCAAGCAGCATTGGAGAAATGGAAGAAGAGGCAGTGTGCAGTGATGCCCAACAGCTTTGTCTCTCTGACTCTGAAGAGGCGGCTGGGCCAGTGCCTCCGGTCACCACACCGCAGTACGCATCTGATGATGACACTCAGGTGCCACTTTCTGGTGCGTGCTGTGCTGCTGAGAATACCCAGGAGGAGCAGTTGATGGCAGAGGGTAGTGTAGATGATGAGGTCCTTGACCCATCATGGTGTGAGGTACAGGAAGGTGGTGGGAGCAGCTCTGAGGAAGAGATTCCCCGAACGGGCCAAAGAGGGAGAGGGAGGGGGAAGACTGCGGAGCCTGTAGCCTCCACTTTGTCACCCGTTAGGAGCATGCCTCTTCCAAAAGCCAAAAAGGGCGCTCCCAAGACTTGCAGTGCCTGGTCCTTTTTTGACACAGTTGCAGATGACATTTGCTTTGTCAAATGCAAGGTGTGTCATCATAAAATCAAAAGAGGGAGAAATGTCAGCAACCTCAATACCTCAAATATGTGGAAACTAGAGTTGAGCGACTTTCATTTTTTTAAGATCGAGTCGGGTTTTGTGAAACCCGATTTTGTCCAGAGTCGAGTCGAGTGCAGTCGGCCGATTATCGCTAAAAGTCGGGGATCGACCGAAACACGAAACCCAATGCAAGTCAATGGGGAAGCATAGTCGGCAGTGAGTGGAGGCCAGGAAAACACCTACAGTGCCCATTTTAATGCCAAAAACATCCATTCTTGTTTCTGAAGCTTGTCAATCTTAATTAACTTTATAATAATAGTTGGGCATAGGGAATTGGGGGTCATTTGGCAAAAGTTGTGGGGGGAGTAGGGCCGGCTCAAGTTTTTCGTGGGCCCAGGAAATGCGGACTACGTCATGGCGGTGTTGCAGGGAAAGGTAAGTATTTCAACGTTGCAAGTGCTGTGATCCTGAGCAAGCAGGGGGGGCCCACTCGTTCGCATTGGCACTGGCACAGGGCCCCTCAAAGTACAGCGATGTGTGTTTGCATGGCGGGGGCGCCTCCCACCAGCAGCGACACTTTTGCGTACTCTGAGGGGCCCTGTGCCAGTGACGTCGCCAACGAGTATGCCCCCCCACCTGATGAAGGAACCTGCACTTTCATCTGCACCTTCCTCTCTGTCCCTGTGTAAGGTGGTATAACATGCAGGAAGGGGAACCTTACTTTCAGCAGGGTCAGATTCTGGCTGTGTAGAGTATAAGGGGAATGTAGTGGTCTAGGTCAATGTACCAGCAGACTCATCTAGCAGTGGCTGGGCAATGGGCAGGATGAGGAGGAAACAGATATAGGGCCAAAGAATAAAGTAGGCTAAATGCAGTTCAAAATTGGTAACAGGACTAAACAGGCGGCATTGCTTTGTTCAGTGGAGTAGCAAACCCAAGAGCAGCAGACACTGTTTCAAGGGCCTAACCACACTAGTAGGCCAAATGCAGTTTAATATCTGATAGTATAGGGCGAAAGCCAGAATGTGGAAGCTCAGCTTTGTTCAGTTGAGGACAACACCAGGCAGGGGCAGACAGACACCTTTAGTAGGCCGGAACAGCCAATTTTTTAAAAAAACAGCAGTTAGTAAGAGGCAGAAGGTAGAAGCTCAGCTTTATTCAGTTGAGGACAACACCAGGCAGGGGCAGACAGACACCTTTAGTAGGCCGGAACAGCCAATTGCATTTTTAAAAATGGTAATTTGGAACTGAAGGTTGAAGCTCAGCTTTATTCAGTTGAGGACAACACCAGGCAGGGGCAGACAGACACCTTTAGTAGGCCGGAACAGCCAATGGCATTTTTAAAAATGGTAATTTGGAACAGAAGGTAGAAGCTCAGCTTTATTCAGTTGAGGACAACACCAGGCAGGGGCAGACATTCACCTTTAGTAGGCCGGAACAGCCAATTGCATTTTTAAAAATGGTAATTTGGAACAGAAGGTAGAAGCTCAGCTTTATTCAGTTGAGGACAACACCAGGCAGGGGCAGACATTCACCTTTAGTAGGCCGGAACAGCCAATTGCATTTTTAAAAATGGTAATTTGGAACTGAAGGTTGAAGCTCAGCTTTATTCAGTTGAGGACAACACCAGGCAGGGGCAGACATTCACCTTTAGTAGGCCGGAACAGCCAATTTTTTAAAAAAACAGCAGTTAGTAAGAGGCAGAACGTAGAAGCTCAGCTTTATTCAGTTGAGGACAACACCAGGCAGGGGCAGACAGACACCTTTAGTAGGCCGGAACAGCCAATTGCATTTTTAAAAATGGTAATTTGGAACTGAAGGTTGAAGCTCAGCTTTATTCAGTTGAGGACAACACCAGGCAGGGGCAGACAGACACCTTTAGTAGGCCGGAACAGCCAATTTTTTAAAAAAACAGCAGTTAGTAAGAGGCAGAAGGTAGAAGCTCAGCTTTATTCAGTTGAGGACAACAGCAGGCAGGGGCAGACATTCACCTTTAGTAGGCCGGAACAGCCAATTTTTTAAAAAAACAGCAGTTAGTAAGAGGCAGAAGGTAGAAGCTCAGCTTTATTCAGTTGAGGACAACACCAGGCAGGGGCAGACATTCACCTTTAGTAGGCCGGAACAGCCAATTTTTTAAAAAAACAGCAGTTAGTAAGAGGCAGAAGGTAGAAGCTCAGCTTTATTCAGTTGAGGACAACACCAGGCAGGGGCAGACAGACACCTTTAGTAGGCCGGAACAGCCAATTGCATTTTTAAAAATGGTAATTTGGAACTGAAGGTTGAAGCTCAGCTTTATTCAGTTGAGGACAACACCAGGCAGGGGCAGACAGACACCTTTAGTAGGCCGGAACAGCCAATTGCATTTTTAAAAATGGTAATTTGGAACTGAAGGTTGAAGCTCAGCTTTATTCAGTTGAGGACAACACCAGGCAGGGGCAGACATTCACCTTTAGTAGGCCGGAACAGCCAATTTTTTTAAAAAACAGCAGTTAGTAAGAGGCAGAAGGTAGAAGCTCAGCTTTATTCAGTTGAGGACAACACCAGGCAGGGGCAGACAGACACCTTTAGTAGGCCGGAACAGCCAATTGCATTTTTAAAAATGGTAATTTGGAACTGAAGGTTGAAGCTCAGCTTTATTCAGTTGAGGACAACACCAGGCAGGGGCAGACAGACACCTTTAGTAGGCCGGAACAGCCAATTTTTTAAAAAAACAGCAGTTAGTAAGAGGCAGAAGGTAGAAGCTCAGCCTTATTCAGTTGAGGACAACACCAGGCAGGGGCAGACATTCACCTTTAGTAGGCCGGAACAGCCAATTTTTTAAAAAAACAGCAGTTAGTAAGAGGCAGAAGGTAGAAGCTCAGCTTTATTCAGTTGAGGACAACACCAGGCAGGGGCAGACAGACACCTTTAGTAGGCCGGAACAGCCAATTTTTTAAAAAAACAGCAGTTAGTAAGAGGCAGAAGGTAGAAGCTCAGCTTTATTCAGTTGAGGACAACACCAGGCAGGGGCAGACATTCACCTTTAGTAGGCCGGAACAGCCAATTTTAAAAAAAAACAGCAGTTAGTAAGAGGCAGAAGGTAGAAGCTCAGCTTTATTCAGTTGAGGACAACACCAGGCAGGGGCAGACAGACACCTTTAGTAGGCCGGAACAGCCAATTGCATTTTTAAAAATGGTAATTTGGAACTGATGGTTGAAGCTCAGCTTTATTCAGTTGAGGACAACACCAGGCAGGGGCAGACAGACACCTTTAGTAGGCCGGAACAGCCAATGGCATTTTTAAAAATGGTAATTTGGAACAGAAGGTAGAAGCTCAGCTTTATTCAGTTGAGGACAACACCAGGCAGGGGCAGACATTCACCTTTAGTAGGCCGGAACAGCCAATTGCATTTTTAAAAATGGTAATTTGGAACAGAAGGTAGAAGCTCAGCTTTATTCAGTTGAGGACAACACCAGGCAGGGGCAGACATTCACCTTTAGTAGGCCGGAACAGCCAATTGCATTTTTAAAAATGGTAATTTGGAACAGAAGGTAGAAGCTCAGCTTTATTCAGTTGAGGACAACACCAGGCAGGGGCAGACATTCACCTTTAGTAGGCCGGAACAGCCAATTGCATTTTTAAAAATGGTAATTTGGAACTGAAGGTTGAAGCTCAGCTTTATTCAGTTGAGGACAACACCAGGCAGGGGCAGACAGACACCTTTAGTAGGCCGGAACAGCCAATTGCATTTTTAAAAATGGTAATTTGGAACTGAAGGTTGAAGCTCAGCTTTATTCAGTTGAGGACAACACCAGGCAGGGGCAGACATTCACCTTTAGTAGGCCGGAACAGCCAATTTTAAAAAAAAACAGCAGTTAGTAAGAGGCAGAAGGTAGAAGCTCAGCTTTATTCAGTTGAGGACAACACCAGGCAGGGGCAGACAGACACCTTTAGTAGGCCGGAACAGCCAATTGCATTTTTAAAAATGGTAATTTGGAACTGATGGTTGAAGCTCAGCTTTATTCAGTTGAGGACAACACCAGGCAGGGGCAGACAGACACCTTTAGTAGGCCGGAACAGCCAATGGCATTTTTAAAAATGGTAATTTGGAACAGAAGGTAGAAGCTCAGCTTTATTCAGTTGAGGACAACACCAGGCAGGGGCAGACATTCACCTTTAGTAGGCCGGAACAGCCAATTGCATTTTTAAAAATGGTAATTTGGAACAGAAGGTAGAAGCTCAGCTTTATTCAGTTGAGGACAACACCAGGCAGGGGCAGACATTCACCTTTAGTAGGCCGGAACAGCCAATTGCATTTTTAAAAATGGTAATTTGGAACAGAAGGTAGAAGCTCAGCTTTATTCAGTTGAGGACAACACCAGGCAGGGGCAGACATTCACCTTTAGTAGGCCGGAACAGCCAATTGCATTTTTAAAAATGGTAATTTGGAACTGAAGGTTGAAGCTCAGCTTTATTCAGTTGAGGACAACACCAGGCAGGGGCAGACAGACACCTTTAGTAGGCCGGAACAGCCAATTGCATTTTTAAAAATGGTAATTTGGAACTGAAGGTTGAAGCTCAGCTTTATTCAGTTGAGGACAACACCAGGCAGGGGCAGACAGACACCTTTAGTAGGCCGGAACAGCCAATTTTTTAAAAAAACAGCAGTTAGTAAGAGGCAGAAGGTAGAAGCTCAGCTTTATTCAGTTGCAGCTTCTTGGCAATAATATAAAGAAGACGCGACAGGACAACACTCGGTGGATGCCATATCTGTGTTTTCAATGGAAAAAAACCTTTCAGTTAACTACTTGCAGGAGCAAGTTTTTGTAGCTGGTGGACAATTTTTGTACTGTACCAGTTTTTTGTTGTATGTGTTTTTGTTTTTAATGTTAAAATGTCTGCATTTGATATCTCTCCAGTATTTTCTTTTTTATAAGCAAAATACTGCAGTTTTACATCGGTTACATGGATACACAGGCAGCTTGGTGGTGAGTGGAGGAGTATTTAAAGTAGGGACCGCAGACAGGCTATCAAAGGCCTAAAATAACAAACAATAGGCTCATGGCAGCTTTACAGCGGTTACATGGATACACGGGCAGGCAGCTTGGTGGTGAGTGGAGGAGTATTTAAAGTAGGGACCGCAGACAGGCTATCAAAGGCCTAAAATAACAAACAATAGGCTCATGGCAGTTTTACAGCGGTTACATGGATACACGGGCAGGCAGCTGGTGATGAGTGGAGGAGTATTTAAAGTAGGGACCGCAGACAGGCTATCAAAGGCCTAAAATAACAAACAATAGGCTCATGGCTGTTTTACATCGGTTATATGGATACACAGGCAGCTTGGTGGTGAGTGGAGGAGTATTTAAAGTAGGGACCGCAGACAGGCTATCAAAGGCCTAAAATAACAAACAATAGGCTCATGGCAGTTTTACATCGGTTACATGGATACACAGGCAGCTTGGTGGTCAGTGGAGGAGTATTTAAAGTAGGGACCGCAGACAGGCTATCAAAGGCCTAAAATGACAAACAATAGGCTCATGGCAGCTTTACAGCGGTTACATGGATACACAGGCAGCTTGGTGGTGAGTGGAGGAGTAGTGCAAGGAGTGTCTGTCCCAGTACTCCCAAAATATAAATAGATGTTAATGTCTCGCAAAACAACCAAAACAAAAAAAAAGGTGGCATACTTAGGTACAGGGGTGGGCTCATCTACTGAGTTTCTGACATAGTAATTTGGCAGTAACTATTTAATGGTGCCAATATAGGACACAGACACAGACTACTTTAAGTTGCATCATAGATGTCTACAAATTTGTATTGTCAGTGCCAGACATTGAATGATGTCAGCGAATAGACTAAAGATTGGTGGAGCTGTGCGACATAATTTTGCACGTGGTAGAGCACATTTTGAGCTGGGGTAGGGGGGAACTCTCTTGAGGCCGGCGGGACCGCCCCAGGGCCCCTCATGTTACAACGGTGTGTCTGACGTTGGGTGCGCACCACCACCGCCAGAGACACTACATTGTACTATGAGGGACCCAGTAGCAATGCCGTCAACCAAAAGCGAGCACACCCACCTCTTCAGACAAACAGCAGTCTCACGGGTGCTTGCGCCAAGTCGCGATACCACGGCCCCGTGTGGGGAGTTTTGCCATTTAGGGAGGTGTAAACATGTCGTATGCTGTACAATCAGCTGCAGCAAATTAGACATTAGAAAAGTAATTCACAGGCAAGAGCTTTTCATAGGAAAGCTAGGTGTCGGCCGGGCAAGGTGGGGCAAAAGATTTCGAAATCCAGTTGTGGTTCATTTTAATGAATGTTAGATCGTCAACATTTTGGGTAGCCAGACGAGTCCTTTTTTCGGTTAATATTGAACCTGCAGCACTGAATACTCTTTCTGATAGGACACTTGCTGCCGGGCAAGCAAGCTCCTGCAATGCATATTCTGCCAATTCTGGCCAGGTGTCTAATTTGGAGGCCCAGTAATCAAATGGGAATGACGGTTGAGGGAGAACATCGATAAGGGATGAAAAATAGTTAGTAACCATACTGGACAAATGTTGTCTCCTGTCACTTTCAATTGATGCAGCAGTACCTGTCCTGTCTGCGGTCATAGCAAAATCACTCCACAACCTGGTCAGAAAACCCCTCTGTCCAACGCCACTTCTGATGTGTGCACCCCTAACACTCCTAGTCTGCTGCCCCCTGGAGCTCGTGTGAGAACGATCACGTGCGCTGTGTGCTGGGAATGCCTGAAGCAAACGGTCAACAAGAGTTGATTGTTTGGTTGCTAATATTAGTTCCAAGTTCTCATGTGGCATAATATTTTGCAATTTGCCTTTATAGCGTGGATCAAGGAGGCAGGCCAACCAGTAATCGTCATCGTTCATCATTTTCGTAATGCGTGTGTCCCTTTTTAGGATACGTAAGGCATAATCCGCCATGTGGGCCAAAGTTCCAGTTGTCAAATCTCCGGTTGTGATTGGTTGAGGGGCAGTTGCAGGCAAATCTACGTCACTTGTGTCCCTCAAAAAACCAGAACCCGGCCGTGACACGCAACCAATTTCCTGTGCCCCTGGGAAAGGTTCGGCATTAAAAATATACTCATCCCCATCATCCTCCTCGTCCTCCACCTCCTCTTCGCCCGCTACCTCGTCCTGTACACTGCCCTGACCAGACAATGGCTGACTGTCATCAAGGCTTTCCTCTTCCTCTGGTGCAGACGCCTGCTCCTTTATGTGCGTCAAACTTTGCATCAGCAGACGCATTAGGGGGATGCTCATGCTTATTACGGCGTTGTCTGCACTAACCAGCCGTGTGCATTCCTCAAAACACTGAAGGACTTGACACATGTCTTGTATCTTAGACCACTGCACACCTGACAACTCCATGTCTGCCATCCTACTGCCTGCCCGTGTATCCTCCCACAAATAAATAACAGCACGCCTCTGTTCGCACAGTCTCTGAAGCATGTGCAGTGTTGAGTTCCACCTTGTTGCAACGTCTATGATTAGGCGATGCTGGGGAAGGTTCAAAGACCGCTGATAGGTCTGCATACAGCTGGCGTGTACAGGCGAACGTCGGATATGTGAGCAAAGTGCACGCACTTTGAGGAGCAGGTCGGAGAACCCAGGATAAGTTTTCAATAAGCACTGCACCACCAGGTTTAAGGTGTGAGCCAGGCAAGGAATGTGTTTCAGTTGGGAAAGGGAGATGGCAGCCATGAAATTCCTTCCGTTATCACTCACTACCTTGCCTGCC
Source organism: Ranitomeya variabilis (assembly GCF_051348905.1). Taxonomy (NCBI): domain Eukaryota; kingdom Metazoa; phylum Chordata; class Amphibia; order Anura; family Dendrobatidae; genus Ranitomeya; species Ranitomeya variabilis. The sequence continues at coordinate 99,012,057 of NC_135236.1, forward strand.
TCAAGATCTACTGTGCCCAGCCACGACTGCGTTTCTTGTTGCAAGAACTCGGATAGAACTTCCGCGGTGTGTCTGTTGTCGCCCAAACACTTCATAGCCAATACAGCCTGCTGACGCTTGGCAGTAGCTGGCCCATAATGGGACAACTGGTGTGCAACAGTGTCATCTGCCGATGGAGTGGTTGGCAGACTGCGTTCTGTGGAAGAGCTGTAGCTTCTGCAGGAGGACGAGGAGGAGGAGGAGGAGGGGGTGCGAACGCCTACAGCCAACTGTTTCCTAGACCGTGGGCTAGGCACAACTGTCCCTAAATTGATGTCGCCTGTGGACCCTGCATCCACCACATTCACCCAGTGTGCCGTGATGGACACATAACGTCCCTGGCCATGCCTACTGGTCCATGCATCTGTAGTCAGGTGCACCTTTGTACTCACAGATTGCCTGAGTGCATGGACGATGCGCTGTTTAACATGCTGGTGCAGGGCTGGGATGGCTTTTCTGGAAAAAAAGTGTCGACTGGGTAGCTCGTATCGTGGTTCAGCGTACTCCATTAGGCTTTGAAAGCTTCGCTTTCAACTAACCGGTAGGGCATCATCTCTAACGAGATTAGTCTAGCTATGTGGGCGTTAAAACCCTGTGTACGCGGATGCGAGGATAAGTACTTCCTTTTTCTAACCAGAGTCTCATGTAGGGTGAGCTGGACTGGAGAGCTGGAGATCGTGGAACTTTCGGGTGTGCCGGTGTACATGGCAGACTGAGAGACGGTTGGAGACGGTATTGTTTCCGCCGGTGCCCTAGATGCAATATTTCCTCCTACAAAACTGGTGGTTCCCTGACCCTGACTGCTTTTGGCTGGCAAAGAAACCTGCACAGATACTGTCGGTGGTGCGGAAAATGGTGGCCTTACAGTGACGGAAGGGATGTTGCGTTGCTGACTAGCTTCATTGGCCGAGGGTGCTACAACCTTAAGGGACGTTTGGTAGTTAGTCCAGGCTTGAAAATGCATGGTGGTTAAGTGTCTATGCATGCAACTAGTATTTAGACTTTTCAGATTCTGACCTCTGCTTAAGCTAGTTGAACATTTTTGACAGATGACTTTGCGCTGATCAGTTGGATGTTGTTTAAAAAAATGCCAGACTGCACTCTTCCTAGACTCGGATCCCTTTTCAGGGATTGCAGACTGAGCTTTAACCGGATGGCCACGCTGTCCTCCAACAGGTTTTGGCTTTGACACGCGTTTTGGGCCAGATACGGGCCCGGCAGATGGAACCTGTTGCGATGTTGATGCCTGCTGCGGCCCCTCCTCCACCTCCGCTTCTGAACTACTGCCGCCTGCACCCTGTTCCCCCAATGGCTGCCAATCGGGGTCAATAACTAGGTCATCTATTACCTCCTCTTCGAGCTCGTGTGCAACTTCGTCTGTGTCACTGTGTCGGTCGGTGGTATAGCGTTCGTGGCGGGGCAACATAGTCTCATCAGGGTCTGATTGTGGATCTGTACCCTGAGAGGGCAATGTGGTGGTCTGAGTCAAAGGAGCAGCATAGTACTCTGGCTGTGGCTGTGCATCAGTGCACTCCATGTCAGAATCTACTTGTAATGGGCATGGCCTGTTAAATGTTTCACTTTCTAAGCCAGGGACGGTATGTGTAAAGAGCTCCATGGAGTGACCCGTTGTGTCGCCTGCTGCATCCTTCTCTCTTGTTGTAGTTTTTGCTGAGGAGGACAAGGAAGCGACTTGTCCCTGACCGTGAACATCCACAAGCGACGCGCTGCTTTTACATTTACCAGTTTCGGAAGAGGAGGCAAAAGAGCTAGAGGCTGAGTCTGCAATGTAAGCCAAAACTTGCTGTTGCTGCTCCGCCTTTAAAAGCGGTTTTCCTACTCCCAGAAAAGAGAGCGTTCGAGGCCTTGTGTAGCCTGACGACGAAACTGGCTCCACAGCTCCAGACTTAGGTGGAATATTTTTATCCCCACGACCACCTGATGCTCCACTACCACTACCATCATTACCAGCTGACAATGAACGCCCACGACGACCTCTTGCACCAGACTTCCTCATTGTTTTAAAATCTTAACCAAAGTAACTTTATTTGTTGCTGTCAAACAACTTACACGGTGAGCTATAACTTCAGTATGATTTCAATATGCCTTAACAGGTTGGTGAGACCACAAGGAAAATCAGGCACAATGTTACACACTCTGTTTTCTGTGGCACAAAATCACAGAGATGACACACACGCAGGACTGTCACTCAAGCACTAATGTCAATATTAATCTCCCACCTAATTTATTTATTTTTTTTTCTCAGGGAGACTTTAGAAACCAAATAATATTAAAAAAAACAAAAAAATAAATAGGCTTTCTATGGCCCACTGAATGAGAGAGAGAGGTGGCACACCCAGGAGTCAAGACTGGCACACAAGCTGAAAGGGCAATATTACTCTCCCACTGTTTTTTTATGTATTTTTTGTTTTTTAAGGGAGACTTTAGAAACCAAATAATATTAAAAAAACCAAAAAAATAAATAGCCTTTCTATGGCCCACTGAATGAGAGAGAGAGGTGGCACACCCAGGAGTCAAGACTGGCACACAAGCTGAAAGGGCAATATTACTCTCCCACTGTTTTTTTATGTTTTTTTTTTTTTCAGGGAGACTTTAGAAACCAAATAATATAAAAAAAAACAAAAAAATAAATAGCCTTTCTATGGCCCACTGAATGAGAGAGAGAGGTGGCACACCCAGGAGTCAAGACTGGCACACAAGCTGAAAGGGCAATATTACTCTCCCACTGTTTTTTTATGTATTTTTTGTTTTTTAAGGGAGACTTTAGAAACCCAATAATATTTTAAAAAAAAAATAAATAGGCTTTCTATGGCCCACTGAATGAGAGAGGTGGCACACCCAGGAGTCAAGACTGGCACACAAGCTGAAAGGGCAATATTACTCTCCCACTGTTTGTTTATGTTTTTTTTGTTTTTTAAGGGAGACTTTAGAAACCAAATAATATTAAAAAACCCAAAAAAATAAATAGGCTTTCTATGGCCCACTGAATGAGAGAGAGAGGTGGCACACCCAGGAGTCAAGACTGGCACACAAGCTGAAAGGGCAATATTACTCTCCCACTGTTTTTTTTATGTATTTTTTGTTTTTTAAGGGAGACTTTAGAAACCCAATAATATTTAAAAAAATAAATAAATAGGCTTTCTATGGCCCACTGAATGAGAGAGGTGGCACACCCAGGAGTCAAGACTGGCACACAAGCTGAAAGGGCAATATTACTCTCCCACTGTTTTTTTATGTTTTTTTTGTTTTTTAAGGGAGACTTTAGAAACCAAATAATATTAAAAAAAAACAAAAAAATAAATAGGCTTTCTATGGCCCACTGAATGAGAGAGAGAGGTGGCACACCCAGGAGTCAAGACTGGCACACAAGCTGAAAGGGCAATATTACTCTCCCACTGTTTTTTTATGTATTTTTTGTTTTTTAAGGGAGACTTTAGAAACCCAATAATATTTAAAAAAATAAATAAATAGGCTTTCTATGGCCCACTGAATGAGAGAGGTGGCACACCCAGGAGTCAAGACTGGCACACAAGCTGAAAGGGCAATATTACTCTCCCACTGTTTTTTTATGTTTTTTTTGTTTTTTAAGGGAGACTTTAGAAACCAAATAATATTAAAAAAACCAAAAAAATAAATAGGCTTTCTATGGCCCACTGAATGAGAGAGAGAGGTGGCACACCCAGGAGTCAAGACTGGCACACAAGCTGAAAGGGCAATATTACTCTCCCACTGTTTTTTTATGTATTTTTTGTTTTTTAAGGGAGACTTTAGAAACCCAATAATATTTTTAAAAAAAAAATAAATAGGCTTTCTATGGCCCACTGAATGAGAGAGGTGGCACACCCAGGAGTCAAGACTGGCACACAAGCTGAAAGGGCAATATTACTCTCCCACTGTTTTTTTATGTATTTTTTGTTTTTTAAGGGAGACTTTAGAAACCCAATAATATTTAAAAAAAAAAAAAAAATAGGCTTTCTATGGCCCACTGAATGAGAGAGGTGGCACACCCAGGAGTCAAGACTGGCACACAAGCTGAAAGGGCAATATTACTCTCCCACTGTTTTTTTATGTTTTTTTTTTTTTTCAGGGAGACTTTAGAAACCAAATAATATTAAAAAAACCAAAAAAATAAATAGGCTTTCTATGGCCCACTGAATGAGAGAGAGAGGTGGCACACCCAGGAGTCAAGACTGGCACACAAGCTGAAAGGGCAATATTACTCTCCCACTGTTTTTTTATTTTATTTTTTTTTTTCAGGGAGACTTTAGAAACCAAATAATAAGAAAAAAAATAAATAAATAAATAGGCTTTCTATAGCCCACTGAATGAGAGATAGCACACACAGCAGTGGCACACAAGCCCTGACTGAGGCCAATATTTTTCTCCCAGTGATTGATGTAGTGTTTTTGTGTTGAGGTAGATTTTAGAACACAAATCAAGGAAAAAAAAAATGCTTTCTATAGCCCACTGAATGAGAGAGGTGGCACACCCAGGAGTCAAGACTGGCACACAAGCTGAAAGGGCAATATTATTCTCCCACTGTTTTTTTATGTTTTTTTTTTTTTCAGGGAGACTTTAGAAACCAAATAATATTAAAAAAACCAAAAAAATAAATAGCCTTTCTATGGCCCACTGAATGAGAGAGAGAGGTGGCACACCCAGGAGTCAAGACTGGCACACAAGCTGAAAGGGCAATATTACTCTCCCACTGTTTTTTTATGTATTTTTTGTTTTTTAAGGGAGACTTTAGAAACCAAATAATATTAAAAAAACCAAAAAAATAAATAGCCTTTCTATGGCCCACTGAATGAGAGAGAGAGGTGGCACACCCAGGAGTCAAGACTGGCACACAAGCTGAAAGGGCAATATTACTCTCCCACTGTTTTTTTATGTTTTTTTTTTTTTCAGGGAGACTTTAGAAACCAAATAATATTAAAAAAACCAAAAAAATAAATAGCCTTTCTATGGCCCACTGAATGAGAGAGAGAGGTGGCACACCCAGGAGTCAAGACTGGCACACAAGCTGAAAGGGCAATATTACTCTCCCACTGTTTTTTTATGTATTTTTTGTTTTTTAAGGGAGACTTTAGAAACCCAATAATATTTTTTTAAAAAAATAAATAGGCTTTCTATGGCCCACTGAATGAGAGAGAGAGAGGTGGCACACCCAGGAGTCAAGACTGGCACACAAGCTGAAAGGGCAATATTACTCTCCCACTGTTTTTTTATGTATTTTTTGTTTTTTAAGGGAGACTTTAGAAACCAAATAATATTAAAAAAAACAAAAAAATAAATAGCCTTTCTATGGCCCACTGAATGAGAGAGAGAGGTGGCACACCCAGGAGTCAATACTGGCACACAAGCTGAAAGGGCAATATTACTCTCCCACTGTTTTTTTATGTTTTTTTTTTTTTCAGGGAGACTTTAGAAACCAAATAATATTAAAAAACCAAAAAAATAAATAGCCTTTCTATGGCCCACTGAATGAGAGAGAGAGGTGGCACACCCAGGAGTCAAGACTGGCACACAAGCTGAAAGGGCAATATTACTCTCCCACTGTTTTTTTATGTATTTTTTGTTTTTTAAGGGAGACTTTAGAAACCCAATAATATTTAAAAAAAAAAATAAATAGGCTTTCTATGGCCCACTGAATGAGAGAGGTGGCACACCCAGGAGTCAAGACTGGCACACAAGCTGAAAGGGCAATATTACTCTCCCACTGTTTTTTTATGTTTTTTTTGTTTTTTCAGGGAGACTTTAGAAACCAAATAATATTAAAAAAACCAAAAAAATAAATAGGCTTTCTATGGCCCACTGAATGAGAGAGAGAGAGGTGGCACACCCAGGAGTCAAGACTGGCACACAAGCTGAAAGGGCAATATTACTCTCCCACTGTTTTTTTATGTATTTTTTGTTTTTTAAGGGAGACTTTAGAAACCAAATAATATTAAAAAAACCAAAAAAATAAATAGCCTTTCTATGGCCCACTGAATGAGAGAGAGAGGTGGCACACCCAGGAGTCAAGACTGGCACACAAGCTGAAAGGGCAATATTACTCTCCCACTGTTTTTTTATGTTTTTTTTTTTTTCAGGGAGACTTTAGAAACCAAATAATATTAAAAAAACCAAAAAAATAAATAGCCTTTCTATGGCCCACTGAATGAGAGAGAGAGGTGGCACACCCAGGAGTCAAGACTGGCACACAAGCTGAAAGGGCAATATTACTCTCCCACTGTTTTTTTATGTATTTTTTGTTTTTTAAGGGAGACTTTAGAAACCCAATAATATTTAAAAAAAAAAATAAATAGGCTTTCTATGGCCCACTGAATGAGAGAGAGAGAGGTGGCACACCCAGGAGTCAAGACTGGCACACAAGCTGAAAGGGCAATATTACTCTCCCACTGTTTTTTTATGTTTTTTTTTTTTTTCAGGGAGACTTTAGAAACCAAATAATATTAAAAAAACCAAAAAAATAAATAGCCTTTCTATGGCCCACTGAATGAGAGAGAGAGGTGGCACACCCAGGAGTCAAGACTGGCACACAAGCTGAAAGGGCAATATTACTCTCCCACTGTTTTTTTATGTATTTTTTGTTTTTTAAGGGAGACTTTAGAAACCCAATAATATTTAAAAAAATAAATAAATAGGCTTTCTATGGCCCACTGAATGAGAGAGAGAGAGGTGGCACACCCAGGAGTCAAGACTGGCACACAAGCTGAAAGGGCAATATTACTCTCCCACTGTTTTTTTATGTATTTTTTGTTTTTTAAGGGAGACTTTAGAAACCAACTAATATTAAAAAAAACAAAAAAATAAATAGCCTTTCTATGGCCCACTGAATGAGAGAGAGAGGTGGCACACCCAGGAGTCAAGACTGGCACACAAGCTGAAAGGGCAATATTACTCTCCCACTGTTTTTTTATGTTTTTTTTTTTTTCAGGGAGACTTTAGAAACCAAATAATATTAAAAAAACCAAAAAAATAAATAGCCTTTCTATGGCCCACTGAATGAGAGAGAGAGGTGGCACACCCAGGAGTCAAGACTGGCACACAAGCTGAAAGGGCAATATTACTCTCCCACTGTTTTTTTATGTATTTTTTGTTTTTTAAGGGAGACTTTAGAAACCCAATAATATTTAAAAAAAAAAAAAATAGGCTTTCTATGGCCCACTGAATGAGAGAGGTGGCACACCCAGGAGTCAAGACTGGCACACAAGCTGAAAGGGCAATATTACTCTCCCACTGTTTTTTTATGTTTTTTTTGTTTTTTAAGGGAGACTTTAGAAACCAAATAATATTAAAAAAACCAAAAAAATAAATAGGCTTTCTATGGCCCACTGAATGAGAGAGAGAGGTGGCACACCCAGGAGTCAAGACTGGCACACAAGCTGAAAGGGCAATATTACTCTCCCACTGTTTTTTTATGTATTTTTTGTTTTTTAAGGGAGACTTTAGAAACCCAATAATATTTAAAAAAATAAATAAATAGGCTTTCTATGGCCCACTGAATGAGAGAGAGAGAGGTGGCACACCCAGGAGTCAAGACTGGCACACAAGCTGAAAGGGCAATATTACTCTCCCACTGTTTTTTTATGTATTTTTTGTTTTTTAAGGGAGACTTTAGAAACCAAATAATATTAAAAAAACCAAAAAAATAAATAGCCTTTCTATGGCCCACTGAATGAGAGAGAGAGGTGGCACACCCAGGAGTCAAGACTGGCACACAAGCTGAAAGGGCAATATTACTCTCCCACTGTTTTTTTATGTTTTTTTTTTTTCAGGGAGACTTTAGAAACCAAATAATATTTAAAAAACCAAAAAAATAAATAGCCTTTCTATGGCCCACTGAATGAGAGAGAGAGGTGGCACACCCAGGAGTCAAGACTGGCACACAAGCTGAAAGGGCAATATTACTCTCCCACTGTTTTTTTATGTATTTTTTGTTTTTTAAGGGAGACTTTAGAAACCCAATAAAAAATTTTTAAAAAAATAAATAGGCTTTCTATGGCCCACTGAATGAGAGAGAGAGAGGTGGCACACCCAGGAGTCAAGACTGGCACACAAGCTGAAAGGGCAATATTACTCTCCCACTGTTTTTTTATGTATTTTTTGTTTTTTAAGGGAGACTTTAGAAACCAAATAATATTAAAAAAACCAAAAAAATAAATAGCCTTTCTATGGCCCACTGAATGAGAGAGAGAGGTGGCACACCCAGGAGTCAAGACTGGCACACAAGCTGAAAGGGCAATATTACTCTCCCACTGTTTTTTTATGTTTTTTTTTTTCAGGGAGACTTTAGAAACCAAATAATATTAAAAAAACCAAAAAAATAAATAGCCTTTCTATGGCCCACTGAATGAGAGAGAGAGGTGGCACACCCAGGAGTCAAGACTGGCACACAAGCTGAAAGGGCAATATTACTCTCCCACTGTTTTTTTATGTATTTTTTGTTTTTTAAGGGAGACTTTAGAAACCCAATAATATTTTTTTAAAAAAATAAATAGGCTTTCTATGGCCCACTGAATGAGAGAGGTGGCACACCCAGGAGTCAAGACTGGCACACAAGCTGAAAGGGCAATATTACTCTCCCACTGTTTTTTTATGTTTTTTTTGTTTTTTAAGGGAGACTTTAGAAACCAAATAATATTAAAAAAATCAAAAAAATAAATAGGCTTTCTATGGCCCACTGAATGAGAGAGAGAGGTGGCACACCCAGGAGTCAAGACTGGCACACAAGCTGAAAGGGCAATATTACTCTCCCACTGTTTTTTTATGTATTTTTTGTTTTTTAAGGGAGACTTTAGAAACCCAATAATATTTAAAAAAAAAAATAAATAGGCTTTCTATGGCCCACTGAATGAGAGAGAGAGAGGTGGCACACCCAGGAGTCAAGACTGGCACACAAGCTGAAAGGGCAATATTACTCTCCCACTGTTTTTTTATGTATTTTTTGTTTTTTAAGGGAGACTTTAGAAACCAAATAATATTAAAAAAACCAAAAAAATAAATAGCCTTTCTATGGCCCACTGAATGAGAGAGAGAGGTGGCACACCCAGGAGTCAAGACTGGCACACAAGCTGAAAGGGCAATATTACTCTCCCACTGTTTTTTTATGTTTTTTTTTTTTTCAGGGAGACTTTAGAAACCAAATAATATTAAAAAAACCAAAAAAATAAATAGCCTTTCTATGGCCCACTGAATGAGAGAGAGAGGTGGCACACCCAGGAGTCAAGACTGGCACACAAGCTGAAAGGGCAATATTACTCTCCCACTGTTTTTTTATGTATTTTTTGTTTTTTAAGGGAGACTTTAGAAACCAAATAATATTAAAAAAAAAACAAAAAAAAAAAGGCTTTCTATGGCCCACAATTAGAGAGAGAGAGGTGGCACACCCAGGAGTCAAGACTGGCGCACAAGCTGAAAGGGCAATATTACTCTCCCACTGTTTTCTTAAGTTTTTTTTCTTTTCTTTTCAGGGAGACTTTAGAAACCAAATAATATTAAAAAAACCAAAAAAATAAATAGCCTTTCTATGGCCCACTGAATGAGAGAGAGGTGGCACACCCAGGAGTCAAGACTGGCACACAAGCTGAAAGGGCAATATTACTCTCCCACTGTTTTTTTATTTTTTTTTTTTTTTCAGGGAGACTTTAGAAACCAAATAATAAGAAAAATAAATAAATAAATAAATAAATAGGCTTTCTATAGCCCACTGAATGAGAGATAGCACACACAGCAGTGGCACACAAGCCCTGACTGAGGCCAATATTTTTCTACCACTGATTGATGTAGTGTTTTTGTGTTGAGGTAGAATTTAGAACACAAATCACGGAAAAAATAAATAGGCTTTCTATGGCCCACTCAGTGAGAGATGGCACACACAGGGATGGCACTGTAGCAGAAATGCCAATCTTAATCTCCCACAAAAAAAAAACAAAAAAAAAAACAGGGACTGTCCTACAATTACTATCTCCCTGCAGTAATCTAAGCCAGGTATGGCAGGCAGCAATAGGAGTGGACTGATGCACAAATTAAATAAAAAGTGTGGACAAACAAAAATGATAGCTGTGCAGAAAGGAACAAGAGGATATGTGCTTTGAAAAAAGCAGTTGGTTTCCACAGTGGCGTACACACAGCAATACAGCTATCACGGAGCCTTCTAGGGCAGCCCAATGAGCTACAGCGCTGAGGAAAAAAAAAAAAAAAATAGCTTCCACTGTTCCTGCACACCGAAGGTGGTGTTGGACAGTGGAAATCGCTACAGCACAAGCGGTTTGGTGGTTAGTGGACCCTGCCTAACGCTCTCCCTGCTTCTGACGAAGCGGCAGCAACCTCTCCCTAAGCTCAGATCAGCAGCAGTGAGATGGCGGTCGGCGGGAACGCCCCTTTATAGCCCCTGTGACGCCGCAGACAGCAAGCCAATCACTGCAATGCCCTTCTCTAAGATGGTGGGGACCAGGACCTATGTCATCACGCTGCCCACACTCTGCGTTCACCTTCATTGGCTGGGAAATGGCGCTTTTCGCGTCATTGAAACGCGACTTTGGCGCGAAAGTCGCGTACCGCATGGCCGACAAGCACAGGGGTCGGATCGGGTTTCATGAGACGCCGACTTAGCCAAAAGTCGGCGACTTTTGAAAATGATCGACCCGTTTCGCTCAACCCTAGTGGAAACATGTGCGGACCAGGCAGGTGGAGTTACAAAAACACACTGAAGACCTAGGCCAACCAATAGCGGCAGCTACCACCTCTTCAGCTCGTGTTGCCTCTTCCTCCAGCTCACATACAGCTGGTTCGGCTTCCTCCCAGGATCGCCATGGAAGAACCTCTGGCACTGTTGTCCAGAGACCCACTGTAATTCCACCCACAGCACCATGTTCCCAGTCATCCTCACACTCCCAGCCCAGTCTACAGCCATCGGTAGTACAGGCATGGGAGAAAAGGCGGCCATTCTCGGCAAACCACCCCCGAGCACAGGCTCTGAATGCTGGCATTGCAAAACTACTGTCCCTTGAAATGCTGTTATTCAGGCTGGTGGAGACTGACAGCTTCCGTGACTTGATGGCATTGGCAGTCCCACAGTACAATGTGCCCAGCCGCTTTTATTTCAGCAGGCAAGCCGTCCCTGCCCTGCACAAGCATGTGGAGGGACACATAAAACACGCGCTACTGAACGCCGTCAGTAGCAAGGTCCACCTCACCACCGATGCGTGGACCAGTCACCATGGACAGGGGCGATACCTTTCCCTCACTGCCCATTGGGTTAATGTTGTTGAGCTGGGTACAGATCGTGCGATTGGTGCAGGACGTGTCCTGCCCACTCCAAGGATTGCAGGAATCCAGTCTGTACGCATTGACTCCTCCTCATACACAAGTTCCTCAGAATCATCGCTGCAGGAGCCGTCACAGTCCACCTCCACATGGACCCGTGAACGTTTACCTGTTACGACCGACATGAGCACAGCCGTGGCCAAACGTCAACAGGCCGTCTTGAAATTAATTTCTTTGGGGAATCGAAGCCACACAGCGCAGGAGCTCTGGAATGCCATCAAGCAGGAGAGCGATGTGTGGTTTGTGCCAGCGAATCTCCAGCCAGGCATGGTAGTGTGTGACAATGGCCGAAATCTGGTGGCAGCTCTGGGCCTCGGCAACCTCACTCACATCCCATGTCTGGCACATGTGCTCAACTTGGTCGTGCAGAGTTTTTTGAGGGACTATCCGGATCTTGATGCACTGCTGCACAAGGTCCGCCTAGAGTGTGCTCACTTGCGGCATTCCAGCATGGCAAGATCGCGCATTGCAGCTCTGCAGCACCGATTCCGCCTTCCGGAACATCGCATCATATGTGACCTACCTACCAGGTGGAATTCCACGTTACATATGTTGGAGCGGTTGTGTGAGCAGCAGCAAGCAGTAATGGAGTACCAGCTGCATCAGGCGCAAAGAAGTCGCACTCCGCGCCGTTCAGACTTCACAACCACAGAGTGGGCCGCTATGAAAGACGTCTGCCAGGTTTTGCGTCCCTTCGATTATTCCACGCGGATGGCGAGTGCAGATGATGCACTAGTCAGCATGACTGTCCCCCTTATCTGCCTGCTTCAACAAACACTGCAAGCGCTAAGGGATGATGTTGTGGAAGAGGTGGAGGATGAGGAGTCACCATTTCCATCAGCTTCTGGACAGTCAGCGCCACGTGGTTCCTCACAAAGGCGTAGGCAGGGGACACTTTGTGAGGAGGATGAGGAGGAGTCAATGGAGGAGGAAGACATCCGTCCAGAGGAGGGAGTTACACAATAGTCCAGTAGTCAGTGTTTACAGCGAGGGTGGGGTGATGAAGAGCGGGCAGAGATCACGCCTCAAGCAGGGGACAGCGTTTCTTGGCCAGTTGGCAGTCTGCAGCACATGGTTGATTACATGCTGCAGTGCCTGAGAAACGACCGCCGCATCGCCCACATTCTCAACATGGCTGATTATTGGGTGTACACCCTCCTCGATCCTCACTACCGGGACAACGTACAAAGCCTCATCACACTGTTGAACCGGGAGCGTAAAATGCGGGAGTACTAAGACACACTGGTGAATTCCATCATCTTCTCCAGTCCAACTGAGAGCAGTGCAGCTAGTGCTTTACAAACAGCTCAGTGCGTCGAGGCAGTGGAGGAGGCTCTGCACAAAGAGGGAGCAGAAGCAGTGCCTCTGCCCAAGGCAAGACAAATATGGCCCAACTGTGCCACAGTTTTGTGTGCCCGCCACAAATGTCTACACCATCACAGGCGGCTCCAGTCAGCAGGAGGCAACGGTTCCGTCAGATGGTGACAGACTACATGTCTTGCCCTCTTACTGTACTCCCAGACGGCTCTTCCCCTTTCAAGTTTTGGGTCTCTAAGCTGGATACATGGCCATAGCTAAGCCAGTATGCATTGGAGGTGCTGGCTTGCCCTGCGGCTAGTGTATTATCGGAACGCGTCTTTAGTGCTGCAGGTGGTGTACTAACAGACCGTCGCATGCGACTATCCTCCGATAACGTTGACCGGCTTACTTTTCTGAAAATGAACCAGGCCTGGATCTCACAGGAATTTGCCACTCCTCTTCCTGATTAAATAATTGGGTGACTGTCTACAGTATCCAGGTCTCCTGTTGTGTTCATCTTTCTACCACCTGAACTGTAATTCCTGGGCTCCAACACCGCCAGTTGAGGCTCAGAAGTGCAGGCTGCACAGTCAAAACATACGACCCAGTGTTATTGGGTTTCAGTAACGTCAGCTGATCCCCAGCTGTGTAGCCGGCAATGTGTTCTGCGACCGCCACGCTGACACAACAACTGAAATTTAAGGGAACCTGTCCCCCCCCAGGCGTTTGTTACTGAAAGAGCCACCTTGTGCAGCAGTAATGCAGAACAAGGAAAAGGTAGCTCTTTTAGTTTAGCTCCTTGCACACGCAGAACTTAACACTGATAAAATGTGTCAACTGATACCGTGAGACCGTCCCGGAGGTTGGACTTTCCTTCGTAAAGGGACGCAGCACAGCCGTCATTCCTACCCCCTTGGTGCCGTTCGCCGCCTCCTCAGCGTTGTTTGAATCTGTCTTGGAGCCTGCGCTGTTATGTTATCCCTTGGCCATGCACACTTAGCGCTGCCAGTCTTCTGACATCATTTGGTGTCAGGCTGGCTGCGCCTGTGCAGCCACGCTGCAGGAGATCCCGCCTCGCAGTGTCTTCTGATTTAATCACACTGCGGGCCTGGGATCCATGGGCATGCGCAGTGCATATCTTCACCTGTCATGATTCCCCAATGGCATGGGAACATCAGAAACACAAAATAACAGACTAGCCCTCGGGTGATGGAAACTCAAGCTGACCGTGACCTAAATCTACCACACAACTAACAGTAGCCAGGAAGCATTCCTACGGCTGCCTAGATGCCATGCGCCAGCCGGAGAACTAACTACGCCTGGAAGAGGAAGGAACAGACCTGGCTTACCTCTAGTGAAATTCCCCAAAGATGATAGTAGCCCCCACATATATTAACGGTGAGTTCAGAGGAAAAGACATACACAGTATGAAGGTAGATTTAGCAAAGCGAGGTCCACTTACTAGATAGAGGAAGGATACAAAAGAGGACTTCACGGTCAGCTGAAAAACCCTTTCAAAAACCCATCCTGAAATTACTTTAAGACTCCTGTGTCAACTCATGACACAGGAGTGGCAATTTCAGTCCACAAGAGCTTCCAGTAACAGGAAATGACAAACTGTAAACTGGACAAAAAATACAAAACAAAAAGGACAAGAGTCCACTTAGCTGATCAGCAGACTGGTAGCAGGAACATGCAACTGAAAGACTCAGGTTACAATGATGACCGGCAAGGAAGTGACTGGAGAGCAAGGCTAAATAGGGAACTCCCAAAACTGATGGAAGCAGGTGAGCTGAGGCAGAAAAGAACACACAAGTCTCCAGTACCACCAGCCACCACTAGGGGAGCCCAAAAAGTGGATCACAACAGTACCCCCCCCTTAAGGAGGGGGCACCGAACCCTCACAAGAACCACCAGGGCGACCTGGATGAGCCCTATGAAAGGCACGAACCAAATCCGAGGCATGAACATCAGAGGCAGTTACCCAAGAATTATCTTCCTGACCATAGCCCTTCCATTTAACCAGATACTGGAGTCTCCGCCTGGAAATACGGGAGTCCAAGATCTTCTCTATAACGTACTCCAATTCACCCTCAACCAGCACAGGAGCAGGAGGCTCAGCAGAAGGAACCACCGGCACCTCGTATCTCCGCAACAACGACCGATGGAACACATTATGGATAGCGAAAGATGCCGGGAGGTCCAAACGAAAGGAAACAGGGTTAATAATCTCCAAAATCCTATAGGGACCGATGAACCGAGGCTTAAATTTAGGAGAAGAAACTCTCATTGGGACAAAACGGGAAGACAACCACACCAAGTCCCCAACACGAAGGCGAGGACCAACCCGACGCTGGCGGTTAGCAAACCGCTGAGTCCTCTCCTGGGACAAATTCAAATTGTCCACCACTTGTTCCCAAATCCGATACAACCGATCCACCACAGCATCTACTCCAGGACAATCCGAAGACTCCGCCTGACCAGAAGAAAAACGGGGATGAAACCCCGAATTGCAAAAGAAAGGGGAAACCAAAGTGGCCGAACTAGCCCGATTATTAAGAGCAAACTCCGCCAACGGCAAAAAGGCAACCCAATCATCCTGATCCGCAGACACAAAACACCTCAAATACGTCTCCAAAGTCTGATTAGTTTGCTCCGTCTGGCCATTAGTCTGAGGATGGAAGGCAGACGAAAAAGACAAATCAATGCCCAACCTGGCACAGAATGCCCGCCAAAATCTAGAAACGAACTGGGTACCCCTATCAGAAACGATATTTTCAGGAATACCATGCAAGCGAACCACATTTTGAAAAAACAAAGGAACCAACTCAGACGAGGAAGGCAACTTCGGCAATGGCACCAAATGAACCATCTTAGAAAAACGGTCACACACCACCCAGATAACAGACATCCTCTGAGAGACAGGAAGATCAGAAATAAAGTCCATCGAGATGTGCGTCCAAGGCCTCTTCGGAATAGGCAAGGGCAACAACAACCCGCTAGCCCTAGAACAACAAGGCTTGGCCCGAGCACACACATCACAAGACTGCACAAAAACACGCACATCTCGAGACAGAGATGGCCACCAGAAGGATCTAGCCACCAAATCCCTGGTACCAAAAATTCCAGGATGACCCGCCAGCGTAGAAGAATGAACCTCCGAGATGACTCTACTGGTCCAATCATCAGGAACAAACAATCTACCAGGTGGGCAGCGATCAGGTCTATCAGCCTGAAACTCTTGCAAAGCACGTCGCAGATCTGGGGAAATAGCGGATAATATCACCCCATCCTTAAGGATACCTGTAGGTTCCGAATCACCAGGGGAATCAGGCTCAAAACTCCTAGAAAGGGCATCTGCCTTCACATTCTTAGAACCTGGTAGATATGAGACCACAAAATTAAACCGAGAGAAAAACAACGACCAGCGCGCCTGTATAGGATTCAGGCGCCTGGCAGACTCAAGATAAATCAGATTCTTGTGATCAGTCAAAACCACCACCTGATGTCTAGCACCCTCAAGCCAATGACGCCACTCCTCAAATGCCCACTTCATGGCCAAAAGCTCCCGATTACCGACATCATAATTTCTTTCGGCGGCAGAAAATTTTCGAGAAAAGAACGCACAAGGTCTCATCACTGAGCAATCGGAACTTTTCTGCGACAAAACCGCCCCCGCTCCGATCTCGGAAGCATCGACCTCAACCTGAAAGGGGAGAGAGACATCAGGCTGGCGCAACACAGGGGCAGACGAAAAGCGGCGCTTAAGTTCCCGAAAGGCCTCCACAGCGGCAGAGGACCAATTGGCAACATCAGCACCCTTCTTAGTCAAATCCGTAAGAGGCTTAGCAACACCAGAAAAACCAGTTATAAATCGACGATAAAAATTAGCAAAGCCCAAGAACTTCTGAAGACCCTTTAGAGAAGTAGGCTGCGTCCAGTCACAAATAGCCCGAACCTTGACAGGGTCCATCTCAACAGAAGAAGGGGAAAAAATGTACCCTAAAAAGGAAATCTTTTGAACCCCAAAAACACACTTAGAACCCTTTACACACAGAGAATTCTCCCGCAAGACCTGAAAAACCCTCCTGACCTGCTGAACATGAGACTCCCAGTCCTCAGAAAAAATCAAAATATCGTCCAAATACACAATCATAAATTTATCCAGATATTCACGGAAAATATCATGCATAAAGGACTGAAAAACTGAAGGTGCATTAGAAAGGCCGAAAGGCATTACTAAATACTCAAAGTGGCCCTCAGGCGTATTAAATGCGGTTTTCCACTCATCCCCTTGCTTAATTCGCACCAAATTATACGCCCCACGGAGATCAATCTTGGAGAACCACTTAGCCCCCCTTATGCGAGCAAACAAATCAGTAAGCAGCGGCAACGGATACTGATATTTGACAGTAATTTTATTCAGGAGTCGATAATCAATACAAGGCCTCAGCGAGCCATCCTTTTTAGAGACAAAGAAAAACCCAGCTCCTAAAGGTGATGAAGAAGGACGAATATGTCCCTTTTCCAGGGACTCCTTAACATACTCTCGCATGGCAGCATGCTCAGGTACAGATAGGTTAAACAAACGACCCTTTGGAAATTTACTGCCTGGAATCAGATCTATGGCGCAATCACACTCTCTGTGGGGAGGGAGAGAACCAATTTTAGGCTTTTCAAAAATATCCCCAAAATCCGACAAAAATGCCGGAACCTCAGAGGGAATAGATGACGAGATAGAAACCAAAGGTATGTCCCCATGAGCCCCCCGACATCCCCAGCTTAACACAGACATAGTTTTCCAGTCCAGTACTGGGTTATGAGATTGCAACCATGGTAATCCAAGCACTCACACATCATGTAAATTATGCAACACGAGGAAGCGAATCATCTCCTGATGGTCTGGAGTCATACGCATAGTCACTTGCGTCCAGAACTGTGGTCTATTACAAGCCAGAGGTGTAGAATCAATACCCTTCAGAGGTATAGGAACTTCCAGAGGCTCCAAATCAAACCCACAGCGCCAGGCGAAGGACCAATCCATGAGACTCAGAGCGGCGCCAGAGTCCACATAGGCATCCACGGTAATAACTGATAATGAACAAATCAGAGTTACAGACAGAAGAAATTTAGACTGTAAAGTGCCAATAGAAACAGACTTGTCAACCTTCCTAGTACGTTTAGAGCACGCTGATATAACATGCGCGGAATCACCACAGTAGAAGCACAAGCCATTTTTGCGCCTATAATTCTGCCGCTCGCTTCTTGACAGAATTCTGTCACATTGCATTTTCTCTGGCGTCCATTCAGAAGATACCGCCAAATGGTGCACGGGTTTGCGCTCCCGCAAACGCCGATCAATCTGAATCGCCATTGTGATGGACTCATTCAGACCTGTAGGCGTAGGAAACCCCACCATGACATCCTTAACGGCATCAGAAAGGCCTTCTCTGAAAATTGCCGCTAGGGCACACTCATTCCACTGAGTAAGCACAGACCATTTACGAAATTTTTGGCAGTATATCTCAGCTTCATCTTGCCCTTGAGACAGGGCTATTAAAGCTTTTTCAGCTTGAATCTCCAAATTAGGTTCCTCATACAGCAACCCTAAAGCCAGAAAAAACGCATCCACATTGAGCAACGCAGGATCCCCTGGTGTCAATGAAAATGCCCAATTTTGAGGGTCACCTCGCAGCAAAGAAATCACAATCTTAACCTGCTGAACAGGATCTCCAGAGGAGTGAGGTCTGAGAGAAAGGAATAATTTACAATTACATTTGAAATTCTGAAACCGAGATCTATCTCCGGAAAATACCTCTGGTGTAGGAATCTTAGGTTCAGAAATAGGGGTACGTATAACATAATCTTGTAAATTCTGAACCTTCGTAGCAAGATTATTTAAACCTGCAGCCCAACTCTGAGAGTCCATCCTTAAACAGGAGAGATCAGAGCCATTCAAGGATTAGAAGGAGAGAAAGGCAAGGCTGTAAATAGAGCAGAAATACAACTGAGCCAACTAAGTAGCAAACATGTGAGGGAAAAAAAAAAAAAATCTACAGACTTCTTTTACTCTCCTTTCTTCTGCCAATTACTTTAACAGTGGCCGGTCATACTGTCATGATTCCCCAATGGCATGGGAACATCAGAAACACAAAATAACAGACTAGCCCTCGGGTGATGGAAACTCAAGCTGACCGTGACCTAAATCTACCACACAACTAACAGTAGCCAGGAAGCATTCCTACGGCTGCCTAGATGCCATGCGCCAGCCGGAGAACTAACTACGCCTGGAAGAGGAAGGAACAGACCTGGCTTACCTCTAGTGAAATTCCCCAAAGATGATAGTAGCCCCCACATATATTAACGGTGAGTTCAGAGGAAAAGACATACACAGTATGAAGGTAGATTTAGCAAAGCGAGGTCCACTTACTAGATAGAGGAAGGATACAAAAGAGGACTTCACGGTCAGCTGAAAAACCCTTTCAAAAACCCATCCTGAAATTACTTTAAGACTCCTGTGTCAACTCATGACACAGGAGTGGCAATTTCAGTCCACAAGAGCTTCCAGTAACAGGAAATGACAAACTGTAAACTGGACAAAAAATACAAAACAAAAAGGACAAGAGTCCACTTAGCTGATCAGCAGACTGGTAGCAGGAACATGCAACTGAAAGACTCAGGTTACAATGATGACCGGCAAGGAAGTGACTGGAGAGCAAGGCTAAATAGGGAACTCCCAAAACTGATGGAAGCAGGTGAGCTGAGGCAGAAAAGAACACACAAGTCTCCAGTACCACCAGCCACCACTAGGGGAGCCCAAAAAGTGGATCACAACATTCACCTCAGGCTCTCACTCATCTCCCTCCGCCTTCTTCAGACTGTACGCCATCAGCTGATCCCTAATAGCATGCCACGGCCGTGACGCCGCACAGTCTGAAGAAGCCGGAGGGAGGGGAGTGAGAGGCGAGGATATGCACTGCGCATGCCCATGGATCCCAGGCCCGCAGTGGGATTACATTAGACGACATTGCGAGGCGGGATCTCGGGCAGCGCGGCCGCACAGGCGCAGCCAGCCTGACACCAAATGATGTGAGAAGACGGGCAGTGCTAAGTGCGCCTGGCCAAGGGATAACATAACAGTGCAGGCTCCGGGACAGAATCAAACAACGGTGAGGAGGCGGCGCACGGTGCCAAGGGGGTAGGAATGACGGCTGTGCTGCGTCACATTACAAAGGAAAGTCCCACCTCCGGGACGGTTTTTCGGTGTGAGGGGACACATTTCCTAAGTGTCTAGTTCAGCGTTTGCAAGGAGCATAATTAAAAGAGCCACCTTTTCCTTTTGCAGCATTAGTGCTGTACAAGATGGCTCTTTCAGCAACAAACGCCTGGGGGGGGGGTTAAAGGTTCCCTTTCAACTTGCTCCAGTGCAGGCTTCGGCCTACACTCTGCTCCTCCTGCTGTCCTTGGGCTCTAACACCGCCAGTTGGTGCTCAGAAGTGCTGGCTGCACAGAGAAAAACACCCGCCAATGTGTCAGTGGGGTTCAGCAACGCCAGCTGTTCCCCTGCTGTGTAGCCAGCATCGTGTCCTGCAAACGCCACGTAGACACAACAGACCTAAAACTGCCTCCAGTGCAGGCTTCGGCCTACACTCTGCTCCCTCTCCTCCTCCTGCTGTCCCTGGGCTCTAACACCGCCAGTTGGTGCTCGGAAGTGCTGGCTGCACAGAGAAAAACACCAGCCAATGTGTCAGTGGGGTTCAGTAACGCCAGCTGTTCCCCTGCTGTGTAGCCGGCATCATGTCCTGCAAACGCCACGCAGACACAACAACTGAAATTAAAGGGAACCTGTCCCCCCCCAGGCGTTTGTATGTATAACAGCCACCTTGTACAGCAGTAATGCTGCATTTGTACAAGGTGGCTCATTAAGTTATTCTCCTTGCACACGTCGAACTCAACACGTATAAAATGTGTCCCCTGATACCATTAAACCATCCCTGAGGTGTGACTTTCCTTTGTAATGACAGGCAGCAACCCCCTTAGTAGCACTGCCCATCTTCTGACATCATTGGTTGGCAGGCTGGCTGCGCCTGTGCGGCCGCCCTGCCCGACACAACGCCCCTGGGTGTCTTATTTATTTTGACTGCGATGATGTGATTGATGGGCATGAGCAGTGCATATCTTCGCCTGTCACTCATCTCCTTCCGCCTTCTTCAGACTGTGCAGCTTCATGGCCGTGGCATGCGATAAGGGATCAGCTGACGCCACACAGTCTGTAGCAGGTGTAAGGACATGAGTGAGAGGCGAACATATTTACTGCGCAAAGC
Source organism: Ranitomeya variabilis (assembly GCF_051348905.1). NCBI lineage: Eukaryota > Metazoa > Chordata > Amphibia > Anura > Dendrobatidae > Ranitomeya > Ranitomeya variabilis. The sequence continues at coordinate 99,033,071 of NC_135236.1, forward strand.
CATGAATCCCAGCCCCGCAGTGTGAATAAATAAAAAGACACTGCGGGGCTGGGATTCATGGGCTTCGCGAACCGCACCGGCCGACATCAAATGATGTCAGAAGACGGGCAGCGCTAACAGCGCATGGCCATGGGATAACACAACAGCGCAGACTCCTGTACAGCAAAAAACGACGCTCAGGAGGCTGCGCCCAGCACCAAGGTGGAATTTTTGACAGCTGTGCTGCGTCTCATTAAGAAGAAAAGTCCCGCCTCCAAGACAGTTTGACTGTATAAGGGGCTAAATTTTATACATGTTTCATTTAGCGTGTGCAAAGAACAAAATTAAAAGAGCAACCTTTTACGTGTGCAGCATTACTGCTGCACAAGGTGGCTCTTCTAGTTTGTAACACCTGAGGGGGGATTAAAGGTTACCTTTAAAATTGGTTCAATTAGGCTTCGGCCTACACTAGGCTCCTCCTGCTGTCCTTGGGCTCTAACACCGCCAGTTGGTGCCCGGAAGTGCTGGCTGCACAGAGAAAACACTTGCCACTGTGTCAGTTGGGTTCAGCAACGCCAGCTTTTCCCCTGCTGTGTAGCCGGCAACGTGTCCTGCAAACGCCACGCAGACACAAAGCTGCCACCAGTGCAGGCTTCGGCCTACACTCTGCTCCTCTGCTCCTCCTGCTGACCCTGGGCTCTAACACCGCCAGTTGGTGCTCAGAAGTGCTGGCTGCACAGAGGAAAACACCCGCCAATGTGTCAGTGGGGTTCAGCAACGCCAGCTGTTCCCCTGCTGTCATGATCTCTGCAAGCAGAGACCACAGCAAGCCTATAGAGGGACAAGCTCTCGGAAGATGGAACTATACTGACCATGAACTAAGCCTGCCGCGCAACTAGAAATAGCCAGGTAGCATTTCCTATTTATCGCTAGATGCCCAGCTCTGGCCTAAGACCTAAATAGCTAGCAGAGGGAAATATAAGACCTGGCTCACCTCTAGAGAAATATTCCAAAGAAGACAGTAGCCCCCCACATATAATGACGGTGAGTTCAGATGAAACAACAAACGCAGCAGGAAAATAGTCTTAGCAAATTTGAGGTCCGCTTACTAGATAGCAGAAGACAGATAGTATACTTTCATGGTCAGCAGAAAAACACTAACAAAACACCATCCAGAGATTACCTTAAACTCTGGCATTAACTCATAACGCCAGAGTAGCAATCCCTGATCAACGAGAGCTTTCCAGACACAGTAACAAAACTTCAGCTGTGAACTGGAACAAATAGGCAAAACGAAACATGGACAAAGTCCAACTTATCAGTAGTTGTCTAGAAGCAGGAACAAGCACTGAGAGGCATCAGATAACATTGTTGACCGGCAAGAAACCACCAGAGAAATGAGCTTAAATAGCGACACCCACTACTGATGGAACCAGGTGAAACAGGAAAGAGGATGACAAGTCCAATTCCACAAGCGGCCACCGGGGGAGCCCAGAATCCAAATTCACAACAGTACCCCCCCCTCAAGGAGGGGGCACCGAACCCTCACCAGATCCACCAGGGCGACCAGGATGAGCCCTATGGAAGGCACGAACAAGATCAGAAGCATGAACATCAGATGCATTGACCCAAGAATTATCCTCCTGGCCGTAACCCTTCCAGTTGACCAGATACTGGAGTCTCCGTCTGGAAACACGAGAGTCCAAAATTTTCTCCACAACGTACTCCAACTCACCCTCAACCAACACCGGAGCAGGAGGCTCAACTGAAGGTACAACAGGTACCTCATACCTGCGCAACAACGACCGATGAAAAACGTTATGAATGGAAAAGGACGCAGGGAGGTCCAAACGGAAAGAAACAGGATTAAGAATCTCCAATATTCTATAAGGGCCGATGAACCGAGGTTTAAACTTAGGAGAAGAGACCCTCATAGGGACAAAACGAGAAGACAACCACACCAAATCTCCAACACAAAGCCGAGAACCAACACGACGATGACGGTTGGCAAAACGCTGAGTCTTCTCCTGGGACAACTTCAAATTGTCCATAACCTGCCCCCAGATGTGATGCAATCTCTCCACCACCGCATCCACTCCAGGACAATCCGAGGATTCCACCTGACCGGAGGAAAATCGAGGGTGAAACCCCGAATTACAGAAAAACGGGGACACCAAGGTGGAAGAGCTGGCCCGATTATTGAGGGCGAACTCTGCCAATGGCAAAAAAGCAACCCAATCATCCTGGTCAGCAGAGACAAAACACCTCAGATATGTCTCCAGGGTCTGATTAGTCCGCTCGGTCTGGCCATTAGTCTGAGGGTGAAAAGCAGATGAAAAAGACAAATCTATGCCCATCCTGGCACAGAATGCCCGCCAAAATCTAGACACAAATTGGGTACCTCTGTCAGAAACAATATTCTCAGGAATACCGTGCAATCGGACAACATTCTGAAAAAACAGAGGAACCAACTCAGAAGAAGAAGGCAACTTGGGCAGAGGAACCAAATGGACCATTTTAGAGAAACGGTCACAGACCACCCAGATGACAGACATCTTCTGGGAAACAGGCAGATCTGAAATAAAATCCATCGAGATGTGTGTCCAAGGCCTCTTAGGAATAGGCAAGGGCAACAGCAGTCCGCTAGCCCGAGAACTACAAGACTTGGCCCGAGCACAAATGTCACATGACTGCACAAAGACTCGCACATCTCGTGACAGGGAAGGCCACCAGAAGGATCTTGCCACCAAATCCCTGGTACCAAAAATTCCGGGATGACCTGCCAATGCAGAAGAATGTACCTCAGAGATGACTCTACTGGTCCAATCATCCGGAACAAACAGTCTATCAGGCGGACAACGATCCGGTCTATCCGCCTGAAACTCTTGCAAGGACCGCCGCAGATCAGGAGAAACGGCCGACAAAATTACTCCCTCCCTAAGGATACCTGTGGGTTCAGAATTACCAGGAGAGTCCGGGTCAAAACTCCTAGAAAGGGCATCTGCCTTAACATTCTTAGAACCCGGTAGGTATGACACCACAAAATTAAAGCGAGAAAAAAATAAAGACCAGCGCGCCTGTCTAGGATTCAGGCGCCTGGCAGTCTCAAGATAAATCAAATTTTTGTGGTCAGTCAATACCACCACCTGATGCTTAGCCCCCTCTAGCCAATGGCGCCACTCCTCAAACGCCCACTTCATGGCCAAAAGCTCCCGATTCCCAACATCATAATTCCGCTCTGCGGGCGAAAATTTGCGAGAAAAGAAGGCACAAGGCCTAATGACGGAGCAGTCGGAACCTTTCTGCGACAACACTGCCCCAGCTCCGATCTCCGAAGCGTCAACCTCAACCTGAAAAGGCAGATTCACATCAGGCTGACGCAACACAGGGGCAGAGGCAAAACGGTGCTTAAGCTCCTGAAAGGCCTCCACAGCATGAGGGGACCAATTAGCAACATCAGCGCCTTGTCTGGTCAAATCAGTCAGTGGTTTAACGACATCCGAAAAACCAGCAATAAATCGGCGGTAAAAGTTGGCAAAGCCCAAAAATCTCTGAAGACCCTTAAGAGAGGAGGGCTGAGTCCAGTCACAAATAGCTTGCACCTTGACGGGATCCATCTCAATGGAAGAGGGAGAAAAAATATACCCCAAAAAGGAAATTTTCTGGACCCCAAAAACGCACTTAGACCCCTTCACACATAAAGAATTAGACCGCAGAACCTGAAAAACTCTCCTGACCTGCTGGACATGAGAGTCCCAGTCATCAGAAAAAATCAGAATATCATCCAGATATATTATCATAAATTTATCCAGAAAATCGCGGAAAATATCATGCATAAAAGACTGGAAAACTGAAGGGGCATTAGAAAGACCAAAAGGCATGACCAAATACTCAAAGTGGCCCTCGGGCGTATTAAATGCGGTCTTCCACTCATCCCCCTGCCTGATCCGCACCAAATTATACGCCCCACGAAGATCAATTTTAGAGAACCACTTAGCACCCTCTATACGAGCAAACAAATCAGTAAGCAATGGCAATGGGTACTGATACTTAACAGTAATCATATTCAGAAGCCGATAATCAATACATGGTCTCAAAGAGCCGTCCTTTTTTGAGACAAAGAAAAACCCAGCTCCCAAGGGAGAAGAAGATGGACGAATATGTCCCTTTTCCAAAGACTCCTTTATATATTCCCGCATAGCAGCATGTTCCGGCACAGACAGATTAAACAACCGACCCTTTGGATATTTGCAACCCGGTATCAAATCTATGGCACAATCGCACTCACGGTGCGGAGGTAATGACCCAAGCTTGGGTTCGTCAAAGACGTCTTGATAATCAGAGAGGAACTCAGGGACTTCAGAGGGAATGGACGACGAAATAGAAACCAAAGGTAAGTCCCCATGAATACCCTTACATCCCCAGCTCAACACAGACATTGCTCTCCAGTCCAAGACTGGATTGTGAGACTGCAACCATGGCAATCCCAGTACCAAATCGTCATGTAAATTATACAGCACCAGGAAACGAATAATCTCCTGGTGATCCGGATTGATACGCATGGTTACTTGTGTCCAGTATTGTGGTTTATTATTAGCCAATGGGGTGGAGTCAATCCCCTTCAGAGGAATAAGAGTCTCCAAAGGCTCTAAATCAAAACCACAACGATTGGCAAAGGACCAATCCATAAGACTCAGAGCGGCGCCAGAGTCAACATAGGCGTCCGTGGCAATGGATGACAAAGAGCAAATCAGGGTTACAGACAAAATAAACTTAGACTGAATGGTGCCAATGGAAACAGACATATCAAGCTTCTTTGTACGCCTAGAGCATGCTGATATAACATGAGTAGAATCCCCACAATAGAAGCACAATCCATTCTTCCGTCTAAAATTCTGTCGCTCGCTCCTGGACAGAATTCTATCACACTGCATACTTTCTGGCGTCTTTTCCATAGACACCGCCAGATGGTGCACCGGTTTGCGCTCCCGCAAACGCCTATCAATCTGAATAGCCATTGTCATGGACTCATTCAGACCTGCAGGCACAGGGAACCCCACCATAACATCCTTAACGGCATCAGAGAGACCTTCTCTGAAAGTTGCCGCCAAGGCGCACTCATTCCACTGAGTAAGCACAGACCATTTACGGAATTTTTGGCAGTAAACTTCAGCTTCGTCTTGCCCCTGAGATAGTGCCATCAAAGTTTTTTCTGCCTGAAGTTCCAAATGAGGTTCCTCATAAAGCAAGCCCAAGGCCAGAAAAAACGCATCCACATCGCGCAACGCAGGATCCCCTGCTGGCAATGAGAAGGCCCAATCTTGAGGGTCACCCCTGAGCAAGGAAATCACAATCCTAACCTGCTGAGCAGGGTCTCCAGCTGAACGAGACTTCAGGGACAAATAAAGCTTACAATTATTTCGGAAATTCTGGAAGCTAGCTCTATTCCCTGTGAAGAACTCCGGCAAAGGAATTCTCGGCTCAGATACCGGAGCATGTACCACAAAATCTTGTAAATTTTGTACTTTCGTGATGAGATTATTCAAACCCGCAGTTACACTCTGAAGATCCATTATTGTCAGGTGCACACAGAGCCATACAGAGATTAGGAGGAGAGAGAGAAAAAAGACTGCAGCAAGGCAAACTGGAGGAAAACAAAAAAAAAAAAAAAAAAAAAAAATTCCAGCAGACTTCTTATAACTCTCCTTCTCAACCTGGGTCTTTAACACTTTACTGGCCGGTCAAACTGTCATGATCTCTGCAAGCAGAGACCACAGCAAGCCTATAGAGGGACAAGCTCTCGGAAGATGGAACTATACTGACCATGAACTAAGCCTGCCGCGCAACTAGAAATAGCCAGGTAGCATTTCCTATTTATCGCTAGATGCCCAGCTCTGGCCTAAGACCTAAATAGCTAGCAGAGGGAAATATAAGACCTGGCTCACCTCTAGAGAAATATTCCAAAGAAGACAGTAGCCCCCCACATATAATGACGGTGAGTTCAGATGAAACAACAAACGCAGCAGGAAAATAGTCTTAGCAAATTTGAGGTCCGCTTACTAGATAGCAGAAGACAGATAGTATACTTTCATGGTCAGCAGAAAAACACTAACAAAACACCATCCAGAGATTACCTTAAACTCTGGCATTAACTCATAACGCCAGAGTAGCAATCCCTGATCAACGAGAGCTTTCCAGACACAGTAACAAAACTTCAGCTGTGAACTGGAACAAATAGGCAAAACGAAACATGGACAAAGTCCAACTTATCAGTAGTTGTCTAGAAGCAGGAACAAGCACTGAGAGGCATCAGATAACATTGTTGACCGGCAAGAAACCACCAGAGAAATGAGCTTAAATAGCGACACCCACTACTGATGGAACCAGGTGAAACAGGAAAGAGGATGACAAGTCCAATTCCACAAGCGGCCACCGGGGGAGCCCAGAATCCAAATTCACAACACCCTGCCGTGTAGCCAGCATCATGTCCTGCAAACGCCACGTAGACACAACAGACCTAAAACTGCCTCCAGTGCAGGCTTCGGCCTACACTCTGCTCCCTCTCCTCCTCCTGCTGTCTCTGGGCTCTAACACCGCCAGTTGGTGCTCGGAAGTGCTGGCTGCATAGAGAAAAACACCAGCCAATGTGTCAGTGGGGTTCAGTAACGCCAGCTGTTCCCCTGCTGTGTAGCCAGCATCGTGTCCTGCAAACACCATGCAGACACAACAACTGAAATTAAAGGGAACCTGTCCCCCCCAGGCGTTTGTATGTATAACAGCCACCTTGTACAGCAGTAATGCTGCATTTGTACAAGGTGGCTCATTAAGTTATTCTCCTTGCACACGTCGAACTCAACACGTATAAAATGTGTCCCCTGATATCATTAAACCGTCCCTGAGGTGTGACTTTCCTTTGTAATGACAGGCAGCAACCCCCTTAGTAGCGCTGCCCATCTTCTGACATCATTGGCTGGCAGGCTGGCTGCGCCTGTGCGGCCGCCCTGCCCGACACAACGCCCCTGGGTGTCTTATTTATTTTGACTGCGATGGTGTGATTGATGGGCATGAGCAGTGCATATCTTCGCCTGTCACTCATCTCCTTCCGCCTTCTTCAGACTGTGCGGCTTCATGGCCGTGGCATGCGATAAGGGATCAGCTGACGCCGCACAGTCTGTAGCAGGTGTAAGGACATGAGTGAGAGGCGAACATATTTACTGCGCAAGGCCATGAATCCCAGCCCCGCAGTGTGAATAAATAAAAAGACACTGCGGGGCTGGGATTCATGGGCTTCGCGAACCGCACCGGCCGACATCAAAGGATGTCAGAAGACGGGCAGCGCTAACAGCGCATGGCCATGGGATAACACAACAGCGCAGACTCCTGTACAGCAAAAAACGACGCTCAGGAGGCTGCGCCCAGCACCAAGGTGGAATTTTTGACAGCTGTGCTGCGTCTCATTAAGAAGGAAAGTCCCGCCTCCAAGACAGTTTAACTGTATAAGGGGCTAAATTTTATACGTGTTTCATTCAGCGTGTGCAAGGAACAAAATTAAAAGAGCAACCTTTTACTTGTGCAGCATTACTGCTGCACAAGGTGGCTCTTCTAGTTTGAAACACCTGAGGGGGGATTAAAGGTTACCATTAAAATTGGTTCAATTAGGCTTCGGCCTACACTAGGCTCCTCCTGCTGTCCCTGGGCTCTAACACCGCCTGTTGGTGCCCGGAAGTGCTGGCTGCACAGAGAAAACACTCGCCACTGTGTCAGTGGGGTTCAGCAATGCCAGCTTTTCCCCTGCTGTGTAGCCGGCAACGTGTCCTGCAAACGCTACGCAGACACAAAGCTGCCACCAGTGCAGGCTTCGGCCTACACTCTGCTCCTCTGCTCCTCCTGCTGACCCTGGGCTCTAACACCGCCAGTTGGTGCTCAGAAGTGCTGGCTGCACAGAGAAAAACACCCGCCAATGTGTCAGTGGGGTTCAGCAACGCCAGCTGTTCCCCTGCTGTGTAGCCTGCATCGTGTCCTGCAAACGCCACGCAGACACAACAGACCTCCAAATGCCTCCAGTGCAGGCTTCGGCCTACACTCTGCTCCCCCTGCTAACCCTTTGCTCCAACACCGCTAGTTGGGGCTCTAGGAAGACAAGCTTGAATAGGTCCCCATCCTGGTTCCAGTACCGTCAGCTGGTTCCGGGTAGAGCCTTTGGCTTAGGTACCTCCTTCTGGGTATCCGAGTTCCACCAACGTCAGGTGGTCCTTGGTAGTGCTTTCAGGCATGGGTACCTCCTGCTTAGTAACCGGGTTCCAGTAACGTCAGCTGGTCCTCGGTAGTTCCATTGGCTCTTGGACCTTCTGCTACCCATCCGGGTTCCAGTACCGTCAGCTAGTTCTCAGCAGTGTCTTTTGCTCTTGTACCTTCTGCTCCCCATCCTGGTTCCAGTACCATCAGCTGGTTCCAGGCAGAGCCTTTGGCTTAGGTGCCTCCTTCTTGGTATCCGAATTCCACCAACGTCAGGTGGTCCTTGGTAGTGCTTTCAGGCACGGGTACCTCCTGCTTAGTAACCGGGTTCCAGTAACATCAGCTGGTCCTCGGTAGTTCCATTGGCTCTTGGACCTTCGTCTACCCATCCGGGTTCCAGTACCGTCAGCTGGTTCTCGGCAGTGTCTTTTGCTCTTGTACCTTCTGCTCCCCATCCTGGTTCCAGTACCGTCAGCTGGTTCCGGGCAGAGCCTTTGGCTTAGGTGCCTCCTTCTGGGTATCCGAGTTCCACGAACGTCAGGTGGTCCTTGGTAGTGCTTTCTGGCATGGGTACCTCCTGCTTAGTAACCGGGTTCCAGTAACGTCAGCTGGTCCTCGGTAGTTCCATTGGCTCTTGGACCTTCGGGTAGCCATCCGAGTTCCAGTTCCATCAGCTGGTTCTCGTCATTTTCTCAGCCTTCTTGTACCTTCTGCTACATTTCCAAGTTCAAGACCCTAAAGACGACGACCCGGAAGACCACCCCTAAGATGACGACGACACCAGAGACAACAACCACTGAGATGACGACGACCCTGGAGACAATGACCCTGAAGACCACCCCGATGACGACGACCCCGGAGACGACGACCCTGGAGACGACGACATGGAAGACCGAGAAGCAGAAGAACAAGAGGCTGCAGAACAAAGAGCAGAAGAACATTAAGCATAACACTAAACATCAGAGCAAAAGATATTATCTAAATTATAATCAGAAGAAGACTAAGCAGTGTATGGGTGTGAATCCATTCCACCTCGTGGTGCCCCTGGATAAAGCCTGCTGCTGCAGGCCAAACTGAACGCGGACAAATCCTGTTGTAACTCTTTTGTGACATGCAGAACGGAAGGTGTAATCTTCAAACTTTCATAGATAACAACTACAGGAATGCCTGTCACAAATAAAAATATGATGAAGAAGTAGAATATGAAGAAGAGTAATAGTTGAAAAAAAAGAATATGAAGAATGTAACAAAAAAAAAAAATAGGTAGAAGATGAAGAATATGAATAAGGTGAAGAAGAAGTTGATGTCAAAGATGCTGCTGCTGAGGATGATGAAGAAGAAAGTGTGGGAGAAGTAAAAAAAAAAGGAGAAGGGCGTGGAAGTAGTGAAACATCAATATCTGACAAAATAAAAAAAATCTTAACATAGTCAATATCTTGGTAAATCCGAACTTCTTAAAAAAATTAAATAAAATTCCTGCTATTCTATTTGATTGGGCTAAACCTCTATGCCTTTAATGTCTCCGCCACCTCCCCCAATACATCCTACATTATTCTTAGTTGTTTTCCTTCATGTAGAATGAACCTACAAGGAAAGAAAGGGTTTATTTTAATTCCGATATTTTCATCCCATTGACTTGCATTGGTATCGGGTATCGGTATCGGCGAGATCCGATATTTTGCCGATATCAGCCGATCCAATCCGATACCGATACTTTCCGATATTGGAAGGTATCGCTCAACACTATACATCACCAAAACCACAAAGTACTTGAATTCAAGAACCAAGCTTAATACAATGATCAATTGTAATGGCTAGTCACCCCATAAACAATTTGTATCACATGAACCTACAACCCCAAAACACCTAGCACAGTATGTCCTTAACAATGGTAAGGAGATACTGGAAGTTGTTGTTACCATCCAGCATCAAACTGCGAAGCATGTATGAACCACAGTAATGATGAGATGCAGTCAATATCACAAATAAATATTTACATCTAGGTACCTTATAGATTCCATCTTCTCTGGAATCATTTATTTGTTTTCATCTCCATCTTCTATACATGCCATGATGACTTTTCACATCCACAGCTTGTGTCTGCAAACCTCCTTCTTCACTGGTCTTCTGCACCACATACCGAAACAGTGCCCTTAAAGTGTTTTTAAAATGCCCTCTGCATAAAAATATCTGTCCGTACTGTTCCTTAAATAAGCCGAAAAAAACCCAAAGATATGAACTGGGATATAAATTGGTGTGCATGCCGCTTCCCATTTCCCACTATCCACCATTATCAGCTATAATCGCCTCACTATCAGCCCTTATGAGCCACAGCCTATACCATGGCTGTTACTTTTCTAATTTTCCATTACACTTTCTATATGCTAACCTCGCTTATCTTACTGACATGAATACAACTAAGTGCAGGGAGAGAGCAACGGCAAGGGAGCAGGCAGACAGAAGGGTGAGCGGTAATCATAAGTAAGATGCTGTGTGAGAAGGAGACAACTGTTGGTGCAATAGTAAGAAAATAAAAGCAATACGAAATGACTGTCAATCGACATCGATCTGGGGCACCATGCAAAATCTCACCTCATGGGGTATCCTTGATTATGAGGAAGGTGACAGATCAGCCTAAAACTACACGGGGGGAACTTATTATTGATCTCAAGGAAGCTGGGACCAGAGTCTCCAAGAAAACCATTGGTAATACATTACGCTGTAAAGGTTTAAAATCCTGCAGTGCTCCCAAGGTCCCCCTGCTCAAGAAGGCACATGTGCAGGCCCATTTGAATGATTTTGGATGATTCTGTGAGTGATTGGGAGAAGGTGCTGTGGTCAGATGAGACAAAAAATGAGGTCTTTGGCATTAACTCAACTCACCGTGTTTAGAGGAAGGGAAATGCTGCCTATGACCCAAAGAACACCATCCCCACTGTCAAGCATGGAAGTGGAAAAATTATGTTTTGGGGTGTTTCTCTGCTAAGGGCACAGGACTACTTCACCACATCAATGGGAAAATAGATGAAGCTATGTACTGTAAAATCCTGAGTGACAACCTCCTTCCTTCCACCAGGACATTAAAAAAGGGTTGAGGCTGGGTCATCCAGCAAAACAATGACCCAAAACATACAGCCAAGGCAACAAAGGAGTGGCTCAAAAAGAAGCGCATTAAGGTCATGGAGTTGCCTAGCCAGTCTCCAGACCCTAATCCCATAGAAAACTTATGGAGGGAGTTGAAGCTCCGAGTTGCCAAGTGACAGCCTCAAAATCGTAATGATTTAGAGATGGTCTGCAAAGAGGAGTGGACCAATATTCCTCCTCAAACTGCAAAAAACGTCTAACTGCTGTGCTTGCTAACAAGGGTTTTGCCACCAAGTATTAAGTCTTGTTTGCCAGAGGGATCAAATACTTTTTTCTAACTGCAAAATGCAAATAAATTTATATAATTTATACAATGTGATTTTCTTGATTTTATTTTTGATATTCTATCTCTCAATGTTAAAATTAACATACCCTTAAAATTATAGACTGTTCATGTCTTTGTCAGTGGGCAAACTTACAAAATCAGTAAGGGATCAAATACATATATATATAGAAATATATATGACCTTAAGGCAACGGCAGCCTGCAAAATTGATAGAAAGCAACCCATGATTATGTGCAATTAAGAAAACATTAAATCGTCAATTAAAGTATCATCACAATCCCACTTATCGATTCAAACGGCAATGCCTATTTAGTCTCTAACTTGACACTTAATAGGACACCTGAAACAAGTTAATTAGATGATAATTGCCAAAAGAGAGTGTAATTTGACACAGGGCTCTTGTTCCATGCCAGTTCAGTGGGTAAATGTGCCTTTCAACCAAGAAACAATTAAGCTGAATGTATTACATTATCTGGAACACAAATATACATTGCACTATTTACATAAATCCCCCTGAAAATATTATTAAATTTAATATAAGAGATGAAGAAATGAGTTACACAAACAATTAGCAGAGCCCAATTAATCTGCTATTAGCTCTATGTAAAATGATTTGGATCATGTTGTGAGAGCAGAGGCTACTGAGATTCGCAGTATAGTAATGCTCATCTAACACCTGAGGAAAGGTAGGGTGTGGGATAAAGGGGCAGACTTACTAATGCATTACATCTAAAATGTATCATTATTTCCACTTTCAAAATAACAAACAGAGCAGGTACTCGCCCCTTGCCCGCCACTGCTCGAGTCTTGATGCTTTGGCTGCAGCAGAGATATCCCATTGAAAGTGCACATCATCGATGTAGCTAATCACTGAGCTCAGAGACTCATGCCCTCTACCTCAGTACAGATGCTGCACTTAGTGACTGGCTACAGTGAAAATACACTCTGTCAACGTGACATGGCTTCTACAGGTTTAAAGCCAAAACACTGGGAGAACAGCAATGGCGGGTCCCACCACTAGACCCAGGAGGGTTTGTAAATGTAGGTATTTTAGAGTGTTTAGGGTCCACTTTCTTGAAACTGGAAAATCCCTTCAATCTGAGTAAAGACAATTTTTGAAGACAATTATTAGGGCATTAGGCTTTTGTCAATGTATTTTAGTGCCAATTAGACCTAAAAGGTAAGTACGAGGCAAGTGTTCCCAGGTTGCACTCCCTGAATATCCTTTAATTGCAAACATTTTTACATTTGTGTTTTATTTTCAGTCAAGATGGGGTGCAGAGTGTACATTAATGAGAAAAAAATGAACTTTTTTTGAATTTACCAAATGACTGCAATGAAATAAAGAGTGCAAAATTTAAAGGGGTCTGAATACTTTCCATACCCACTGTAAATGAACAAAAATATAAACTAATGATGGTGAAATGCGGAAGAGCAAAAGAGGTGAGCGGTAAGGTGAGTATAAGGATTTTTTGATGGTCCTTTAGGGTTCAAAAAATGGTGGGTAATGGCCTCCAACGTTGCTGAATACGTGTGGAAGTGCAGCGCCCCAGAGTCCTGGTCGTTGCAGTATTGTCGCTCTACCACAAGGGGGAGTGATGGTACGTCTGATGGCACTAAAGGAGTTCACCTGACCAAGTATCACAGTCACACACTACACTTCACACTCCGGCCACCAGGGGGAGCAAAAGGTTCTATGTATTAGGCCACTCCTCACACTCTGGTAAAACTGGGAGTCGGATAGGAAGTTAGGGAGAAGCTGACTGGGTTATGCCCAGGTAACATCCAGTGAGAGGGGAGCGTTGCTTGGGAAGATTCAGGGAGGTCCCTGTCAGGGTTGGGATCCTGGCAGCGGCCTAGCACGAGACAGATCGCTAAGGAGCTGCGCCTGCACTTCTTTGCGGCAGCATCCTAAGAAAGGACAAGAAGTGAAGTATTTTGTGGAGAAGTGAGAAACGAGATCACAGCACAAAGGAGATAGAACCAGGAGGAGTCGTGCCCCGAGATCGGCAACATCCTTCTGAGGCGCGTAGCCGGCGGCCGGAACGCCGAGGGAGTAATAGTCTCTACGCATTACTCTGAACTACGGCAGGGCAGTTAACTCTAGGTTGGCTGTCTCACCTTTACACCTAATGAAGACAACGGAGGCAGTTGTGGGAGAGGGGAGTCTCTAGGGTCCCTATAAAATAACTCCAGGCCTACCCCGTCATACGGGTGCGTCTTATCCATACCATCTGGGGGATGGAGAGAGAGAACAGAAACATACACGACAGTTGTGAGGACTATCCCGTGGTGCTCAGCAGGGAAGTACTACAACACACAGGCGCTAGTAGGAAGGCTACTGATTTCCACCTGCAAAGGGAACTCTGGATGTGCCTTCAGACCGGCCGGTCTCAGCCAGCCCTGTTAGCAGTGCTCTGGATTGCGGATGCCGAAGCCTTCAGTAAAAAGGTAAAGAGACTGCAACCCTGTGTCCTCGTCATTTACTGCGACCTACACCATCACCATCTACTCATCAGGGGAAGCCCTGGGGACATACTTCACCTGTGGGAAGTTACACCATCTAGCTGCCATTCCATCACCCCAGCGGACCCCTAGCAGCATCGGTCGCTCTGACCGAACACCACAGGTGGCGTCACGAACACTTGACAAACTTTCACCTACACCTTTAATTGGGCGCCCCTTAGCAGGGCCACAGACCGGGTCGGGCCACCGTGACATCCCCAGAACCGAGACTGAAGGACCCGGTACCGAGTACCCCGCTGCCCTGCGTTTGGGGGCCGCTCCAGAAGCAAATTATTTTAAAAAAAGCATTTTGTGTGAATTTGGATTTTAGTAAGATTTAAGTAAGATTAAATTTTCTCTCAAATGTATTCACTATAATTGGGGCTAAAGAGAAGTAATGCATTCATAGTGTTTTGTGGCTTTGATACTGACAGGGGATTGCTTTATATATCATGGAGCTTTGTGGCTATATGTCACTAGACTGCTCTATTTTATCTTTGAGAATGAATAGATCTTAAATTGAGGTGCATTTAATTTGCACATTTGCCTACAAGTATTTGAAATTGTGCTAAATCAAAAGATTACAACTCTTATTTTAAGAAGAGATGTAAATGAAGCTGACGGATGAGCATTTTATATCATTTTTACAGCCTTTCAGTTGCAGACATTGAACGACCATGATCATTTTTCTCAAGTGGTAAATTCTGCCATTTATATAACGAGAGCAAATAGCATGGTATGATATATAATTAATGATGGAATACCAGAGGTTCTCCAGTTAACAGCTTCCAGCCGGGGCCAATATTAATTTTTGCGCTTTTATTTTTCCCTCTGTGTCCAAGGTCCGTAACGTTTTTATTTTTCCTTCATAATAGCCACAGTAGCTTTATTTTGTGGAAAGAGTTCAAGTGTTGAAAGACAACAAAAAGATACTGAAAATCAGCAAAAATTATTTGTCAATTTGATTCTCAAGTTCAGTATGATTATAGTAATATAACCTTATTTAATTGTTTTAAACATTTTTGTGGTTAAAAAATTTCAGAACTTTTTAAAAATTAAATTTGGTTTGTGTCAGAATTTTCTGAGATCTGTAACTTTCTTATTTTTTCATCGATGAAGCTGTCGGGCTCTTTATTTCAATTGATTCCTATATTTTTGTTTTTAGCATTTTGAGTTATCTCTGATGTTTAGAGTGTTTTTTATCCATTTTTTAAATATATGAAATCATATGTTTCAGTTTTCTTATTTATGGCTTTTACTGTACAGGTAAATAATTTTATAATTTCATACATCAGCCTCTTACAGACAAGATGAAGCCAAATCTGTTTTTTGTATTTATTTTCTTTTTTAATTGGAGGATAATTTAAACTTCTTGTTTTAATGTTTTCATTTTTAAAACTTTTTTTTATTATTTTACATTTTTTAAACCCCCTATAGAGCTTGAATATTCAGCATTGTAGTACGTAGAAAAAATTTCCTATGAAGCCCAGCTGTGGCTTTTATGGAAATACAATCATGATGGCTACATGGGGCCTTCAATAAGCCCTTCACTGCCATGCTAACCCATTTGCACCCTTATGGTCTATGTCAACCATTTTTATAATGCTCCAGTTGCTGCTATTAGAGGCAGGTGTATAGAGAGGTTGGGGAGGGTACAGTTTCTTGTTCCTCTCCATACACCTTCATGTGGCTTAAGAACAACTGTTTTATGGGCAGCTTTACCATTTGATAAAATAAAGAACCTCATCGACAACTACCACAAAATACTTAATGCTGTCTTTGATGTTAGAGGGGGAAATGCACGGTATTAAGAAATGGGGTATGTGAACTTTTGATCAGGGTCATTTGGATGTTTTGGGTTGTCATCATGATTTAAAAAGAGAAAACACAGTAGTTTGACAATAAATGGCTTTACCCAACCACTAACCATGAGTGGAGAAAAAGTTTTGGTGTTATCATTCATATTCTCTGAAAAAAGGCCAACAAAGCAAAAATTCTGCTGAGGTATGTAAACTTTTCAGCACAACTGTATGTTTAATGCTACAGAGCATGGAGAATAGCCTTGAAGGCGCGTATTTCTGGTCCCAAAGAGTTTTCCAATCAATTATTTCTTTATTTAGAAAATCACTTTAAGGGCTTGCTTACATTAATGCATAAAATATAGCTCCAATGTTGTTCCTGAAACCTTGGACAAGTGGAATCTGTATATTTCAACTTATGTCGTGCGAGTGCTATGCCAGTGTGCAATGTTTTCCTCACCTACCATCCATAGGAGATGCATATGCAATCCATATGCAATGTATTTTTAATATCAGCTTTTACATACAGTAATTATGTCATTTAAAGCTAGCTTACAAACTAGTAATCTTATATACGAATATAGATAGATAGGATAGATAGATAGATAGATAGATAGATAGATAGATAGATAGATAGATAGATAGATATGAAATAGTTAGATAGAATAAATAGGATAGATGCCCTGTACAGTAGATATTTAATGTCACAAGGCCCTACTTATAGTAAACTAGCACTCTGTTATGCCTTTCATGATGCACTAAAGGGTGTTTACTTTAGCCTTCTTTAACCTATTAAATAAATAATTTAAAAAAAGGAGTGGGATTCCCTCTTTTATCAATAACCAGTTAAGGGAAAGAAGACAGCTGTGAGCTGGTGTTATTATTCTGGGAATGCGATATATATGCTCTCAGCCGCATTCTGCCTAAATGGGTGCGGTTTCGCTCAATGCATGTGTATTGAACAAGACTTGAAACAGTCTAGTCGGATTGTAGCCGGGAATACGCCTAGCGCATACTTGGGGTCACATGACCGCCATTCCTAGCACTGGAGAATCCTCAGAGCGCGCATTGTGCAGGATGTGAGAATTCACAAGTCTACAGTCACATTGAATGACAGCAGATTTATAGTTTTTGACTGTAGAAACCCTTTATTATTATTTATTTATATAGCACCATTAATTCCATGATCCTGTACATGTGAAAATGGTTACATACAGGGTTATAGATATCGTTAACAGTAAACAAATTTACAGTGACAGACTGGTACAGAGGGGAGAGGACCTTTTCCTTGCGTACTTACATTCTTCAGGATAATGGGGAAGAGACAGGAGGTTGGTGTGCTGCAGCACTGGTGGTGGTGAGGCGGCAGCTCGGGTGGTCGGTGATGTGGTGGCAGCTCGGGTGGTCGGTGATGTGGCAGCAGCTCGGGTGGTCGGTGACATTGCGGCACCTTGGGTGGTCGGTGACGTGGCGGCAGCTCGGGTGGTCGGTGACATGGCGGCAGCTCAGGTGGTCGGTGACGTGGCGGCAGCTCGGGTGGTTGGTGACAAGGCGGCAGCTCAGGTGGTTGGTGACGAGGCGGCAGCACGGGCAGTTGGTGAGGTGGCGGAATGGTTATTGCAGGCTGTAGGCTTTCCTGAAGAGATGGGTTTTCAGGTTCCGTCTGAAGGATCCGAGGGTGGTGGATAATCGAACGTGTTGAGGCATGGAATTCCAGAGGATGGGGGATATTCGGGAGAAATCTTGGAGGCGGTTGTGTGAGGAACGAATAAGTGTGGAGGAGAGTAGGAGGTCTTGGGAGGATCGAAGATTACTTGAGGGAAGATAGTGGGAGATTAGTTCAGAGATATAGGGAGGGGACAGGTTGTGGATGGCTTTGTAGATCAGTGTTAGTAATTTGAACTGGATTCGGTGGGGAATTGGGAGCCAGTGGAGGGATTTGCAGAGGGGTGAAGCAGGGGAGTAGCGAGGAGAGAGGTGGATTATCCGAGCAGCAGAGTTGAGGACACAGAGGAGGGTGTTGCAGTAATCAAGGCGGTAAATGATGAGGGTATGCACAAGAGTTTTAGTAGATTGTGGGCTGAGGAAGGGACGGATTCTGGCAATATTTTTGAGTTGGAGGTGACAGGAGGTGGCAAGAGTTTGGACTTCCAGTTTGAAGGGCAGGGCAGAATCGAGAGTTACCCTGAGGCTGCGGATTTCAGGTGCGGGAGAGAGCATGATGCCGTTTACTATAATAGATAGATCATGTAGGGGAGATACGCGAGATGGGGGAAAGATGATGAGTTCGGTTTTGTCTACATTGAGTTTCAGTAAGCGAGAGTTGAAGAAGGAGGATATGTCTGACAGACACTCCGGGATTCTGGACAGAAGAGAGGCAACATCTGAGCCAGAGAGGTAGATCTGAGTGTCATCCGCATATAGGTGGTACTGGAAGCCATGGGACTTTATGAGTTGTCCTAGGCCAAGGGTATAGATGGAAAAAAGTAGAGGCCCTAGGACAGAGCCTTGAGGGACTCCAACAGAGAGGGGGCGGGGTGAGGAGGTAGTGTGGGAGAGGGAAACGCTAAATGTGCGGTTGGAAAGGTATGAGGCAATCCAGGACAGGGCAAGGCCTTTGATGCCGAGGGAAGAAAGAATATGTAGCAGTAGGAAGTGGTCGACTGTGTCGAAAGCAGAGGACAGGTCGAGAAGGAGGAGGATGGAGAACTGTCTGTTAGCTTTGGCTGTGAGTAAGTCATTAGTAATTTTGGTCACAGCAGTTTCGGTGGAGTGGTGGGGGCGGAAGCCAGATTGGAGGTTGTCAAGGAGAGAGTTAGATGAGAGGTGGGAGGAAAGTTTAGCATGGATACGCTGCTCAAGAAGTTTGGAAGCAAACGGGAGCAGTGATATGGGGCGATAGCTGGGCATAGGAGTTGGGTCAAGGTTAGCTTTTTTGAGGATGGGTGTGATGGTGGCATGTTTGAAAGCAGAGGGGAAGGTGCCAGAAGATAGCGATAGGTTGAAGAGATGGGTTAGGGCTGGAATGAGCATGTTAGTGAGGTTGGGGAGCAGGTAGAATGGGATGGGGTCAAGTGCACAGGTGGTGGGGTGTGATTTGAAAAGGAGGCGAGTAAGTTCTCCTTCAGTGATGTTGGAGAGGGAAGTTATTAGGGAACGACAGAGGTCTGGTATATGGAGTTGTTGGGGTGGTGGAACAGTAAAGATTTGCCTTGTTTGGTCGATCTTGTTTTTGAAGTAGGTGGCAAAGTCTTCAGAAGAGATGAGGGGAATTGGAGGTGGCAGTGGTGGGCGTAGGAGAGAGTTAAATGTGCTGAACAGTTATTTTGGGTTGTAGGATAGTGAAGATACAAGGTTAGTGAAATAGGTCTGTTTAGCAGAAGTGAGGACTAGTTTGAAAGCAAATGTAGCTTGTTTGAAAGCAGTGAAGTTGTATGGCAGGCGTGTTCCGCGACCCTGGATGCTTATCGGAGTTTTTTGGTGAGATTCTTATTCCAGGGTTGCCTATTGATTTGTCGCACTTTGCCATGCATGAGAGGGGCGACTGAGTCTATGGCTGATGTGAGGATGGAATTATAGAAAGCGGTGGCGCTGCCTGAGTCGTGGAGTGAAGATATGGAGGACAGGGGTAGGAGAGAGTCTGAGAGTTTGTGAATTTCTAGGTGTGCAAGGTTTCTTGGTAGTGGTTGGACATGGGGCGGGTGAGGAGGACAAGGATGAGAAGGTTAGTAGATGGTGGTAAGATAGGGGGAAGGGAGAGGTTGTGAGATTACATAAGGAACAGAGGCGGGTGAAGATGAGGTCTAGCGTGTGTCCGTCTGTGTGGGTAGCTGTGGAAGACCACTGAGTAAGTCCAAAGGATGAAGTAAGGGTTAGGAGCTTTGAGGCTGCTGGCGGGTATCAGTAGGGATATTAAAGTCACCGATTATGATGGTGGGGATGTCAGCAGTGAGAAAGTGAAGAAGTCAGGTGGAGAATTGGTCAATGAAGGCAGTGGCTAAGCCCGGAGGTCGGTATATGACAACCATTTGGAGATTAGAGGGAGAGTAGATACGGACAGAGTGAAACTCGAAAGAAGGGAGGATAAGGGAGGGTGGGGGTTGGATAGGGTTGAAGTAACAGTTTTGGGAAAGAAGGAAACCCACTCCTCCGCCAAGTCTGTTGCCAGAGCGAGGAGTGTGGATAAAGTGGAGGCCACCATAACTCAGTGCAGCAGGGGAGGCCATGTCAGGGGGCGTCAGCCAGGTCTCAGTGAGGGCCAGGAAGGAAAGGTTGTGGAAAGTAAAGAGATCGTGGATCAAGTGGAGCTTGTTGCAGACAGATCGGGCATTTCAAAGTGCCACAGAGAGAGGAAACAGGGTGGTGGTCAGTGGCACAGAGTTTATGTGTGAGGGGTTGAGGTAGTTGTTATGTTGTTATAACGTATTCTAATTTACTGGAGATAATGACTTTTGGGTTTTCATTGGCTGTAAGCCATAATCATCAAGATTTACAGAAATAAACACTTGAAATAGTTCACTCTGTTTGTAATGACTCTAATATGTGAGATTCACTTTTTTTTATTGAAGAATTGAAATAAATGAACTTTTTGATGATATTCCAATTTTGTAAGAAGCACCTGTAGATTATACAAATTCTTTTCTCACAAAACTGTACATCAATTTACTCAGCTCCTCCTGCCCTAAAACCTGGTCCCTGCAGTTTGGACTGCAATATCATGGTGACTTATTTCCTGGGACGAACTTGGACTCAGCTCTGGCATTTGGAAGCACGTAGGCCCATACCGGATCATTGCCCTTCCTCAAATTGGGGTTTGTATTTCTTAAAAAACCCTGCCTGCAGGAAATCATGATTTAGTACTACTTATATTTCCTATAACACCGCTAGATAAGAATGAATAATAATATTGCAATAAAACAGACAAAAAACACTAGCATATACAATATTGATAATACCGGCATGCTGGTTATTAACCCCTTCACAACATCTGACATAAATTAATTTATGCTGGCTCCCTGACTTTGATGCAGCTTCACACACCAAGCCAACATCCTTCCCAGCATATGACAGATTATTTAATGAGTCATCATGTTCCGCAGATGGAGTGGAGTGTCGCCCGTGGCTGTGAACCTTGTAAATCCCACTGTCAGTCTCTGTCAGCGGCATTTAACATGCACCGACAGGGGCGACCATCATTTCATGATCCCAATGGCACGCCAGCAATGTGATCTCAGGGTGCCTATGGATTGGCATGACAGCTGGGGGTTTGCTGAAGACCCCCATGCCTATTATTATAACACTCCTGTGAAATCAAGCCTGTGGCCGGCATTCATGGGAGATCAGAATTTCTGCAATACATAGCAGTGCTGATGTACTCCTATGTATAGAACAAGCAATCAGATGATCACAGCTTCAAGTCTCCTAAGGGGACTAGTAAGAACAGTAAAAAGAGGAAAAAAAGTTTTTGAAAGTATGAAAAAATTAACATAAAATAAAAGTTAGAATACCCCTCTTTTGTTCCATTAAAAATAAAGCAAAACAAAAAATACACAAATTTGGTATTGCTGCATTCATAAAAGTCTAATCTATCAAAATGTAAAATAAATTAATCCGATCGGTAAACAGCGTAATGAAAAAAAAATAAAAATTACTTCTTTTGGCTGCTGCAACATTGCAATAAAATGCAATAAGAGGCGATCAAAACGTCAGATCTACCCCCAAATGGTATCAGTAAAATGTCAGCTCAGGGCGCAAAAAAATAAGACCTCACACATCCCTATTAGGGTTGAGCGAAACGGGTCGGCCATTTTCAGAAGTCGCCGACTTTTGGCAAAGTCGGGTTTCATGAAACCCGACCCGACCCCTGTGTGGGGTCGGCCATGAGGTCGGCGATCTTCTGAATCTGGTATCGGAATTCCGATACCGAGTTCCGATATGTTTGCGATATTGGGAATTGGTATCGGAATCCATATTTAAGTGTAAAATAAAGAATCAAAATAAAAAATATTAATATACTCACCCTCGGACGCGCCCTGGTACTAACCGGCAGCCTTCCTTCCTAAGAATGAGCGTGTGAATGACCTGCGGTGACGTCGCGGCTTGTGATTGGTCGCGAGCGGTCACATGGGCGGTCACGCGACCAATCACAAGCCGCAACATCATCTAAGGTCCTTCACGCGCTCATTCTTAGGAAGGAAGGCTGCCAGAAAGAAGCAGGGCGCGTCCGAGGGTGAGTATATACCTAATAGGAATATACTCACCCTCGGACGCTCCCTGCTTCTTTCCGGCAGCCTTCTTTCCTAAGAATGAGCGCGTGAAGGACCTTAGATGGCGTCGCGGCTTGTGATTGGTCGCGTGACCGCCCATGTGACTGCTCGCAACCAATCACAAGCCGCGACGTCACCGCAGGTCATTCATGCGCTCATTCTTAGGAAGGAAGGCTTCCGGTTAGTACCAGGGCGCGTCCGAGGGTGAGTATATCAATATTTTTTATTTTGATTCTTTATTTTACACATTAATATGGATCCCAGGGCCTGAAGGAGAGTTTCCTCTCCTTCAGACCCTGGGAACCATAGTATCCCATTGCACTGCATTGGGTTTCGTGTTTCGGCCGACCCCGACCCCGACTTTTTTATAGGATCGGCCGATTTCACTCGACCCGACTTTTGAGAAAGTCGGGTTTCGTGAAACCCGACCCGATCCTTTAAAAATAAAAGTCGCTCAACCCTAATCCCTATATCCCGAAAATGAAAACTTTACAAGTCTCGGAATACCATATCGGGACAAAAGCAACATTTTTTTTTCACAAATTTCTAAAAAATTCTAAATAAAATTCACAACTTAAATTTACATGTTTTAACATGTTTGGTATCTGTGTAATCGTACTGGTGTGGATAATCATGTTGCCAGGTCAGTTTTATCATATAATGAATATGGGAAATAAAAAGAAATAAAAAAAACAACAGGAAACCACTTTTTTGCAATTTTAATACACTGGGAATTTTGTTTCCCATTTTCTAGTATACTATGTGGTAGAATGCATGTTGTGATTCAAAGTACAACTTATCCTGCAAAAAAAGAAGCCCTCACACGGCTATATTGATGGAAAAATAAAAATGAAACAAAGGAAAAGGGCCATGGAGTGAAGAGGTTAAAGAAGCACTCCCATGTATATTTTTTATTGAATGTGTGTACAGTATGTATAAATATAGTGTAGTGTGACTGTATTCATCTACTCACCTATCACCACCTTCTCTCGGATCCCGCGCTGTTCTGCTCCACTTCTCAGTGATGTTACCGCAATTCTGACTATCCTCTGCGCGACCCGGATGTGGCTTTTACATGTAAGTCTAAAGAGCAACAGAACGCGACTCAATTGCCTTAAATTGTAAAAACCGCTTCTGGAGAGCCTACTAGTCATAATTACAGTAACGTCACTGAGATGTGGAGCAGAACGGCGCTAGTTCCCGGACACAGAGGCAGAATACGAGTATTTTGCAGGCATTGCTGACAGAGGTGTCCAGATTCACCCAGGAATTCAGAGATCAACCTAAGAGAGGTTTTCACACACGTAGGGACCCATCAGTCTTATGGGACCACCTTGACGTTGGTTGATGGGCAGATATAATTTGGCCAAATTTTATGTTAAGCCTCTCATTTTTTCCTAATATTCAAAAACCGTATTGCTATTCATATTTCATATATTTCACATTGACATGCTTTAGCATGATAGAGTGCAACCTTTTTTGTATATTGTATATGGTGGTAGCTCCTCCTGGTATGCACATATTCACACTAGTCTGGATGTGCCAGTCAGTGTTTTGTCACTCAGATGAATAATTGTGATAATATGGGAGCAGTGAATGGGGTAAAATGTATGTAATGTGCAAATGTATAGACATATTAAAATCTCATCACCTGAACGTGATAAATTTTCCCCGTGAAAAGCGATATACTATGTTCTAACGTGACAAATAGTGTTGAGCGATACCGTCCGATACTTGAAAGTATCGGTATCGAAAAGTATCGGCCGATACCGGCAAAGTATCGGATCTAATCCGATACCGATACCCGATACCAATACAAGTCATTGGGACTCAAGTATCAGACGGTATCCTGTATGGTTCCCAGGGTCTGAAGGAGAGGAAACTCTCCTTCAGGCCCTGGGATCCATATTAATGTGTAAAATAAAGAATTAAAATAAAAAATATTGCTATACTCACCTCTCCGACGCAGCCTGGACCTCACCGAGGGAACCGGCAGCGTTCTTTGCTTAAAATGCACGCGTTTACTTCCTTCCGTGACGTCACGGCTTGTGATTGGTCGCGTGCCGCCCATGTGGCCGCGACGCGACCAATCACAGCAAGCCGTGACGTAATTTCAGGTCCTGAATGCAGAATTCTGCATTCAGGACCTGAAATTACGTCACGGCTTGCTGTGATTGGTCGCGTCGCAGTCACATGGGCGGCACGCAACCAATCACAAGCCGTGACGTAATTTTAAAATGCGCGCGTTTCCTGCCTCCCATGACGTCACGGCTTGTGATTGGTCGCGTCGCCCATGTGACCGCGACGCGACCAATCACAAGCCGGAACGTAATTTTAAAATCCTGAATGCCTAGAATTAGGCATTCAGGACCTGAAAATTACGTCACGGCTTGCTGTGATTGGTCGCGTCGCGGCCACATGGGCGGCACGCGACCAATCACAAGCCGTGACGTCACGGAAGGAAGTAAACGCGCGCATTTTAAGCAAAGAACGCTGCCGGTTCCCTCGGTGAGGTCCAGGCTGCGTCAGAGAGGTGAGTATAGCAATATTTTTTATTTTAATTCTTTATTTTACACATTAATGTTGTTTCGATACCGATACCCGATACCACAAAAGTATCGGATCTCGGTATCGGAATTCCGATACCCGCAAGTATCGGCCGATACCCGATACTTGCGGTATCGGAATGCTCAACACTAGTGACAAATAATTAACTTGTGCATAATTCAATGTTAGCCCCTATACAAAATAAATAGCTTTTTAAATTACAAATTCATTTGTTATAAAGTGCATACAAATGAAACAGTTCATGCTGAGAAACATGTTAGGCTTATATGATGCAAAGTGTTTAAATTACATCCAATGAATAAAGCTACTCTATATTTTTTAGGAAAATTGCAAGAATTTCTGGATAATAATACTATAAATGTTCCCCATATGATTTGAATGTCTTACAACAGAAAGGGTTCATATATTATGTTCGCGTCCATGCGGCTGCATGATTTGCAGCTGTTAGGCTAGTTTCACACTAGCGTTCGGCAGGGCTGTGGACAAAAGCCTTCTTCCTCCGTAAAGCCCCGCCCACTGTCGCACCTCTTCAGCTCCGCCTACGTCTGCGTACCTTATCTTTAACCTTGGGTATGCAGGCCATATAGATGTATGCGGATGCCTCCGCATGCGTTATCTGCTTTATTGCGGTCGGCGTAGCTTCAAAACAACGCATGCGGAGGCATCCGTATACATCCGCATGGCCTGCATACCCAATGTTAAAGATAGGGTACGTAGGACGCAGGCAGATGAAGGCGGAGCTGAAGGAAGAGACAAGACAGTGGGCAGGGCTTCACTGAGGAAGAAGGCTTTCGTCCGCAGCCCTGCCGAATGCTAGTGTGAAGCTAGCCTTAGACAGCCTCAACACATGCAGGGATTGCCTGTTTGTCAGGGAATCCCCACATGTATTCAGGCTGTCTAACAGCAGCAAATAATGCAGCCACAGGGACGCAAACATGATAGACAAGCACTGCGAGATACTCGGATAAGACCCGAGCATGCTCGGATAAGACGATACCTGAATAACACGTTCTCTTATCACTAGTCCTCACTTATTTGATTAAATTTATAAGAAAGATCCAAATCCTTGATTTTCATTTAATCCATGAGGGGCACGTGTTCCCAATCTGTAAATTGGGATTGCATCCATGATGTGACTTGAAGAGTCGAAGGAGTGTTTTTAAGGAGGAAATATCTTCTGCAGTCTTAGTTTTTTCTATATCTCGTATGCGTTCCATAACACGAATCTTCAATTCACTTTTTGGTAAACCAATATATAATTTGCCATGAGGGCATTCTGCTTGATATATTACTCCTTTAGAGGAACAAATTCGTTGTTTCCTGATTTTATAAGTTCTAGTGTTTTCGCTGTTTCTAATTTACTTGGTTTTTACTAAATTAATATACACCTTACATAAGCCGCATGGAAAGACCCCTATCGTTACTGGTTCGTGACTTGTCTCTGGGAGTGTCTCTTGCTCTCTTGTTGCCTCATCTCATTGGACTCCTGTTGTACCCTCACTCTTCAAACCTTTATGCTAGTTCAGTGGACTGTTTTTCAAATAGTTTTTAATTTGAACAGATACGCTTTACTCTTAAAAATTGCCCTATGGGAATTCCTTGGATTGTTGCACCCAAGTGTGAAGATGTCTCATGAAGAAGCTTATTTCTTGCCGTGTGTTTTCTGAAAATATCTGTAGTGATGTAGCCATCTTAGGATGCATAGATCTGGAGATCCAAGAAATTCAACTTTCTCCCATATTGATATGTGAGTTTGATGTTTAGTTCTGTTTGGTTCAATTTACTCACTAGATTTTCCAGGTTTTCCACTCCACCTTCCCATATGAACTACATGCATCCGTGAATTTTGGTGTTTTCAGGGATGGATTCTTTTTGGAAAATTTGCCTTTCCCATGTACCTTGGAATAAATTTGTGTACGATGGGGTAAATAATGCCATCATCGCAACTCCCTTATGTTATTCTAGTTCACTAGAGAAGGATTGTAAGGGCTCATGCCCACTTGCGACGAAATCAAATCAAATTGAATTCGGCCAATTTTAATCTATGATTGTGTGCTCATCTGCATTTTTTTCCCTGCTCGGATCGGATCACGATCACGCTGGAAAAAAATCGCCGCATGCTGCGAATGTAATCAGAATCCCGCAATAGAAGTCAATGGGTGGATTTTTACGCACCAGTGTCCTTTGAAAAGCCGGCATTTCATATGTGGCTAATGTAAAAAACACACTGACAGGTTATAATAGAAAAGATATATATATATATATATATATATATATATATATATATATATATATATATATATATATAGTGACACATATAGATAGATAGATGGATAGATGGATAGATAGATAGATAGATAGATAGATAGATAGATAGATAGATAGATAGATAGATAGATAGATAGATAGATAGATAGATAGATAGATAGATAGATAGAAGAATAGCCGTTAATTCATTTGCTGGCTTCTGTATAATCAATGCAGAAGCCCACAGGCTAGAAGACATGGATTACATATAGTAAATCCATGCAGAATAGTTAGATATATAGATGTCAGTGACCAATACAATTAGTACAGTGTGTGTGCAAATTAGGGGACATGTATGTATTTCATAAAAGAATCTTTTCAGGGGAAAAATTGGCTTGGGTTCCCACACAATTTTCTGCACCAGAGAGGGAAAGCCAGTGACTGGGTGACCGTTGTTTGTAGCCTAGGAAGGGGTTAATACCCATGGATCTTCCCAGGCTATGAATCTCAGCCTGCAGCTGTATATTTAGCCTTTAATTGCTATTAAAATAGAGGGACCTCCAAAAAAATGACATAGGATCCCCTATTTTAATAGCCAGAAATGGCTATGCAGACAGCTGCGGGCTGAGATTCATAGCCTATCCTAGGAAGGGACCATGGTTATTGCCCCCCGGCTACAAACACCAGCACTCAGCCGCCCAGAAATGGCACAATGTACCAATTCCGGTACTTAGCCTCTCTCTTCCCACTGCCCTGTAGCTGTGGCAAAGGGGGTAATACGGGGTTAATGCCACCTTTGTATTGTAAGGTGACATTAAGCCGGCTTAGTAATGGAGAGGTGTCAATAAGACACCTAACCATTACTAATCCTACAGTAGTCAAAGGGTTATAAAGAGACACAGCCAGAATAAAGCATTTTAATGAAATCAAACACAGCACAGTTTTCCCATCTTTATTATTTCTGCTAATCCATACGATGCTCTCGATCTCTTGTAATAAATAACAAACCAACAAAATACCCATACCTGTCCGGCGTTCAGTCCCACGCCGTAATCCATATCTGGGGTATATACAGCTTACAACCGGGAGCAGTGCTAATGCGACCGGCCCAGCTGTAAACTACTGGGGAATGAGTGAAATGCTGGGAGCAGAGCTTCAGTGACTAGCGCTGACATCCCGGGATCACAATCTACAAGGGATAGTTGAGGATGCACTGGACAAATCTTGTATGTGACTGTGGGAAGAGGAGATGAGAGAGGAGTGGAGAAGGAGATCTTGTGAGAATTGGAGTATCAGTATGAAAGTCCCCCACAGCCTCCATATAGTATGATGGTCTCTCTTAAAGCCCCAATACAGAATGATGGTACCAAAACAGCCCCCCACACAGTATAATGGTTCCCCATAGAGTATGATGCATCCACCAAAGTATTATTTTCCCCAATGGCAGGATGGTCTTTATATCCCTCTGCAAAGTATGATGGCTATACCACTGTATCCTACACAGTATGATGGTCTCCATAGCCCCACCACTCAGTATTATAATTCCCCACATTGCCCCACACAGTATGGTGGTCCCAAAATACAGTATGATGGTCTCCCACAGCCTTAATTCAGTATGATGGTCTACAGCTCCAATACAGTGTGAAGGTCATCCCACAGTCCTCCATATAATATCAATGTCCCTTAGAGCCCCAATACAGTATGATAGTCCTCCACAACCCCCTTATAGTATGATGGTCTCTCTCAAAGCCCCATTACAGTATGATGGTCCCTCACAGCTCCCATATAGTATGATTGTTCCCTCTCACAGCCCCAATACAGTATGATGGTCCCCTACAGCCCCCATATAGTATGAAGGCCACCCTTACAGCCCCAATACAGTATGATGGTCCCCTACAGCCCATATAATATCAGGGTCCCCCTCACAGACCCAATACAGTTTGATAGTCACCTACATCTCACATATAGTATGTGGGTCCTCTTCACAGCCCCAGTTAAGTAGGATGGTCCCCCACAGCTCCCATGTAGTATGAGGGCTACCTTAAGCCTTAGTACAGTATGATGATTTCCCATATAGAAAGAGGGTCACAGCCCCAATACAGTATGCTTTTCTCCCTTAAAGCCCCAATAAAGTATGATGGTATGCTACAGCCACATAAAGTATTATGAACCCTTTTACAGCCCCCGTATAGTATGATGGTCTTCCTCACAGCCTCAATACTGTATGACGGTGCCCCTCGCAGTCCCAAAACTGTATGAAGGTCTCCCCAAAGTATTATGAGCACCACAGCTCACAAAAAAAGAAAAATCTTATACTCACCTAATCCAGCCTCCACATCCACTGCAGCTGTTTCAGTGACGCCATTGTGCCTACAACGTCACCTGCATGGTGTCAGCCTCCAGCAGGCCAAGGCCTTAAAGTATCCTGAGGCCAAGTGGATTTTTTACCTTGATACTGTCTCTCCCCATGGCCTTAATGACCAAATTAATTACAGTTGTTTCATCTGAATTTGTCTTTTGTGCCTCTTTTTTTGGCCATTTTCCATCACACAGTCAATTGTTACATTATTTCTATGCCTAAGTCCTTATACATCACCCATAACTACTGGGATCTGCATGTTTACTTTAATCATTTCTATTTTTTGAATATGGGGCCCACCTGTTTCGTGGCAATTTTACGAGTAATGCTCTTCATTGTTAATGGTAACTATATTTGTGTATACCATCGCTGTCTTATGAATTATGTGTTTACCTTGTCTATGCCAATCGCTGTATAAAAGTAATCCATTACAGCACACATACAGATACGTTACCTTTAAGGTCTTTTTTTATTTCATCTATTTTGGGCATTGGCCCATATATGAAATCTCATTATATCGTGATATGTTTGTAATGGCACTTTACACAATTGTTTCTAATCACATACGCGGGGACTATAGATCTTTAGCACTCCGCCTGTGATCCCTTTCGGCATATTACTGACACAGTATTTAGATGGGCAGGTTTGCGTCCATAGCTACCTAACAATGATCTCATTCTCTAGCACAGCACAGTGATAGGCAGTTGTGCGTCCTTAGTTACCCAGCTATGACGATGTCCGGTCTACATTGCGCATGTCTGCTAGCGCTGGCCTTCGCTCCCCAGCAATGATGACATCCGCTAACAAAGTACTGAGACAGGCAGTCGCGCGTTCCTCGTTTCCTAGCAATGGCGGCGTCCGGTCCACCCTGTGCATGTCTGTAAGCGCCGGCCTCTTTTTTCTGTTTATTCACACAGGCGCTATGTGCACCTCATGGCTCTCGGCGTGTGACGTCATTACATAGGTGAGTGCACTTGCTGTTATTTTCCATAGCGTTTACAACGCTTTGTATATTGGTTCTCAGTATCCACCTATGATTATAGCTGGCAGGAAGTATATATTCTCTTGATCGCACTGGCCTATTATTATTCATGTGTGACAGATATCCGCCATACAGGTGTTTTGATTGCTTCAATTTAAGTGGATAAATGAACTGACCACTTCCTATTTAAAGACCGACCCTATTGTCTGTTCACTCTCTGCAAGATAGCATAGGGGGTGGCAGAACTTATTGTCTCCCTTCTTGAGCACGTAGTCACTGACCTCTCTACACAAGCAGGTCCCCTGATGATTAGCTTGGAAGAAACGCGTCGGCACTGACCATAGGGAGAGTGCAGGGTATGCTGTGACAGGGGTAGATGTGGACTGCCCTTGTAAGGGCAGGAGCTCTGGGGATAGCTTACCGGTAGCCCCATAGGGAATGACAGGGGATTGTCGTCTCTCTTCATCAAGTCCCGGATTACTCCATGACCAGAAGTCTTCCGGTGCTCCTGCTCATTCATGTTGGAATTGGTGAGATTGTTCCTTTTCCTTTTCACCTTAATAACTAGTAGTGACACCACTTTGTAGGTGCTATATTTTGTTATTGAGTGATGATTGTTTACATGCGACCAATTGTATGGAATTGAACTCTGCCATTCATGTGTATATGATTTTGTCAGTTATGGTTTGAACCATACTTTGGTCTGCTTTAATTCGCTAGTGCCTCTACAGGCTGAGCTTATTGAATCCTATTGGGGGTGCTGTAGGTCTCTTGGTGGGACCTTACCCCATGTTTTTATAACACTTTGGGTGATATTGTTTCTAATTTTATCTATGTATTATCAGTAAAAGTTATGTTTTATTTCCACTTATGCTGTATTTTCTTAAAGTATCCTGCAGCATGCTGGAGTAAGTGGCGCAGCACAGATTGAAGCTCCAAGCTCTGCCACAGCTGTTAACAGGATAAGCGTCCTGAGGATGCTGATACTGTTAACAGAGTCGTAATTGAAGTGGTCCACAGCCGGACTGGCTCATTTGCTCATTTGCCATTTGCCAGAATTGTCTGATGGCCAGTGTGGCCCTGCATGTTCTCTTTAATGATACTTTTAGAGTATGTAGTCCTGAACTCAACACCAAAGGGGAAATGCCTTTTTTATTCAGCTTCTGGGCATGCCCTCTCCTGTTGAGCTTTTTTCCTCCTTTTTTACCTCCTGTTTTTGCCTCTCCTTCTTTTCCCTACGCTGAGTGCTACCTTTCATCCTTACCACAATTTATTATTCATAATGACCCTTTGCTACTGAATTCTGTCCATGCCATAGATTTTTCCTGTCTAAATAGTTTATGTCGCCTGAAATGTAAGTTTCTTAACTCTCTTTCCAAGCAAAATTCCTCATATGAGTCCCTGGTGAGATCTTGTCAGATTTGATGCCACCTGCACATGCCCACCTTACAGCTCAGTTGTTCAGAATTAGACTGCAGAAAAGATAATTAAAAAGTCAATCTGAATGTCATTCTTATGAGAACAATGCCATCAAACTCACAATTCCTACTTTTCTGAGTGATAATTATAAGACGAATGTCATAACTTCATTGTCAAAATGAAGGAATAAATAGCGGAATAGTGGTGAAAGCTGCGATCCAAACTCCAAGCTGTACAGACCTGTAAAATGTCTAACTTTTTCTTTAAAAGAATGTTACATACTCCATTGGATGCAACAGTGTGGAGGTAGTTTCCATAATATGTCCATTATACAACATATTGTTGTGAAATTGGATTTTGGGCTCCCCCGGTGGCCACTGGTGGAATTGAACTGGTGTGCATCATCCCCTCTGTTCACCTGTTTCCATCAGGATGTGGGAGTCGCTATTTAGCCTTGCTCCTCTGTCACTTCCATGCCGGTCAACATTGTAATCAGAAGCCTTTCTGTGCATGTTCCTGCTGCTAGACAACTCCCAGCTAAGTTGGACTTTTGTCCTCGTTTGTTTTTGCATTTTGTTCCAGTTCACAGCTGTAGTTTCGTTTCTGTGTCTGGAAAGCTCTTGTGATCTGAAATTGCCACTCTGATGTTATGAGTTAATACTAGAGTCTTAAAGTAATTTCAGGATGGTGTTTTGATAGGGTTTTCAGCTGACCATGAAAGTGCCCTTTCTGTCTTCCTGCTATCTAGTAAGTGGACCTCAATTTTGCTAAACCTATTTTCATACTACGTTTGTCATTTTCATCTAAAATCACCGCCAATATATGTGGGGGCCTCTGTCTGCCTTTCGGGGAAATTTCTCTAGAGGTGAGCCAGGACTATATTTTCCTCTGCCAGGATTAGTTAGTCCTCCGGCCGGCGCTGGGCGTCTAGGGATAAAACGCAGGCTACGCTACCCGGCTACTGTTAGTTGTGCGGCAGGTTTAGTTCATGGTCAGTTTAGTTTCCATCCTTCCAAGAGCTAGTTCTTATGTTTGCTGGGTTATGTTCTCTTGCCATTGAGAACCACAACAACATATGCCATGTATGGTCTCTACTAATCGCCCGATTCGTAAGACATAGCTCCACTATAAAACGCTGCCTCCACCTCTAGAGGAATAGCAGCACAATATTCTGATCCATTAGATATATTTTAAATTTTTCTATGCAGAAGAAGCTTTTTGGACCATGACACAACTGAGGAGATGAACTGTAAAAATACAGTAGCACAGACAAGAGTTCCATATCTCTCTCTCAGAAGTGTTAGATGTTATGCTGTGCCTTTCACATGCAAAACAGTCACTCATGGGCCATTCTGTATGAAGCTGACTTGAGGTGTGCTATCTCTTCTCACTCCGGAGGCTCGTGTGTTGTGAATTCCGTTCTTGAACTCCCTCCTGTGGTCATGAATGATACTTCGGCGAGTTCTGTCTGTGGACTCCCTCTGGTGGCTGTGAGTGGAACTGCTGGTTCTGAGGTTGCTTCCTCAGCTGCCCTCGTTTGCGGCTGGGTTGGCTTCTCTATTTAACTCCACTCAGATCGTTACTCCATGCCAGCTGTCAATGTATTAGCACTGGTTCAGATCTCTCTCGGATCTTTCTGATGACCTGTCTACTCCAGCAGAAGCTAAGTCCCTGCTAGTTCATTTGTTGTTCATTGTGTACTGAATATATTTCTTAGTACTTGCTAAGTTCTAGTCCAGCTTGCTAACATGATATTGCCTTGCTAGCTGGAAGCTCTGGGTTGCAGAGTGGCACCTCCGCAACGTGAGTCGGTGCGGGGGTCTTTTTGCACACTCTGCGTGGCTTTTTGTAGTTTTTTGTGCTGACCACATAGATCTCTTTCCTATCCTCAGTCTATCTAGTAAGTCTGGCCTCCTTTGCTGAAACCTGTTTCATCCCTGTGTTTGTGACTTTCCTCTTAACTCACAGTTAATATATGTGGGGGGCTGCCTTTACCTTTGGGGAATTTTCTCTGAGGCAAGGTAAGGCTTATTTTCCTATCTTTAGGGGTAGTTAGCTCTTAGGCTGTGAAGAGGCGTCTAGGGAGAGTTAGGTACGCTCCACAGCTATTTCTAGTGTGTGTGTTATAGGATTAGGATTTGTGGTCAGCAGAGTTCCCACTTCCCAGAGCTCGTCCTGTCTTCTAGTTTAACCATCAGGTCATTCCAGGTGCACCTAACCACCAGGTCCATAACAGTACAGCTGGCCAACAAAGTGTTAATGCATCTCAATAGAGGGATAAGAGAAGTTCTGAGACCATTTTTTTTTCTCTGCAGTGTGTTTTGTCTTTCTTTTCCCCTTAACCTCTGGGTGGTTCAGGACTCAGGTGTAGATATGGACATTCAAGGTCTGTCCTCTTGTGTTGATCACCTCACTGCGAGGGTACAAAGCATTCAAGATTATGTAGTTCAGAATCCTATGTTAGAGCCTAGAATTCCAATTCCTGATTTGTTTTTAGGAGATAGATCAAAATTTCTGAATTTCAAAAATAATTGTAAACTGTTTCTTGCTTTGAAACCCCGCTCCTCTGGTGACCCCATTCAGCAAGTAAAAATCATTATTTCTTTGTTACGTGGCGACCCACAAGACTGGGCATTCTCCCTTGCGCCAGGAGATCCTGCATTCCTTAATGTAGATGCGTTTTTTCTGGCGCTTGGATTGCTTTATGACGAACCTAACTCTGTGGATCAGGCAGAGAAAATCTTGCTAGCTTTGTGTCAAGGTCAGGATGAAGCGGAGGTATATTGCCAGAAGTTTAGAAAGTGGTCTGTGCTTACTCAATGGAATGAGTGTGCCCTTGCAGCAATTTTCAGAAAAGGTCTTTCTGAAGCCCTTAAGGATGTTATGGTGGGGTTTCCCACGCCTGCTGGTCTGAATGAATCAATGTCCTTGGCCATTCAGATCGATCGGCGCTTGCGTGAACGCAAGGTTGTGCGCCATTTGGCGGTGTCCTCTGAGCAGAGGCCTGAGCCTATGCAATGTGATAGGACTTTGACCAGAGCTGAACGGCAAGAACACAGACGTCAGAATGGGCTGTGTTTTTACTGTGGTGACCCCACTCATGCTATCTCTGATTGTCCTAAGCGCACTAAGCGGTTCACTAAGTCCGTCATCATTGGTACTGTACAGCCTAAATTTCTTTTGTCCGTTACTCTGATTTGCTCTTTGTCGTCCTACTCTGTTATGGCATTTGTGGACTCAGGCGCTGCCCTGAATTTGATGGACTTAGAGTTTGCCAGGCGCTGTGGTTTTTTCTTGGAGCCCTTGCAGTATCCTATTCCATTAAGGGGAATTGATGCTACGCCTTTGGCCAAGAATAAGCCTCAGTACTGGACTCAATTGACCATGTGCATGGCTCCTGCACATCAGGAAGATGTTCACTTTTTGGTGTTGCATAATTTGCATGATGTGGTCGTGTTTGGTTTGCCATGGCTACAGGTCCATAATCCAGTATTGGATTGGAAATCAATGTCCGTGTCCAGTTGGGGTTGTCAAGGGGTACATGGTGACGTTCCGTTGTTGTCAATTTCTCCTTCTACTCCTTCTGAAGTCCCTGAGTTTTTGTCGGATTACCGAGATGCATTCGATGAGCCCAAATCCAGTGCCCTACCTCCTCATAGGGATTGTGATTGTGCTATTAATTTGATTCCTGGTAGTAAATTTCCTAAGGGACGACTTTTCAATTTATCTGTGCCGGAACACGCCGCTATGCGGAGTTATATAAAGGAGTCCTTGGAGAAAGGGCATATTCGCCCGTCGTCGTCACCGTTGGGAGCAGGGTTCTTTTTTGTGGCCAAGAAGGATGGTTCTCTGAGGCCTTGTATAGATTACTGCCTTCTCAATAAAATCACGGTCAAATTTCAGTACCCTTTGCCTCTACTGTCTGATTTGTTTGCTCGGATTAAGGGGGCTAGTTGGTTCACCAAGATAGATCTTCGAGGGGCGTATAATCTGGTGCGTATTAAACAGGGCTATGAATGGAAAACAGCATTTAATACGCCTGAAGGCCATTTTGAGTACCTGGTGATGCCATTCGGGCTTTCTAATGCTCCATCTGTGTTTCAGTCCTTTATGCATGACATCTTCCGAAAGTATTTGGATAGATTCATTATTGTATATTTGGATGATATTTTGGTCTTTTCGGATGATTGGGAGTCTCATGTGAAGCAGGTCAGAATGGTGTTCCAGGTTCTTTGTGCTAATTCTATGTTTGTGAAGGGGTCTAAATGTCTCTTCGGAGTTCAGAAGGTTTCCGTTTTGGGTTTCATTTTTTCCCCTTCTACTATCGAGATGGATACTGTTAAAGTTCTGGCCATTTATGATTGGACTC
Organism: Ranitomeya variabilis; assembly: GCF_051348905.1. Taxonomy (NCBI): domain Eukaryota; kingdom Metazoa; phylum Chordata; class Amphibia; order Anura; family Dendrobatidae; genus Ranitomeya; species Ranitomeya variabilis. Next base: position 99,069,229 of record NC_135236.1, read on the forward strand.
AGCCTACATCTGTGAAGAGCCTTCAGAAATTCTTGGGCTTTGCTAATTTTTACCGTCGCTTCATCGCTAATTTTTCTAGTGTTGTTAAACCGTTGACTGATTTGACCAAGAAAGGTGCTGATGTGGTGAATTGGTCCTCTGCGGCCATTGAGGCTTTTCGGGAGTTGAAACGTCGATTCTCTTCGGCCCCTGTGTTGTGTCAGCCAGATGTTTCGCTCCCTTTTCAGGTCGAGGTTGATGCTTCTGAGATTGGAGCAGGGGCTGCTTTGTCTCAAAGATCTTCTGATGGCTCTGTGATGAAGCCATGTGCTTTCTTTTCTAGAAAGTTTTCGCCTGCTGAGCATAATTATGATGTTGGCAATCGGGAGTTGTTGGCCATGAAGTGGGCGTTCGAGGAGTGGCGACATTGGCTTGAGGGAGCCAAGCATCGCGTATTGGTCTTAACGGATCACAAAAATCGGACTTATCTCGAGTCTGCTAAGTGGTTGAATCCTAGACAGGCTCGATGGTCGCTGTTTTTCTCCCGTTTCAATTTTGCGGTTTCATACCTTCCGGGTTCTAAGAATGTGAAGGCCGATGCCCTTTCAAGGAGTTTTGTGCCTGATTCCCCGGGAGTTCCTGAGCCAGCTGGTATTCTCCAAGAGGGGGTAATTCTGTCTGCCATCTCACCTGATTTGCAGCGGGCGCTGCAGGAGTTTCAGGCTGATAGACCTGACCGTTGTCCAGCAGAAAAACTGTTTGTCCCTGATAGATGGACTAGTAGAATTATCTCTGAGGTTCATTGTTCGGTGTTGGCTGGTCATCCTGGGATTTTTGGTACCAGAGATTTGGTGGCTAGGTCCTTTTGGTGGCCTTCCTTGACACGGGATGTGCGTTCTTTTGTGCAGTCTTGTGGGACTTGTGCTCGGGCCAAGCCCTGCTGTTCACGTGCCAGTGGGCGACTTTTGCCCTTGCCAGTCCCGAAAAGGCCTTGGACGCATGTTTCCATGGATTTTATTTCAGATCTCCCTGTCTCTCAAAGGATGTCGGTCATCTGGGTGGTTTGTGATCGCTTCTCTAAGATGGTCCATTTGGTACCCTTGCCTAAATTACCTTCCTCCTCTGATTTGGTTCCACTATTTTTCCAGCATGTGGTTCGTTTGCATGGCATTCCGGAGAACATCGTGTCGGACAGAGGTTCCCAGTTTGTTTCAAGGTTTTGGCGGTCCTTTTGTGCTAAGATGGGCATTGATTTGTCTTTGTCTTCGGCTTTCCACCCTCAGACAAATGGCCGAACCGAACGAACTAATCAGACTTTGGAGACCTATCTGAGATGCTTTGTTTCTGCTGATCAGGATGATTGGGTGACCTTCTTGCCATTGGCTGAGTTTGCCCTTAATAATCGGGCTAGTTCGGCTACCTTGGTTTCGCCTTTTTTTTGTAATTCTGGTTTTCATCCTCGTTTTTCTTCAGGGCAGGTTGAGCCTTCGGACTGTCCTAGTGTGGATTCTGTGGTGGACAGGTTGCAGCAAATTTGGACTCATGTAGTGGACAATTTGACATTGTCCCAGGAGAAGGCTCAACGTTTCGCCAACCGCCATCGCTGTGTTGGTCCCCGACTTCGTGTTGGGGATTTGGTTTGGTTGTCGTCTCATCATGTCCCTATGAAGGTTTCTTCTCCTAAGTTTAAGCCTCGTTTCATTGGTCCGTATAAGATTTCTGAAATTCTCAATCCTGTGTCGTTTCGTTTGGCCCTTCCAGCTTCTTTTGCCATCCATAATGTGTTCCATAGGTCGTTGTTGCGGAGATATGTGGCGCCTATGGTTCCCTCCGTTGACCTTCCTGCTCCGGTGTTGGTCGAGGGGGAGTTGGAGTATGTGGTGGAGAAGATTTTGGATTCTCGTATTTCAAGACGGAAACTTCAGTACCTGGTCAAATGGAAGGGCTATGGTCAGGAGGATAATTCCTGGGTTTTTGCCTCCGATGTCCATGCGGCCGAGTTGGTTCGTGCCTTTCATTTGGCTCTTCCTGATCGGCCTGGGAGCTCTGGTGAGGGTTCGGTGACCCCTCCTCAAGGGGGGGGTACTGTTGTGAATTCCGTTCTTGAACTCCCTCCTGTGGTCATGAATGATACTTCGGCGAGTTCTGTCCGTGGACTCCCTCTGGTGGCTGTGAGTGGAACTGCTGGTTCTGAGGTTGCTTCCTCAGCTGCCCTCGTTTGCGGCTGGGTTGGCTTCTCTATTTAACTCCACTCAGATCGTTACTCCATGCCAGCTGTCAATGTATTAGCATTGGTTCAGATCTCTCTCGGATCTTTCTGATGACCTGCCTACTCCAGCAGAAGCTAAGTCCCTGCTAGTTCATTTGTTGTTCATTGTGTACTGAATATATTTCTTAGTACTTGCTAAGTTCTAGTCCAGCTTGCTAACATGATATTGCCTTGCTAGCTGGAAGCTCTGGGTTGCAGAGTGGCACCTCCGCACCGTGAGTCGGTGAAGGGGTCTTTTTGCACACTCTACGTGGCTTTTTGTAGTTTTTTGTGCTGACCACATAGATCTCTTTCCTATCCTCAGTCTATCTAGTAAGTCTGGCCTCCTTTGCTGAAACCTGTTTCATCCCTGTGTTTGTGACTTTCCTCTTAACTCACAGTAAATATATGTGGGGGGCTGCCTTTACCTTTGGGGAATTTTCTCTGAGGCAAGGTAAGGCTTATTTTCCTATCTTTAGGGGTAGTTAGCTCTTAGGCTGTGAAGAGGCGTCTAGGGAGAGTTAGGTACACTCCACAGCTATTTCTAGTGTGTGTGTTATAGGATTAGGATTTGCGGTCAGCAGAGTTCCCACTTCCCAGAGCTCGTCCTGTCTTCTAGTTTAACCATCAGGTCATTCCAGGTGCACCTAACCACCAGGTGCATAACACTCGTGACTCAGTTCATTCTAAGTAGCTTTATGGAGCTTCTCTGTGAAGTGTTCCCCCTCAATAAGTCTTCCCGAGTCATTTCCCGTCTACTGATTCTATTTAGCATCTCATTGGCTTCTGCATGTCTCTGACACAGAACAGCTCTTCTAAATTGAAATGTAATTTCATATCTTTCAGACTTCTTGGAGTCTTAGTATCGAAATCTTTGCTGGATCTTCTGTGCTGAATCATGTTCAGGCGGCATGTCCTATGATATCTATCAAATTTGGTGCATGAAATATACATGTAGCCACAAGATGATTCTAGATGTCAGATTCTGAAAGTATTCATAAGACTTTTCAGTCCACCATTATAGCTCTTCCCAAAGTGACTGTTTGGGTTGTAGGTCACTTGACCCTGGCATCTTGGTGACACTCATGCCATGCCAGATCTTTGTAGGATTGTGTTTAGAAAATTGTGCCAATCAGTTCATAAAAGACAATATTAAAGACCGTGTTATTTTACTGAATAGCTTTGAAATATACTTCATGTCACGGTCTACCTCCAAAAATAAATTTCCATCAGTCGAGCATTAATCATGTGTATGAGATTAGTGTGAAAGAGAAAATAGAGTGGTAATCTTAATACCTGGAGTCCAGGACATCCAGTAAAATATATGATAATTATGTTGTCAGCTCATCTGTTTCAAATTTCAAAGGGCTTGTTCCCGCGATTATATTCAGTCCGAGTGCTGCCTATGAAAATAACTGACAGTACTCTGAACAATGTTCTTCAATGGGGCCGTGCAGATGAGCGATTTTATTCACTGACTGAATTTGCATGTGGATAATATCACAGAGTGCACTTGTTTCTTCCGTAAATCGGATGAGACCTATTCAAGTCTATTGGTGCACAAAAAATATCGGATGCTACACGGAGCCACAATGCAGTATTCAATTTCTATGGATACATTGGAATTCTGTAACATAGGAAACTATAAATGGTCTTGCAAATTAATAATAGCATACAGACTACACAGCATATTATATCTGTCTGTACACGTGTTATCTATGCCTCATTATTTCCCCTTTGATTAGTTACCTGTGTCTTATTTACCAGCTTGTTACCACCACCAGATGAAGCATTTTGAAACAAGTGTCAGATGTGTTTGGTGCATCAGCCCTTTTCATTTATTATTATATCACTACAATGATTGAATTTTTACTTCATCACAATTTTCCCTGGCATGCCACTCTTATTTCTTTTGTGCATATATGTCTTTATAAATTATCTTTTATCTTTTCTGCTTGGATTATTATTTTTAAGGTTTGTTTGCTCTTTGGTTCACCCACCAACACCAGTCAATTGTGTCCTCTGTGTTGGGACAATTATTGATTGTCTTGTAATTGTTTTTTTGCTATAAAAGTAATTAATACTTTTTATTATTTTTTACTGTCCTGCACTTTATCATTGCTGGCATTTGCTAAATATTTAAAAAAAATAAATTTGGAAATTGTAATGTGCATTTCTATTCAGTAAGCTTTGGCAAGTATCCAGAATTGCAGAACGGCGTTGGAAGAAAACGCATTCACAAGATGATTTCACTGCACTCAAACAAGCAACATTGGCATTCAAATCAGCTCTCACCTCTGCTAAACAGGCCTACTTCACAACCCTTGTATCTTCCTTATCCCACAACCCCAAACAGTTGTTCAACACTTTTAACTCCCTCCTCCGCCCACCACTGCCCCCTCCGAGTTCCCTAATCATTGCCGAGGACTTTGCCAGGCACTTCACAAATGAGATAGACCAAACAAGGCAAGTCTTTGTTGTCCAACCACCACACCCCCTTTGTATGAGAGACCAATGCCCAAAATGCTCCAAAATCTCTGAAGGGGAGCTTGCTCATCTTCTCTCCAAATCACACCTCACCACTTGTGTACTTGACCCCATCCCATCCCACCTCCTCCCCAACCTCACCACCACACTAATCCCATCCCTAACCCATCTCTTCAACCTTTCACTAACTTCTGGTACCTTCCCCTCTGCCTTCAAACATGCCACAATCACACCTATCCTCAAAAAGCCATCCCTTGACTCAAGCGCTATGTCCAGCTATCGCCCCATATCTTTGCTCCCATTTGCTTCCAAACTCCTTGAGCAGCACATCCATGCTGAACTTTCCTCTCACTTTGCATCTAACTCTCTCTTCGACAACTTAAAATCTGGCTTCCGTCCCCACCATTCCACTGAGACTGCCCTGACCAAAATTACTAACGACTTACTTACAACCAAAGCTAACAGACAATTCTCTATACTCCTCCTCCTAGACCTGTCCTCTGCCTTCGACACAGTTGACCACTGCCTCCTACTACAGATCCTCTCTTCCTTTGGGGTCAAAGACCTTGCCCTATCTTGGATCTTCTCATACCTTGCCAACCGCACATTTAGGGTTTCCTACTCCCATACTACCTCTTCATCTCGCCCCCTCTCTGTTGGAGTCCCCCAAGGCTCTGTCCTAGGACCCTTACTCTTCTCAATCTATACACTCGTCCTGGGACAACTCATAAGGTCCTATGTCTTCCAGTACCATCTATATGCCGATGACACTCAGATCTACCTCTTGGGCCCAGATGTCACCTCTCTGCTCTCCAGAATCCCAGAGTGTCTATCAGCCATATCCTCCTTCTTCTCCTCTCGCTTCCTCAAGCTCAATGTGGACAAATCTGAACTCGTTATCTTTCCTCCATCACGCATTTCTTCCCTACCTGATCTATCAAAATATATGAAATCACACTTTCCCCTGTCCCCAAAATCCGCTACCTCGGAGTAACCCTTGACTCTGCCCTGTTCTTCAAACCGCACATCCAAGCTCTCGCCACCTCATGTCGCCTCCAGCTCAAAAATATTTCCAGAATCTGTCCTTTCCTCAACCCACACTCTACCAAAATACTCGTGCATGCCCTAATCATCTCCCGCCTCGACTACTGCAACATACTCCTCTGTGGCCTACCTTCTAACACTCTCGCACCCCTCCAGTCCATCCTTAACTCCTTGCTACATCCTTGCTGCCCGACTGATTAATCTCTCTTCTCGCTACACTCCTGCTTCCCCTCTTTGTAAATCCCTTCACTGGCTCCCAATTTCCCAGCATATCCAGTTTAAATTACTAACACTGACCTACAAAGCCATCCATAACCTTTCTCCTCCGTATATTTCCACACTAATCTCTCAATATCTTCCCTCACATAATCTCTGGTCCTCCCAAGACCTCCTCCTCTCCTCCATGCTTATTCGCTCCTCACTAGTGTTGAGCATTCCGATACTGCAAGTATCGGGTATCGGCCGATACTTGCTGTATCGGAATTTCCGATACCGAGATCCGATACTTTTGTGGTATCGGGTATCGGGTATCGCAACAACATTAATGTAATAATGTGTAAAAAAGAGAATTAAAATAAAAAATATCGCTATACTCACCTGTCCGACGCAGCCGGGACCTCAGCGAGGGAACCGGCAGCGTTGTTTGTTTAAATTTCGCGCTTTTACTTGGTTACGTGAAGTCCCGGCTTGTGATTGGTCAGGGCGGCCATGTTGCCGGGACGCGGACCAATCACAGCAAGCCGTGACGAAATTACGTCACGGCTTGCTGTGATTGGTCCGCGTCCCGGCAACATGGCCGCCATTAACCAATCACAAGCCGTGACGTCACGGGAGGCTGGACATGCACGTATTTTGAAAAGCGCGCGTGTCCAGCCTCCAGTGACGTCCCGGCAACATGGCCGCCATTAACCAATCACAAGCCGGGACGTCACGGGAGGCTGGACATGCGCGTATTTTGAAAAGCGCGCGTGTCCAGCCTCCAGTGACGTCCCGGCAACATGGCCGCCATTAACCAATCACAAGCCGGGACGTCACGGGAGGCTGGACATGCGCGTATTTTGAAAAGCGCGCGTGTCCAGCCTCCAGTGACGTCCCGGCAACATGGCCGCCATTAACCAATCACAAGCCGGGACGTCACGGGAGGCTGGACATGCGCGTATTTTGAAAAGCGCGCGTGTCCAGCCTCCAGTGACGTCCCGGCAACATGGCCGCCATTAACCAATCACAAGCCGGGACGTCACTGGAGGCTGGACACGCGCGCTTTTCAAAATACGCGCATGTCCAGCCTCCCGTGACGTCACGGCTTGTGATTGGTTAATGGCGGCCATGTTGCCGGGACGCGGACCAATCACAGCAAGCCGTGACGTAATTTCGTCACGGCTTGCTGTGATTGGTCCGCGTCCCGGCAACATGGCCGCCCTGACCAATCACAAGCCGGGACTTCACGTAACCAAGTAAAAGCGCAAATTTTAAACAAACAACGCTGCCGGTTCCCTCGCTGAGGTCCCGGCTGCGTCGGACAGGTGAGTATAGCGATATTTTTTATTTTAATTCTTTATTTTACACATTAATATGGTTCCCAGGGCCTGAAGGAGAGTTTCCTCTCCTTCAGACCCTGGGAACCATCAGGAATACCGTCCGATACATGAGTCCCATTGACTTGTATTGGTATCGGGTATCGGTATCGGATTGGATCCGATACTTTGCCGGTATCGGCCGATACTTTCCGATACCGATACTTTCAAGTATCGGACGGTATCGTTCAACACTACTCCTCACCCAATCGCCTCCAAGACTTCTCCCGAATATCACCCATCCTCTGGAATTCAGTGCCCCAGCACATCCGGTTATCCACTACTTTTAGATCCTTCAAAAGATACCTGAAAACCCACCTCTTCAAAGAAGCTTACAGCCTGTAAAGACCCCATGGCCACCTCAATACCATTAGAGCTACTGCAACCCTTGACCTACTGTCTCCTTAATCCTGTAGAATGTAAGCCCGCAAGGGCAGGGTCCTCTTCCCTCTGTACCAGTCTGTCATTGTTAGTTTTGTTTACTGTAAGTGATATTTGTATTTTGATGTAACCCCTTCTCAAGTACAGCACCATGGAATCAATGGTGCTATATAAATAAATAATAATAATAATAGTTCCCCTGAGTCAATACTTTGTAGAAATACTTTTTGCTGCAATTACTGCCACAAGTCTTTTGGGGTATGTCTCTACCAGCTTTGCACATGTAGAGGCTGACATTTTTGCCAGTTCTTCTTTGCAAACTATCTCTGTCTCAGTGAGGTTGGATGCAGAGCATCTACGAATGGCAATTTTTAAGTCTTGTCACAGATTCTCAATTGGATTAAGTTCTGAAATTTGACTGAGCCATTCACAAAAAAGAATGTGCTTAGTGCTAAACTACTGTATTGTAGATCTGGCAGTATGTTTAGAGTCATTGTCCTGCTGGAAGGTAAACCTAAAACCCAGTCTCAAGTCTTTTGCAGTCTGTAGCAGATTTTTCACCTGGCTTGCCCTGTATTTAGCTCCATGCACCTTCCAATCAACTCTGATCAGCTTTCCTGTCCTTGTTTAAGAAAAGCATCAACACAGTATGATACTGTCACACTATCATGCTTGACAGTGGGCATGGTGTTTTCATGGTGCTGTGCAGTGTTAGTCTTCTGCTACACATAGCGTTTTGCATTTAGCCCAAAAAGTTCTACTTTGGTCTCCTCTGGCCAGAGTACCTTCTTCCATATATTAGCTGTGTCCCCTACATGGCTTTTTTCAAATTTCAAATGGAAATTCTTAGGGCTTGCTTTAAAAAAATGACTTTCTTCTTGCCTCTCTTCCATTAAGGCCAAATTTGTGATAAATGACTAATAATTGTCCTGTGTACAGATTCTCCCACCTGAGCCGTGAATCTCTTCAGCTCTTCTAGAGGGACTATGGGCCCGTTGGCTGCTCCTCTAATTAGTGCTCTCCTTGCTTTGGATGCCATTTTAGGTAGACGGGACATGTCTTCATTTTTTTTAGAACCTAACCCTGCTTTACTTTTCTCTACAATTTTATCCCTGACCTGTCTGGTTTGTTCCTTGGCTTTCACGTTGTTGTTGTTTAATCCCTAATCTTCTCAAACAAACCTCTGACGCCTTCACGCGTTCTGACGCTTTTCAGTGCACATTTCATGTGACAGGACCGACACACACTAGCAGTGGCTGCAGTTTCCCGCATGCCTAATTTCTGTGATATTGTAAATGTGTCAATATTACAGTACTAGACAAATTCAGTAAAAAGAATATCTACAGGAAAGTAAGCTGCTATCCACACGCTTGACTATTGCTGAGTTTAATATGCTTAAAAACTAGTGTTGAGCATTCCGATACTGCAAATATCGGGTATCGGACGATATTCGCTGTATCAGGATTCCGATACCGAGTTCTGATATTTTTGTGATATCGGAAATCGGAATCGGAAGTTCCTATAAGTTCCCAGGCGTTTGCGGTGCGTATGGTTCCCAGGGTCTGGAGGAGAGGAGACTCTCCTTCAGGCCCTTGGATCCATATTCATGTAAAAAATAAAGAATAAAAATAAAAAATATGGATATACTCACCCCTCCGACGGACCCTGGGCCTCAGCGGTGCAACTGGCAGCCTCCGTTCCTAAGAATGCAGTGAGTGTAGGACCTGCGATGACGTCGCGGTCTTGTGATTGGTCGCGTGACTGCTCATGTGACCGCTCACGTGACAGCGACGTCATCGCAGGTCCTACACTCACTGCATTCTTAGGAACGGAGGCAGACGCTTGCACTGGTGAGAGCCAGGGTCCGTCGGAGGGGTGAGTATATCCATATTTTTTATTTTTATTCTTTATTTTTTACATTAATATGGATCCCAGGGCCTGAAGGAGAGTTTCCTCTCCTTCAGACCCTGGGAACCATCCAGGATCGCTTCCGATATTTGTGTCCCATTGACTTGTATTGGTATCGGGTATCGGCGATATCCGATATTTTTTGAATATCGGCCGATCCAATCCGATACCGATACTTTTGAATATCGGATGGTATCACTCAACACTATTAAAAACAGATTTATTGGTTTTATTATTATATTACTTTCTCATACTAAAGCTATTTACTACGTCTGTGGAGAATGCTATTGCTTTATCAAGGTTTTCAAAAGGGGAACCCCAATAGACGTTCATAGCAATAGAGAGAGTATTGAAGTCATTCACATCTGGAATGTTCTGCAGGACCAAATAGAATTGCAGTGGCTAAATCTCTAGAATATATTATACTAGTTGGCCCGTGTGAAATTTTCGCACATTGGTTGTTGGGGGTGCAGGCAATTTCAGGAAAATCAATCTGGTCAAATGTAAATGTATTTAATGAGATGAACACAGAGAGGTATGGGTCTCACTGACATATGTATATATAGACTGTATATTTGTTTTCACGAATATTTGAGCCCATGGATTCATTATATGTCCATTTTTCAAGCCGGCGAGAAAATCTTGCCATACGGATGTCATACGGATGCTTACATGCATTAAAATCGCATCCTTGCACTGCACACGAATGACTTACGGATCACTGTTAAGGGAACATATCTGCGATTCTCGTCCGTGTAAAACAGACCGATTTCTTATACCTTGTGTGTGACTCCAGCCTAAAGGAGATCCCCCAACATTAAACATAATGGTATTTTACTTACTGATCAGAACAGGTCTGATTGTCAGGACCTTGCAAAAGAACAGGGGCAGCAGCATTTTTTTCCCCTCCACAGCAGCACTGCCATCTATCTGCAGTGTAGGGAAGTACAACACAGCCCTATGTATGTGAACAGAGCAGCTCCCTGTACAGCAGTGCCACTTTGACAGTAAAAATGATGAGGAGAATTGACCTCATAACTGCGCGTATTTACACCATTGTATAATTGGGAATATCCCTTTAAAAAAAAAAAAAGTAATATCGGCAGACTATTTTACCTTTGTTTTCCCTACGGTTGGATTTTTTTTTTTTCTATTTTTGCAATGTTGTTTCCACCAATCTCTCCCATCGGGAAACAATGTACAATTTTTTTACTTGGAACCAGAGGTGACTCCAGGTCACCAATAAGCTGCAACCTTAGAAGGAAGATAGACTTTTCAATGACTGTCCAATAATATGGAAAATCTGATGGTTCAGAACATGTCCAGTCCCTTTTAGGCTGCATTTATTTATATCTTCAGTTTTAAAGCTGAAGTCTTAAACAGGTAAAGTTTTACTTTAATTCTACTTCAACATATGTAGCAAATATTTTATATGTACCTGCCTGACATCGGCCGGGCAAGGAGTTCGGCAAGCTGGAAAGCCCCCAAGACAAATGTTAGGATTTGTTTCAGCTTTGTGATAGTAAAATGGTGTAATGTAGTGCCACCTGCGGGTCATTTTTCCTTACTGCAGTTTTATGAAAATTTATGTTTAAAATATATTTTGTGATCACAACGTGGATGTGTGGGTTGTTTACCTATTTTCTTGCTGAAGGGGGCAAAGTTACCTTTCAAATAGTGTATCATTTGTGTGTGTGGGTGCAGTATGAATGGAGATACAAAGGAATCACCGAAAAAGAGTGTTTTGAAATAATATAGAAGGATGAGCTGCGTTAAAGGTGATGAAATACCTAAAACCTTCGGATAATAGATTAAGTGGATGGGAAACTGCTTTATATGCAGGTGCTTCTCACAAAATTAGAATATCATCAAAAAGATAAGTTATTTAAGTTCTTCAGTACAACAAGTGAAACTCATTATGTAGATTCATTGCAAACAGAGTGAACTATTTCAAGTGTTTATTTCTGTTAATGTTGATGATTATGGCTTACAGCCAATGAAAACCCTAAAGTCATTATCTCAATACATTAGAATAATCAACAAAAAACACCTGCAAAGCCTTCCTAAGCATTTAAAAAGGTCCCTTAGTCTGTTTCAGTAGCTCCACAATCATGGGGAAGACAGATGTCCAGAAGGCAGTCATTGACTCCACAAGGAGGTTAAGCCACAAAAGGTCATTGCTAATGAAGCTGACTGTTCACAGAGTGCTGTATTCAACCATATTAATGGAAAGTTGAGAGGAAGGAAACAGTTTGGTAGAAAAAGGTGCACAAGCAACTGGGATATCCTCAGCCTTGAAAGGATTGTTAAGAAAAGGTCGTTCAAAAATTTTGGGTAGATTCACAAGGAGTGGACTGCTGCCGGAACCATTGTTTCAAGAGCCACCACACACAGACTTATCCAGGACATGGGCTGCAAGTGTCACATTCATTGTGTCAAGCCATTTATAAGCAATAGACAACACCAGAAGCGTCTTACCTGGGTCAAGGAGAATAACAACTGGATTGTTGCTCAGTGGTCCAGGTGTTGTTTTCAGATGAATGTAAATTTTGCATATCATTTGGAAATCAAGGTACCAAAGTCTGAAGGAAGAGTGGAGAGGCCACAATCCAAGCTGCTTGGGGTCTAGTGTGAAGTTTCCACAATCAGTGATGATTTGGGGAGCAATGTTATCTGCTGGTGTATGTCCACTGTGTTTTGTCAAGATCAAAGTCAGCGCAGCCGTCTACCAGGAAATTTTAGAGCACTTCATGCTTCCCTCTGCCGACAAGTTTTTTGGAGATGGAAATTTAATTCTCCAGTAGAACTTGGCACCTGTCCACACTGCCAAAAGCACCAATACCTGGTTTACAAACAACAGTGTCACTGTGCTTTTTTGGCCGGCAAACTCATGCAGACGAGCTGAATACTGCTATCAAAGGAACCTGGGCTTCCATAACACCTCAGCAGCTCCACAGGCTGATTGCCTCCAAGCCATGCCACATGGAGGCAGTAATTCATGCAAAAGGAGCCCCAACCAAGTATTGAGTGCATTTACTGAACATATATTTCAGTAGGCCAACATTTTGAAGTTTAAGATAATTTTTCAAGCTGGTGTTATAAAGTTTTCTAATTTACTGAGATAATGATGTTTGGGTTTTCATTGGCTGTAAGCCATAATCATCAACATCAACAGAAATAAACACTTGAAATAGATCACTCTGTTTCTAATGAATCTATATAATGAGTTTCTTGTTGTATTAAAGAACTGAAATAAATTAACTTTCTGATGATATTCTAATTTTGATTAACCTATATTCATAAGACATATATAACAATACCTATTTTATTAATTAAATGAATCCATAAAACACAACCACAGACATAACACTACAAACAATCGCGCTCTCTATGTGTATAACCCTATCAAGGGGCCCTGGATGCCTACTGCCTATCAGCGGAGGTTGGCACCCTAAACACAAACGAGATTGGCGCCCCCACTCAACGTCGGCTATCCCTAATTCTCCTGTTGATGCCCTATGTAAGTGTCACTTTCGGGCCCCCAATTGTACAACAGGAAATAATTGGGTAAAGGTAGATTATCAGCCGATATGGCCCATAAAAATATTGGGCAAAAGATTCCTATGACAGGGTGAGAGACACAAACATACAAAGTGCAAAACAGTGCAAAACTAAAGTGCTGTAGTGAACAGAAAGTCCTTGCTGAACTGCTCCCTATAATCTCAAAACCTGCCTAGCCGCGGGGGTTGGCACCCTACTGTTCAGCGGAACTGGCGCCCCCACTCCACGTCGGCTATCCCTTAATAATCCCTATGGGTAGCTGATAAGGATTGGCAGAAGAAATGTCTTGTTGCTAAATTGATATGTCATAATATAAAACCTGCCAACCCCCACGGCTAGGCAGGTTTTGAGATTATAGGGAGCAGTTCTGTTCACTACAGCACTTTAGTTTTGCACTGTTTTGCACTTTGTATGTTTGTGTCTCTCACCCTGTCATAGGAATCTGTTGCCCAATATTTTTATGGGCCATATCGGCTGATAATCTACCTTTACCCAATTATTTCCTGTTGTACAATTGGGGGCCCGAAAGTGACACTTACATAGGGCATCAACAGGAGAATTAGGGATAGCCGACGTTGAGTGGGGGCGCCAATCTCGTTTGTGTTTAGGGTGCCAACCTCCGCTGATAGGCAGTAGGCATCCAGGGCCCCTTGATAGGGTTATACACATAGAGAGCACGATTGTTTGTAGTGTTATGTCTGTGGTTGTGTTTTATGGATTCATTTAATTAATAAAATAGGTATTGTTATATATGTCTTATGAATATAGGTTAATTGTGATATATTATAAATTCTTGGACCTATAAATAGTATAGTTTTGGTTTGACGATATTCTAATTTTGCCAGAATCACCTGTACCCTGACATTAGTGGAACAGTCAAAACCTGCAAGTATCAAGATGAGAATAAACCAACCCTGTGGTAACTAAATAAGTGTTTATGCTATTTTGATTAAAAACAGTGTTACTAAGAACCCTGTGTTGTTTAAATGGACTTTTGCTTTTTTACTTATTAGCAACAGCAGGGTTTATGTTCATTTTGTTTCTTGTTGGTTTTGTCTGTTTTATGGCCAGTGTGAACATGCGTTATATGTTGTATTGCATGTATAACAACTCAAACTCCAACTCAATGTGCGTGTTTTTGTATTAGTGGAACTGCTTAGAGATGTTTGTGCAATGTCTACATATGTCCATGGATCCTTGGTTCCTCACACCAAAACAAAAAATTGCCAAATTTGTCTTGATTGATATGACAGAAATATTGTGGCCATGTTATTTTGGTACGCTTCTTAATTTAATGAAATACATAGAAGAAAAGTTTTAATTTATTTCCGGTGCTTTAAACTTTTGGATTCAATATGCAATATCAATTGGGTGGAAGATTGAACCGAACGTTACACAAAGCGGTACTTTTAGTGCATGGGATCTTCATCTATATTGCCACAGACCTTGAGGTTGAACTTGAGGTTATTCCTGACTGTCAAATCCTGGGCAGCTTGGGGTTCAGTGGGTGACACTACAGCCTTATAGCGCTGGGGTCCAGGGTTTAAATTCCACTAAGGACAACAACTTTAAGGAGTTGTATATGCCTGTTTCTTCCAGTTTCCTCTCACAATCCAAGAGGGGGCAGTGGCAATGAGGGGCATTCAGCAGAACACCTGGGACTGCAGGCAGAGATCCAAATCTGGGACTGCCCCTCTATATCTAAGATGGTTGGGACAAGAGTTTAGCAAGTCCAGAATACAGGTCTGTGGTAGCTAATGGCTAGACAGGAGGTCCACAAACCTCTTACCTTTCCGGTATTCCCAACACGGCTTTTGATTAGCCAGAGCAATTCAAATGCTGTACCAGGGTCACCAGAATGAAAGAGACTTGCAGGCCTTCCATCTAGCCACCAGGTACCACTTACTTGGACATAAATCGGATCGTTCATCTCTAGTTTGGAACTATGAATTTTTTCTAATGGGCTTTTTAAAGATTTCAATCATGTCATTTTTACCCCATTTAACAATCACCTAAATAAGCCTGATGATTGTGTTGTGCGGGGTGTTACAATTACAGATGCACAAAATATATTCATGTTATTTTTCTGATCTGTGATATTTATTTTATTTTTTAAGCACATAAAAAAATGACATTTTTGTAAATGTTTTTCATTATTCTTTACCAATTTTATAGGAAGAAAAAAAATCAGACTTTTTTCTCCCTCTAAAATACAGGGACATAGAAATACAGTGCTATATACAAATGTATTTCTATGTATCAGTTCAATCTGCCTGTGATTTCACAGCCTACAATGCACATTGAATTATAGCAAACTCTCCCACACATGGCAGCTCAGGCTGTGGCTCACAATTTTTGCTACTGCCTACTTTGATAAAGGTTGTGAGTTTGAATTCTGGTGGGATTAGATCTCAATAAAAATAAGAGAATTTTTTATTTAATTCCATGTTAGTATGTGCAGACCAGAAGTGCAATCCCCAAGCTACAGAGCTATGGAATGTTACGTAATGATGATGCCATAGAGAAGAAATCACACAAAGTGATGGGAAGCGAGACACAACACTAGTCCCTGACTTCCAGGACTATTGACTTTCTCCCTCAAATTTGCACAATCCCACTTTTGGATATGGGATGGACCCCACTCCATCTTAAACCCACCATAACTACTGTAAACATAGGTACTAAAATAAATACACAAAACACATTATTTTGGTTGTCAAAAATGGCCACAGCTTTTATTCAAATTACAGGATTAAATAATCACAGTAGGAGTCAGGTGGAGTGCTAGTACATTGGGATTCACAAGTACTGTGATATCCCCAGCTGTCTGACATACAGCACCAGGACAGACAGCCATAAATGGGCGGCACGCACTGGCTTGCCATTCAAGCAGAGCCAGTAAACTTTCAGGGCACCAATGACCCTATTATCCTCACTCCTGTGCTTAACCACTGTACACGCCCCTGATTGATGTTACCATTACAACGTCCTTGAGGCTGGCCACCAAAGCCGAGCCTGCTCACCACCATGAGGTTTTACATCCTCTATTAGTTAAAATGAGTCCACCTTAACTTGTCTGCAACTTCCGCCTGACTCCTGAACCGCAAAGCCGTGACGGGTTATAAATTCCAAGTCTCATTTGACACTTTTCTTTTTTTTAATAATTAAATCATTTTTGTAAACTTAAAAACTAGAAGTCCCTGCAAAAGCATTAATGGGACCAAACTTGGCAAACCTCTGACTCACAAAGAGTCATCCTACAGCGCTCAGGAGAGGAAAAAAACCCTGAGGAGGAAACCTCCAGGGAACCATGGCTTAAGGATTGCCCTTCCCTTGGGCTTAGAAGGTTACCGCAAATAATAACTCTTTATAGCCAATATACAATTGAACCTGGTACAAGATATACAATGACAAATTCAAAAATATAATAAAGCATCTATCATTATACAAGCAATAATTAAAAAGTTTTAGGACAAAGATTATTATAAACAGGGCGGGAGGGTGGGTAATGGTTCCTCCTGTCCATCCTGTGAGAGAAAGAGGGAGAGCCAGAGTTGCCTCCCCTATATAAGCCCTACCCTCATCACAGTAATACACCAGGCACAAACATCTAAACTCCTTCCTCTTAAAGCAGCAACACTCTTGTTTAAAATCTACACCGCAATGCAAACAAAAGCTGCAGGAGTTCTCGGTCCAACCATCCCCAAGTCATGTCCACCTCCGTCTAGTCTCCGGTGGTTTCTTGACTTTTGGATATGGGATGGACCCCACTCCATCTTAAAACCACCATAACTACTGTAAACCTAGGTACTAAAATAAATACACAAAACACATTATTTTGGTTGTCAAAAATGGCCACAGCTTTTACTCAAATCACAGGATTAAATAATCACAGTAGGAGTCAGGTGGAGTGCTAGTACATTGGGATTCGCAAGTACTGTGATATCCCCAGCTGTCTGACATACAGCACCAGGACAGACAGCCATAAAGGGGTGGCACGCACTGGCTTGCCATTCAAGCAGAGCCAGTAAACTTTCAGGGCACCAATAACCCTATTATCCTCACTCCTGTGCTTAACCACTGTGCCCGCCCCTGATTGATGTTATCATTACAACTGTTGTGAATTCTGCTCTTGGGCTCCCTCCGGTGGTTATAAGTGGTAGTGCTGCTGTCTCTGGATTGCAGCATTCATTAGGTGTGTCCACTTTTTGCAATTCTGACTGGGCTATTTAGTCTTGCTTGACCCTTTAGTCAGTGCCAGTTGTCCATTGTTCCTGGAGGATTCACATCCCTGCCTGGTCTCTCCTGCTTTGCTGTTCATTTCAACAAAGATAAGTTCTGGCCTTGATTTTTGTTGTCCACATGCTGTGGGCCTTATTGTTCAGTTCTTTTCCATGTTTTTGTCTTGTGCAGCTTGGTCTGTATAAGGATTTGTTTAGCCAAGCTGGTATCTCTGGAGATGCAGATATACCCTCCATATCTTTAGTTAGATGTGGAGATTTTGTATTTTCTGTGGTGGATATTTTCTAGTGTTTTAATACTGGCCGCATAGTACTCTGTCCTATCCTTTCTATTTAGCTAGAAGTGGCCTCCTTTGCTAAATTCTGATTTCAGACTGTGTATGTTTTTTCCCTCTCCTCTCACAGTCAATATTTGTGGGGGGCTGTCTATCCTTTGGGGATTTTCTCTGAGGCAAGATAGTTTTCCCTTTTCTATCTCTAGGGGTAATTAGTCCTCCGGCTGTTGTGAATTAGACTTTTTGGCTCCCTCTTGTGGTTACTAGTGATATGACTCTGGGATTGTCTTTCCTCAGTTTGGCACCCACCTGGGTCGTTAGTCCAGGGGTGTCGCTATATAATCTTCCTGGATCCTTAGTCCAGTGCCTGGCATCGTTGTAATCAGATCCTTTCTGTTTGCTCCTGTCTGCTGGTCCGGTTCGTGCAAAATTAAGCTAAGTCCTGCTTCTTTGTTTTTTGGTTATTTGCTTTGCTCTTTTTTTTGTCCAGCTTGTACTAAATGTGATTCCTGACTTTGCTGGAAGCTCTAGGGGGCTGGTGTTCTCCCCCCGGGCCGTTAGACGGTTCGGGGGTTCTTGAATATCCAGCGTGGATATTTTGATAGGGTTTTTGCTGACCATATAAGTCATCTTACTATATTCTGCTATTAGCTAGTGGGCCTCTCTTTGCTAAATACCTAGCTCATTCTTACGTTTGTCTTTTCCTCTTACCTCACCGTTATTATTTGTTGGGGGCTTGTATCCAACTTTCGGGGGTCTTTTCTCTGGAGGCAAGAAAGGTCTTTCATTTCCCTTCTAGGGTTAGTTAGTTCTCCGGCTGGCGCGAAACGTCTAGAACCAACGTAGGCACGTTCCCCGGCTGCTGCTATTTGTGGTGCTAGGATTAGATATATGTGAAAAATATTTGAAAAAACTGACCGTCACATCCATACATAGACTAAGTGTGAACAGGTGCTGAACCTAGAGTAACCAACTCATATACAGTCAAGTAAAAAAGGCAGCACACTGCAGCGCTAAGACATGCAAACATGAAACATGAAAACTGAACTGCAATACTGCACTAGAAATATGAAAAATGAGAGCGTTTAGCGCATAAAAATGGCCAATTTTATGTGTACCTGATAGCCCCTTTACGGCATCTCTCTTATATCAGGTCCTACGCTTGCCTACCTCGCTGAGAATAAACGTCTCCATGTGAATGGGTACCTGTGAAAAACCTCTTCCTAGACTCATATTCTCTCTCTCTGTGGAGGGGTGCTGGACCTGCTGTAATTAAAACACCTGAGGCTAGGAGGCGGAGTGCTCAGTCAGAAGGCTAAATAATATATTTGAAAAAACTGACCGTCACATCCATACATAGACTAAGTGTGAACAGGTGCTGAACCTAGAGTAACCAACTCATATACAGTCAAGTAAAAAAGGCAGCACACTGCAGCGCTAAGACATGCAAACATGAAACATGAAAACTGAACTGCAATACTGCACTAGAAATATGAAAAATGAGAGCGTTTAGCGCATAAAAATGGCCAATTTTATGTGTACCTGATAGCCCCTTTACGGCATCTCTCTTATATCAGGTCCTACGCTTGCCTACCTCGCTGAGAATAAACGTCTCCATGTGAATGGGTACCTGTGAAAAACCTCTTCCTAGACTCATATTCTCTCTCTCTGTGGAGGGGTGCTGGACCTGCTGTAATTAAAACACCTGAGGCTAGGAGGCGGAGTGCTCAGTCAGAAGGCTAAATAATATATTTGAAAAAACTGACCGTCACATCCATACATAGACTAAGTGTGAACAGGTGCTGAACCTAGAGTAACCAACTCATATACAGTCAAGTAAAAAAGGCAGCACACTGCAGCGCTAAGACATGCAAACATGAAACATGAAAACTGAACTGCAATACTGCACTAGAAATATGAAAAATGAGAGCGTTTAGCGCATAAAAATGGCCAATTTTATGTGTACCTGATAGCCCCTTTACGGCATCTCTCTTATATCAGGTCCTACGCTTGCCTACCTCGCTGAGAATAAACGTCTCCATGTGAATGGGTACCTGTGAAAAACCTCTTCCTAGACTCATATTCTCTCTCTCTGTGGAGGGGTGCTGGACCTGCTGTAATTAAAACACCTGAGGCTAGGAGGCGGAGTGCTCAGTCAGAAGGCTAAATAATATATTTGAAAAAACTGACCGTCACATCCATACATAGACTAAGTGTGAACAGGTGCTGAACCTAGAGTAACCAACTCATATACAGTCAAGTAAAAAAGGCAGCACACTGCAGCGCTAAGACATGCAAACATGAAACATGAAAACTGAACTGCAATACTGCACTAGAAATATGAAAAATGAGAGCGTTTAGCGCATAAAAATGGCCAATTTTATGTGTACCTGATAGCCCCTTTACGGCATCTCTCTTATATCAGGTCCTACGCTTGCCTACCTCGCTGAGAATAAACGTCTCCATGTGAATGGGTACCTGTGAAAAACCTCTTCCTAGACTCATATTCTCTCTCTCTGTGGAGGGGTGCTGGACCTGCTGTAATTAAAACACCTGAGGCTAGGAGGCGGAGTGCTCAGTCAGAAGGCTAAATAATATATTTGAAAAAACTGACCGTCACATCCATACATAGACTAAGTGTGAACAGGTGCTGAACCTAGAGTAACCAACTCATATACAGTCAAGTAAAAAAGGCAGCACACTGCAGCGCTAAGACATGCAAACATGAAACATGAAAACTGAACTGCAATACTGCACTAGAAATATGAAAAATGAGAGCGTTTAGCGCATAAAAATGGCCAATTTTATGTGTACCTGATAGCCCCTTTACGGCATCTCTCTTATATCAGGTCCTACGCTTGCCTACCTCGCTGAGAATAAACGTCTCCATGTGAATGGGTACCTGTGAAAAACCTCTTCCTAGACTCATATTCTCTCTCTCTGTGGAGGGGTGCTGGACCTGCTGTAATTAAAACACCTGAGGCTAGGAGGCGGAGTGCTCAGTCAGAAGGCTAAATAATATATTTGAAAAAACTGACCGTCACATCCATACATAGACTAAGTGTGAACAGGTGCTGAACCTAGAGTAACCAACTCATATACAGTCAAGTAAAAAAGGCAGCACACTGCAGCGCTAAGACATGCAAACATGAAACATGAAAACTGAACTGCAATACTGCACTAGAAATATGAAAAATGAGAGCGTTTAGCGCATAAAAATGGCCAATTTTATGTGTACCTGATAGCCCCTTTACGGCATCTCTCTTATATCAGGTCCTACGCTTGCCTACCTCGCTGAGAATAAACGTCTCCATGTGAATGGGTACCTGTGAAAAACCTCTTCCTAGACTCATATTCTCTCTCTCTGTGGAGGGGTGCTGGACCTGCTGTAATTAAAACACCTGAGGCTAGGAGGCGGAGTGCTCAGTCAGAAGGCTAAATAATATATTTGAAAAAACTGACCGTCACATCCATACATAGACTAAGTGTGAACAGGTGCTGAACCTAGAGTAACCAACTCATATACAGTCAAGTAAAAAAGGCAGCACACTGTAGCGCTAAGACATGCAAACATGAAACATGAAAACTGAACTGCAATACTGCACTAGAAATATGAAAAATGAGAGCGTTTAGCGCATAAAAATGGCCAATTTTATGTGTACCTGATAGCCCCTTTACGGCATCTCTCTTATATCAGGTCCTACGCTTGCCTACCTCGCTGAGAATAAACGTCTCCATGTGAATGGGTACCTGTGAAAAACCTCTTCCTAGACTCATATTCTCTCTCTCTGTGGAGGGGTGCTGGACCTGCTGTAATTAAAACACCTGAGGCTAGGAGGCGGAGTGCTCAGTCAGAAGGCTAAATAATATATTTGAAAAAACTGACCGTCACATCCATACATAGACTAAGTGTGAACAGGTGCTGAACCTAGAGTAACCAACTCATATACAGTCAAGTAAAAAAGGCAGCACACTGCAGCGCTAAGACATGCAAACATGAAACATGAAAACTGAACTGCAATACTGCACTAGAAATATGAAAAATGAGAGCGTTTAGCGCATAAAAATGGCCAATTTTATGTGTACCTGATAGCCCCTTTACGGCATCTCTCTTATATCAGGTCCTACGCTTGCCTACCTCGCTGAGAATAAACGTCTCCATGTGAATGGGTACCTGTGAAAAACCTCTTCCTAGACTCATATTCTCTCTCTCTGTGGAGGGGTGCTGGACCTGCTGTAATTAAAACACCTGAGGCTAGGAGGCGGAGTGCTCAGTCAGAAGGCTAAATAATATATTTGAAAAAACTGACCGTCACATCCATACATAGACTAAGTGTGAACAGGTGCTGAACCTAGAGTAACCAACTCATATACAGTCAAGTAAAAAAGGCAGCACACTGCAGCGCTAAGACATGCAAACATGAAACATGAAAACTGAACTGCAATACTGCACTAGAAATATGAAAAATGAGAGCGTTTAGCGCATAAAAATGGCCAATTTTATGTGTACCTGATAGCCCCTTTACGGCATCTCTCTTATATCAGGTCCTACGCTTGCCTACCTCGCTGAGAATAAACGTCTCCATGTGAATGGGTACCTGTGAAAAACCTCTTCCTAGACTCATATTCTCTCTCTCTGTGGAGGGGTGCTGGACCTGCTGTAATTAAAACACCTGAGGCTAGGAGGCGGAGTGCTCAGTCAGAAGGCTAAATAATATATTTGAAAAAACTGACCGTCACATCCATACATAGACTAAGTGTGAACAGGTGCTGAACCTAGAGTAACCAACTCATATACAGTCAAGTAAAAAAGGCAGCACACTGCAGCGCTAAGACATGCAAACATGAAACATGAAAACTGAACTGCAATACTGCACTAGAAATATGAAAAATGAGAGCGTTTAGCGCATAAAAATGGCCAATTTTATGTGTACCTGATAGCCCCTTTACGGCATCTCTCTTATATCAGGTCCTACGCTTGCCTACCTCGCTGAGAATAAACGTCTCCATGTGAATGGGTACCTGTGAAAAACCTCTTCCTAGACTCATATTCTCTCTCTCTGTGGAGGGGTGCTGGACCTGCTGTAATTAAAACACCTGAGGCTAGGAGGCGGAGTGCTCAGTCAGAAGGCTAAATAATATATTTGAAAAAACTGACCGTCACATCCATACATAGACTAAGTGTGAACAGGTGCTGAACCTAGAGTAACCAACTCATATACAGTCAAGTAAAAAAGGCAGCACACTGCAGCGCTAAGACATGCAAACATGAAACATGAAAACTGAACTGCAATACTGCACTAGAAATATGAAAAATGAGAGCGTTTAGCGCATAAAAATGGCCAATTTTATGTGTACCTGATAGCCCCTTTACGGCATCTCTCTTATATCAGGTCCTACGCTTGCCTACCTCGCTGAGAATAAACGTCTCCATGTGAATGGGTACCTGTGAAAAACCTCTTCCTAGACTCATATTCTCTCTCTCTGTGGAGGGGTGCTGGACCTGCTGTAATTAAAACACCTGAGGCTAGGAGGCGGAGTGCTCAGTCAGAAGGCTAAATAATATATTTGAAAAAACTGACCGTCACATCCATACATAGACTAAGTGTGAACAGGTGCTGAACCTAGAGTAACCAACTCATATACAGTCAAGTAAAAAAGGCAGCACACTGCAGCGCTAAGACATGCAAACATGAAACATGTTTTCACAGGTACCCATTCACATGGAGACGTTTATTCTCAGCGAGGTAGGCAAGCGTAGGACCTGATATAAGAGAGATGCCGTAAAGGGGCTATCAGGTACACATAAAATTGGCCATTTTTATGCGCTAAACGCTCTCATTTTTCATATTTCTAGTGCAGTATTGCAGTTCAGTTTTCATGTTTCATGTTTGCATGTCTTAGCGCTGCAGTGTGCTGCCTTTTTTACTTGACTGTATATGAGTTGGTTACTCTAGGTTCAGCACCTGTTCACACTTAGTCTATGTATGGATGTGACGGTCAGTTTTTTCAAATATATTATTTAGCCTTCTGACTGAGCACTCCGCCTCCTAGCCTCAGGTGTTTTATTACAGCAGGTCCAGCACCCCTCCACAGAGAGAGAGAATATGAGTCTAGGAAGAGGTTTTTCACAGGTACCCATTCACATGGAGACGTTTATTCTCAGCGAGGTAGGCAAGCGTAGGACCTGATATAAGAGAGATGCCGTAAAGGGGCTATCAGGTACACATAAAATTGGCCATTTTTATGCGCTAAACGCTCTCATTTTTCATATTTCTAGTGCAGTATTGCAGTTCAGTTTTCATGTTTCATGTTTGCATGTCTTAGCGCTGCAGTGTGCTGCCTTTTTTACTTGACTGTATATGAGTTGGTTACTCTAGGTTCAGCACCTGTTCACACTTAGTCTATGTATGGATGTGACGGTCAGTTTTTTCAAATATATTATTTAGCCTTCTGACTGAGCACTCCGCCTCCTAGCCTCAGGTGTTTTAATTACAGCAGGTCCAGCACCCCTCCACAGAGAGAGAGAATATGAGTCTAGGAAGAGGTTTTTCACAGGTACCCATTCACATGGAGACGTTTATTCTCAGCGAGGTAGGCAAGCGTAGGACCTGATATAAGAGAGATGCCGTAAAGGGGCTATCAGGTACACATAAAATTGGCCATTTTTATGCGCTAAACGCTCTCATTTTTCATATTTCTAGTGCAGTATTGCAGTTCAGTTTTCATGTTTCATGTTTGCATGTCTTAGCGCTGCAGTGTGCTGCCTTTTTTACTTGACTGTATATGAGTTGGTTACTCTAGGTTCAGCACCTGTTCACACTTAGTCTATGTATGGATGTGACGGTCAGTTTTTTCAAATATATTATTTAGCCTTCTGACTGAGCACTCCGCCTCCTAGCCTCAGGTGTTTTAATTACAGCAGGTCCAGCACCCCTCCACAGAGAGAGAGAATATGAGTCTAGGAAGAGGTTTTTCACAGGTACCCATTCACATGGAGACGTTTATTCTCAGCGAGGTAGGCAAGCGTAGGACCTGATATAAGAGAGATGCCGTAAAGGGGCTATCAGGTACACATAAAATTGGCCATTTTTATGCGCTAAACGCTCTCATTTTTCATATTTCTAGTGCAGTATTGCAGTTCAGTTTTCATGTTTCATGTTTGCATGTCTTAGCGCTGCAGTGTGCTGCCTTTTTTACTTGACTGTATATGAGTTGGTTACTCTAGGTTCAGCACCTGTTCACACTTAGTCTATGTATGGATGTGACGGTCAGTTTTTTCAAATATATTATTTAGCCTTCTGACTGAGCACTCCGCCTCCTAGCCTCAGGTGTTTTAATTACAGCAGGTCCAGCACCCCTCCACAGAGAGAGAGAATATGAGTCTAGGAAGAGGTTTTTCACAGGTACCCATTCACATGGAGACGTTTATTCTCAGCGAGGTAGGCAAGCGTAGGACCTGATATAAGAGAGATGCCGTAAAGGGGCTATCAGGTACACATAAAATTGGCCATTTTTATGCGCTAAACGCTCTCATTTTTCATATTTCTAGTGCAGTATTGCAGTTCAGTTTTCATGTTTCATGTTTGCATGTCTTAGCGCTGCAGTGTGCTGCCTTTTTTACTTGACTGTATATGAGTTGGTTACTCTAGGTTCAGCACCTGTTCACACTTAGTCTATGTATGGATGTGACGGTCAGTTTTTTCAAATATATTATTTAGCCTTCTGACTGAGCACTCCGCCTCCTAGCCTCAGGTGTTTTAATTACAGCAGGTCCAGCACCCCTCCACAGAGAGAGAGAATATGAGTCTAGGAAGAGGTTTTTCACAGGTACCCATTCACATGGAGACGTTTATTCTCAGCGAGGTAGGCAAGCGTAGGACCTGATATAAGAGAGATGCCGTAAAGGGGCTATCAGGTACACATAAAATTGGCCATTTTTATGCGCTAAACGCTCTCATTTTTCATATTTCTAGTGCAGTATTGCAGTTCAGTTTTCATGTTTCATGTTTGCATGTCTTAGCGCTGCAGTGTGCTGCCTTTTTTACTTGACTGTATATGAGTTGGTTACTCTAGGTTCAGCACCTGTTCACACTTAGTCTATGTATGGATGTGACGGTCAGTTTTTTCAAATATATTATTTAGCCTTCTGACTGAGCACTCCGCCTCCTAGCCTCAGGTGTTTTAATTACAGCAGGTCCAGCACCCCTCCACAGAGAGAGAGAATATGAGTCTAGGAAGAGGTTTTTCACAGGTACCCATTCACATGGAGACGTTTATTCTCAGCGAGGTAGGCAAGCGTAGGACCTGATATAAGAGAGATGCCGTAAAGGGGCTATCAGGTACACATAAAATTGGCCATTTTTATGCGCTAAACGCTCTCATTTTTCATATTTCTAGTGCAGTATTGCAGTTCAGTTTTCATGTTTCATGTTTGCATGTCTTAGCGCTGCAGTGTGCTGCCTTTTTTACTTGACTGTATATGAGTTGGTTACTCTAGGTTCAGCACCTGTTCACACTTAGTCTATGTATGGATGTGACGGTCAGTTTTT
The DNA here is from genome assembly GCF_051348905.1 of Ranitomeya variabilis. Taxonomy (NCBI): domain Eukaryota; kingdom Metazoa; phylum Chordata; class Amphibia; order Anura; family Dendrobatidae; genus Ranitomeya; species Ranitomeya variabilis. Next base: position 99,095,479 of record NC_135236.1, read on the forward strand.
TCAAATATATTATTTAGCCTTCTGACTGAGCACTCCGCCTCCTAGCCTCAGGTGTTTTAATTACAGCAGGTCCAGCACCCCTCCACAGAGAGAGAGAATATGAGTCTAGGAAGAGGTTTTTCACAGGTACCCATTCACATGGAGACGTTTATTCTCAGCGAGGTAGGCAAGCGTAGGACCTGATATAAGAGAGATGCCGTAAAGGGGCTATCAGGTACACATAAAATTGGCCATTTTTATGCGCTAAACGCTCTCATTTTTCATATTTCTAGTGCAGTATTGCAGTTCAGTTTTCATGTTTCATTTTTGCATGTCTTAGCGCTGCAGTGTGCTGCCTTTTTTACTTGACTGTATATGAGTTGGTTACTCTAGGTTCAGCACCTGTTCACACTTAGTCTATGTATGGATGTGACGGTCAGTTTTTTCAAATATATTATTTAGCCTTCTGACTGAGCACTCCGCCTCCTAGCCTCAGGTGTTTTAATTACAGCAGGTCCAGCACCCCTCCACAGAGAGAGAGAATATGAGTCTAGGAAGAGGTTTTTCACAGGTACCCATTCACATGGAGACGTTTATTCTCAGCGAGGTAGGCAAGCGTAGGACCTGATATAAGAGAGATGCCGTAAAGGGGCTATCAGGTACACATAAAATTGGCCATTTTTATGCGCTAAACGCTCTCATTTTTCATATTTCTAGTGCAGTATTGCAGTTCAGTTTTCATGTTTCATGTTTGCATGTCTTAGCGCTGCAGTGTGCTGCCTTTTTTACTTGACTGTATATGAGTTGGTTACTCTAGGTTCAGCACCTGTTCACACTTAGTCTATGTATGGATGTGACGGTCAGTTTTTTCAAATATATTATTTAGCCTTCTGACTGAGCACTCCGCCTCCTAGCCTCAGGTGTTTTAATTACAGCAGGTCCAGCACCCCTCCACAGAGAGAGAGAATATGAGTCTAGGAAGAGGTTTTTCACAGGTACCCATTCACATGGAGACGTTTATTCTCAGCGAGGTAGGCAAGCGTAGGACCTGATATAAGAGAGATGCCGTAAAGGGGCTATCAGGTACACATAAAATTGGCCATTTTTATGCGCTAAACGCTCTCATTTTTCATATTTCTAGTGCAGTATTGCAGTTCAGTTTTCATGTTTCATGTTTGCATGTCTTAGCGCTGCAGTGTGCTGCCTTTTTTACTTGACTGTATATGAGTTGGTTACTCTAGGTTCAGCACCTGTTCACACTTAGTCTATGTATGGATGTGACGGTCAGTTTTTTCAAATATATTATTTAGCCTTCTGACTGAGCACTCCGCCTCCTAGCCTCAGGTGTTTTAATTACAGCAGGTCCAGCACCCCTCCACAGAGAGAGAGAATATGAGTCTAGGAAGAGGTTTTTCACAGGTACCCATTCACATGGAGACGTTTATTCTCAGCGAGGTAGGCAAGCGTAGGACCTGATATAAGAGAGATGCCGTAAAGGGGCTATCAGGTACACATAAAATTGGCCATTTTTATGCGCTAAACGCTCTCATTTTTCATATTTCTAGTGCAGTATTGCAGTTCAGTTTTCATGTTTCATGTTTGCATGTCTTAGCGCTGCAGTGTGCTGCCTTTTTTACTTGACTGTATATGAGTTGGTTACTCTAGGTTCAGCACCTGTTCACACTTAGTCTATGTATGGATGTGACGGTCAGTTTTTTCAAATATATTATTTAGCCTTCTGACTGAGCACTCCGCCTCCTAGCCTCAGGTGTTTTAATTACAGCAGGTCCAGCACCCCTCCACAGAGAGAGAGAATATGAGTCTAGGAAGAGGTTTTTCACAGGTACCCATTCACATGGAGACGTTTATTCTCAGCGAGGTAGGCAAGCGTAGGACCTGATATAAGAGAGATGCCGTAAAGGGGCTATCAGGTACACATAAAATTGGCCATTTTTATGCGCTAAACGCTCTCATTTTTCATATTTCTAGTGCAGTATTGCAGTTCAGTTTTCATGTTTCATGTTTGCATGTCTTAGCGCTGCAGTGTGCTGCCTTTTTTACTTGACTGTATATGAGTTGGTTACTCTAGGTTCAGCACCTGTTCACACTTAGTCTATGTATGGATGTGACGGTCAGTTTTTTCAAATATATTATTTAGCCTTCTGACTGAGCACTCCGCCTCCTAGCCTCAGGTGTTTTAATTACAGCAGGTCCAGCACCCCTCCACAGAGAGAGAGAATATGAGTCTAGGAAGAGGTTTTTCACAGGTACCCATTCACATGGAGACGTTTATTCTCAGCGAGGTAGGCAAGCGTAGGACCTGATATAAGAGAGATGCCGTAAAGGGGCTATCAGGTACACATAAAATTGGCCATTTTTATGCGCTAAACGCTCTCATTTTTCATATTTCTAGTGCAGTATTGCAGTTCAGTTTTCATGTTTCATGTTTGCATGTCTTAGCGCTGCAGTGTGCTGCCTTTTTTACTTGACAGGATTAGATATATGGTCAGCTCAGTTACCACTGCCCTATGAGCTGGTTTTTTGTGTTTGCAGACTTAGAAATTATTTCTGAGACCCTCTGCCATTGGGGTCATAACAGTATGCCAGGCCAACATTGAATGTTTAAAGCATTGCTGAAGTGGGATTATAAGAAAGGAAATTCTGAGTTTTTTTTTTTTTTCCCTCTCTTCCTCCCCTTTACCTCTGAGTGGCTTGTGCTTGCTGCAGACATGAATGTCCAGACCTTGATTACAAGTGTAGACCAGCTTGCTGCTCGTGTGCAGGGCATACAAGATTTTGTTACCAGTAGTCCAATGTCTGAACCTAAAATACCTATTCCTGAACTGTTTTCTGGAGACCGATTTAAGTTTAGGAATTTCAGGAATAATTGTAAATTGTTTCTATCTCTGAGACCCCGTTCATCTGGAGATTCAGCTCAGCAAGTTAAAATTGTTATCTCTTTTTTACGGGGCGACCCTCAGGATTGGGCTTTTTCGCTAGCGCCAGGAGATCCGCTATTGGCAAATATTGATGCGTTTTTTCTGGCGCTCGGATTGCTTTACGAGGAACCCAATCTTGAAGTTCAGGCAGAAAAAGCCTTGGTGGCTATTTCTCAGGGCCAGGATGAAGCTGAAGTGTATTGCCAAAAATTTCGGAAATGGTCCGTGCTTACTCAGTGGAATGAGTGTGCTCTGGCCGCAAATTTCAGAAATGGCCTTTCTGAAGCCATTAAGAATGTGATGGTGGGTTTCCCCATTCCTACAAGTCTGAATGATTCCATGGCGCTGGCTGTTCAAATTGACCGGCGTTTGCGGGAGCGCAAAACCGCTAATCCTCTGGTGGTGTTGTCTGAACAAACACCTGATTTAATGCAATGTGATAGAATTCAGACTAGAAATGAGCGGAAAAATCATAGACGTCAGAATGGGTTGTGTTTTTACTGTGGTGATTCTACACATGTTATATCAGCATGCTCTAAACGCCTAACAAGGGTTGTTAGTCCTGTCGCCATTGGTAATTTGCAACCTAAATTTATTTTGTCTGTGACTTTAATTTGCTCATTGTCTTCTTACCCTGTTATGGCGTTTGTGGATTCAGGTGCTGCCCTGAGTCTTATGGATCTGTCATTTGCCAAGCGCTGTGGTTTTGTTCTTGAACCGTTGGTAAATCCTATTCCTCTTAGAGGTATTGATGCTACGCCATTGGCGGAAAATAAACCGCAGTTTTGGACGCAGGTAACCATGTGCATGACTCCTGAACATCGGGAGGTGATTCGTTTTCTTGTTCTGCATAAAATGCATGATTTGGTTGTTTTGGGTCTGCCATGGTTACAGACCCACAATCCAGTCTTGGATTGGAAGGCAATGTCTGTGTCAAGTTGGGGCTGTCAGGGAATTCATGCTGATTCCCCGCCGGTGTCTATTGCTTCCTCTACTCCTTCGGAAGTTCCTGAGTATTTGTCTGATTATCAGGATGTATTCAGCGAGTCCAGGTCCAGTGCTCTGCCTCCTCATAGGGACTGTGACTGCGCCATAGATTTGATTCCAGGTAGTAAATTTCCTAAGGGAAGACTATTTAATCTGTCTGTACCTGAGCATGCCGCAATGCGTTCGTATATCAAGGAGTCTCTGGAGAAGGGGCATATCCGTCCATCCTCTTCCCCTCTTGGTGCGGGATTCTTTTTTGTGGCCAAGAAGGACGGATCTTTGAGACCTTGTATTGACTATCGGCTTCTGAATAAAATCACTGTTAAATTTCAGTATCCTTTGCCTCTGTTGTCGGACTTGTTTGCCCGGATTAAAGGTGCCAAGTGGTTCACCAAGATAGATCTTCGTGGTGCGTACAACCTGGTGCGCATTAAGCAAGGAGATGAATGGAAGACAGCATTTAATACGCCCGAAGGTCATTTTGAGTACTTGGTGATGCCTTTTGGGCTCTCTAATGCTCCCTCAGTGTTTCCGTCCTTTATGCATGATATTTTCCGGAAGTATCTGGATAAATTTATGATTGTTTATCTGGATGATATTCTGGTTTTCTCTGAAGATTGGGACTCACATGTGGAGCAGGTCAGGATGGTGTTTCAGGTTTTGCGTGAGAATGCTTTGTTTGTTAAGGGCTCAAAGTGTCTCTTTGGAGTACAGAAGGTTCCCTTTTTGGGGTTTATTTTTTCCCCTTCTGCTGTGGAGATGGACCCAGTCAAGGTCCGAGCTATTCATGATTGGACTCAACCCACGTCAGTTAAGAGTCTTCAGAAGTTCTTGGGTTTTGCTAACTTCTACCGTCGTTTTATCGCTAATTTTTCTAGCGTTGTTAAACCTTTGACGGATATGACCAAGAAAGGTTCTGATGTTGCTAACTGGGCTCCTGCAGCCGTGGAGGCGTTCCAAGAGTTGAAGCACCGATTTACTTCGGCGCCTGTTTTGTGCCAGCCTGATGTCTCACTTCCCTTTCAGGTCGTAGTGGATGCTTCTGAGATTGGGGCAGGGGCCGTTTTGTCGCAGAGAGGCCCTGGTTGCTCGGTAATGAGACCATGTGCTTTCTTCTCTAGGAAGTTTTCGCCTGCTGAGCGGAATTATGATGTTGGCAATCGGGAGTTGCTGGCCATGAAGTGGGCATTTGAGGAGTGGCGTCATTGGCTCGAGGGTGCTAAGCATCGTGTGGTGGTCTTGACTGATCACAAAAATTTGATGTATCTCGAGTCTGCTAAACGCCTGAATCCTAGACAGGCCCGCTGGTCATTGTTTTTCTCCCGTTTTGACTTTGTGGTCTCGTATTTACCAGGTTCAAAGAATGTGAAGGCTGATGCTCTTTCAAGGAGCTTTGTGCCTGACTCTCCTGGAGTCGCAGAACCAGTTGGTATTCTTAAAGAGGGAGTTATCTTGTCGGCCATTTCTCCTGATTTGCGACGTGTGTTGCAGAGATTTCAGGCTGGTAGACCTGACTCTTGTCCACCTGACAGACTGTTTGTTCCTGATAAGTGGACCAGCAGAGTCATTTCCGAGGTTCATTCCTCGGTGTTGGCAGGGCATCCGGGAATTTTTGGCACCAGAGATCTGGTGGCTAGGTCCTTTTGGTGGCCTTCCTTGTCACGGGATGTGCGGTCATTTGTGCAGTCCTGTGGGACTTGTGCTCGAGCTAAGCCTTGCTGTTCTCGTGCCAGCGGGTTGCTCTTGCCCTTGCCTGTCCCGAAGAGGCCTTGGACACACATTTCCATGGATTTCATTTCAGATCTCCCGGTGTCTCAGGGCATGTCTGTCATCTGGGTGGTATGTGATCGCTTTTCTAAAATGGTCCATTTGGTGCCTTTGCCTAAGCTGCCTTCCTCTTCCGATCTGGTTCCTGTGTTCTTTCAGAATGTGGTTCGTTTACACGGCATTCCTGAGAATATTGTGTCTGACAGAGGATCCCAGTTTGTTTCCAGGTTCTGGCGATCCTTTTGTGCTAGGATGGGCATTGACTTGTCGTTTTCGTCTGCCTTTCATCCTCAGACTAATGGACAAACAGAGCGAACTAATCAGACTCTGGAGGCTTATTTGAGGTGTTTTGTTTCGGCAGATCAGGATGATTGGGTGACCTTCTTGCCGTTGGCTGAGTTTGCCCTTAATAATCGGGCTAGTTCCGCTACTTTGGTTTCGCCATTTTTTTGCAACTCTGGTTTCCATCCTCGTTTTTCCTCGGGACATGTGGAGCCTTCTGACTGTCCTGGGGTAGATTCAGTGGTGGATAGGTTGCAGCAGATCTGGAATCATGTGGTGGACAACTTAAAGTTGTCACAGGAGAAGGCTCAGCGTTTTGCCAACCGCCGCCGCGGTGTGGGTCCCCGACTTCGTGTTGGGGATTTGGTATGGCTGTCTTCTCGATTTGTTCCTATGAAGGTCTCCTCTCCTAAGTTTAAGCCTCGCTTCATCGGTCCTTACAAGATATTGGAAATCCTTAATCCTGTGTCCTTTCGCTTGGATCTTCCGGTGTCGTTTGCCATTCACAACGTGTTCCATAGGTCTTTGTTGCGGCGGTACGTTGTACCTGTGGTTCCTTCTGTTGAGCCTCCTGCTCCGGTGTTGGTTGAGGGCGAGTTGGAGTACGTGGTGGAGAAGATCTTGGATTCTCGTCTCTCCAGACGGAGGCTTCAGTATCTGGTCAAGTGGAAGGGCTATGGTCAGGAGGATAATTCCTGGGTGGTTGCTTCTGATGTGCATGCGGCCGATTTAGTTCGTGCCTTTCACGCTGCTCATCCTGATCGCCCTGGTGGTCTTGGTGAGGGTTCGGTGACCCCTCCTTAAAGGGGGGGTACTGTTGTGAATTAGACTTTTTGGCTCCCTCTTGTGGTTACTAGTGATATGACTCTGGGATTGTCTTTCCTCAGTTTGGCACCCACCTGGGTCGTTAGTCCAGGGGTGTCGCTATATAATCTTCCTGGATCCTTAGTCCAGTGCCTGGCATCGTTGTAATCAGATCCTTTCTGTTTGCTCCTGTCTGCTGGTCCGGTTCGTGCAAAATTAAGCTAAGTCCTGCTTCTTTGTTTTTTGGTTATTTGCTTTGCTCTTTTTTTTGTCCAGCTTGTACTAAATGTGATTCCTGACTTTGCTGGAAGCTCTAGGGGGCTGGTGTTCTCCCCCCGGGCCGTTAGACGGTTCGGGGGTTCTTGAATATCCAGCGTGGATATTTTGATAGAGTTTTTGCTGACCATATAAGTCATCTTACTATATTCTGCTATTAGCTAGTGGGCCTCTCTTTGCTAAATACCTAGCTCATTCTTACGTTTGTCTTTTCCTCTTACCTCACCGTTATTATTTGTTGGGGGCTTGTATCCAACTTTCGGGGGTCTTTTCTCTGGAGGCAAGAAAGGTCTTTCTTTTCCCTTCTAGGGTTAGTTAGTTCTCCGGCTGGCGCGAGACGTCTAGAACCAACGTAGGCACGTTCCCCGGCTGCTGCTATTTGTGGTGCTAGGATTAGATATATGGTCAGCTCAGTTACCACTGCCCTATGAGCTGGTTTTTTGTGTTTGCAGACTTAGAAATTATTTCTGAGACCCTCTGCCATTGGGGTCATAACACCGGCTGTGTCGAGATGTCTAGGGAGTGAAAGGTACATTCCACGGCTACTTCTAGTTGCGGTGTTAAGTTCAGGGTCTGCGGTCAGTACAGGTACCACCTTCTCCAGAGTATGTCTCACGCTGCTCTTTGGCCACCAGATCATAACATACAACGTCCTTGAGGCTGGCCACCAAAGCCTGCTCACCACCATGAGGTTTTACATCCTCTATTAGTTAAAATGAGTCCACCTTAACTTGTCTGCAACTTCCACCTGACTCCTAAACCGCCACCAGCAAGGCCATTTGACACCTTGAATGGACTCGACCCCCATCACCCATGACTAATAAAGTCATTAACCAGTTCTGCTTGCTATGGATAGACTGTGCATATGAGTAACAAAATTCCAGGGCTACAACAGATTAATTTTAACAATGCAACACTACCAAATTATGATCGATAATACGGTAACTACAGCAAAATAACAGCCGCTAAACATCCTGCAATGGGGATCCTATAATGAGAAATGCGGAACTAAACCATAATAAAGGGGTAGCCACAGTCTGACTACCTGTATAATTACAGCTGTCATGCCCCAAAAACTATTATGCCGCATGTATTGTAGCCAGCTCTAATAACTCACCAATTCACAGATTTTAGTTCTAGAAACCACCATTACATACAGTAGCTGGGATGCAGTAACCAATTCTTAAACCAACTTACTATTACTACCCAAAAAGTGATGAGTGTATATAAAGAGAAAGATAATATAAACAAAGAGTAATTAAAAGCCATACACAATATAATATCAACAGTATAACCGATCATTAAATAATTTAAATAATGTCTGTAATATTTGGACATAGTAAATGAAATAAGCCTATAGTAGAAAAGTCTACGAAGGCATTATTAATAACCTTGCCACGCCTTTGTTAATTTCTTTACAGGCACTTGATAACATATACCATTAACGCTCTCCAACTGGGACAAAGGCATTGGGAATAGGCACATTGCCCTTCGTGTTAATGCGCTTGATTACTTCTCCCACTGGCTCAAGGGCATCGTGATGCACTTTATTACTTTTCCCTTAGGGTACTGTCACACAGTGGCACTTTTGTCGCTACGACGGTACGATCCGTGACGTTCCAGCGATGTCCATACGATATCGCTGTGTCTGACATGCAGCAGCGATCAGGGACCCTGCTGAGAATCGTACGTCGTAGCAGATCTTTTCGAACTTTCTTTTGTCGCTGGATCTCCCGCTGTCATCGCTGGATCGTTGTGTGTGACAGCGATCCAGCGATGCGTTCGCTTCTGCTTCTCTGCACTGTGAGCGCCGGCCGGCCGGAAAGCGAGCACAGCGGTGACGTCACGTGCTTTCCGGCTGGCGCAGACACAGTGGAGAGAAGCAGAACGCCGGGGGACAGACACCGGAATGTAAGTATGTACTGTTTTTTTTTTTTTACTTTTACGCTGGTAACCACGGTAAACATCGGGTTACTAAGCGCGGCCCTGCGCTTAGTAACCCGATGTTTACCCTGGTTACCCGGGGACCTCGGCATCGTTGGTCGCTGGAGAGCTGACTGTGTGATAGCTCCCCAGCGACCACACAACCACTTACCAACGATCACGGCCAGGTCGTATCGCAGGTCGTAATCGTTGGTAAATGGTATAGTGTGACAGTACCCTTAGTCACTCCCACTGACTCCAGAGCACCCATATTAGGTACCTTGCTCTTCAGTTTAATGCCCCATATTACTGCATTGTCCAGATGACAACCTTGAAAGAAACGGGAGTTGGTCAATATAAACAGTCAAAATCTGTGCCTCAGCATTCTCAAGTCACATGAAAAAAGAGAGCGTCCTTGAAGCTACAGATAGTATTGAAATGCATGCCTACTTTATTTTTTTTTGTTCCAGCTATTGTTCCTAGCTCATAGGACCCAATTTAATTTGTAGGCATGTAAAATATGATTGCCATGACTACAGGAACTTTACCCTAACAGGGTCTTGTAAGATATAAATGCTTCTGGAGACCAAGGGGCCATACCGCGATGGTCACTCCTCCACACCAGGGGGCCATACCAAAGATGGTTACCCCTCCATACCAGGGGGTCATACTATGATGTACACCCCTCCATCCAGGGGCCATACCCGAGATGTTTACTCCTCCACACAAGGGGTCATACTATGATGAATACCCCCCTAAACAGAGGGTCCATACCTGAGATGGTTACCCCTACTGACCAAATTATAATTAGCTTCAAGAACCCACTAAAAAAGAAACAAATAAGTGTTTTTTTCAATTTCTTTTTTTAGACACACCTTTATTAAAACAAACATACAATAACCCAACAAAGCATAGATAAACTTAGCTCGCTGGGAGGAGTCCTTGAAGCTCATAAGATCTGACGATTACCAAACATAAGGTGAACATAAAATGTACCAACAATTACTCCCAGCCGTTACCCCACTGGCTCGGGAGCACCATAACCACAGGGTTCCACTGTTCACTTGAACTTCCTGAGGATCCTACAAACCCTTGCCGAAACTCCCCTCCACATTGCACCAGATCCAGAACCATACCTAATACCAAAAGGAGGAATCCATATCCCAATAGATCCCCCAGACCAATTTGTAACCAACTTCAAGGACCCCCCCAACAGCTCCAGGTAATCCACTCAGTCTGTGCTATCCACCATCTTAGGTAATATAAAATTAAGCACTCGGTGGGTATACACCATTCCTGCAAATATATGAAGGGGACAATATAAGAATTAAAAGAACATACAATAAAACATCAAAGCATAAAGAACATTAATGCAGCGCCCCAGAGTCCTGGTCGTTGCAGTATCATGGCTCAGCCACTAAGGGGGGCCATGGTGCGTTCGATGGCACTGAAGGAGTTCTCTGAGCAGGTATCACAGTCACCAATACATTTCACAGCTGGGCCTCCGGGGGGAGCTAAGGGTGCTATTCATTAGGCCACTCCCCACCATAGTGGGTAAACTGGGGGTCGGGCAGGAAGTTAGACAGAACGCTGACGGGATTGAACGGAGCAACACCCTGTGGCAGGGGGTGTTGTGAAGGGAGAGACTGTAGGGTCTCTGCCAGGGGTGGGATCCTGGCAGAGGCTTGGCATTGAAAGAACGTAACGGGTCCGCGCAGGCTCCTGGAAGCGGCGGGACTCAAGAAAGGACTAGAAGCGAGATAGATTGTGCTGAGTGAGAAACGAAATCAAGCGAAAGGAGATACCAGTGAGGGTTGTGCTGAAAGAGGCAGCACCTTACTGAGGCGCACTACCGGTGGCCGGAACGCCGAGGAGGTAAAGAGTTTCAAGCCATACCTCAGACCTACGGCAGGGCAGTTAGCTTTAGGCGGACTGTCTCACGCATCACCCAGGAAGGCAAAGGGGGGTACCAACAGGAGAGGGGCGCAGATAGAGTCCCGGAAGATCTCCGAGCCTCCCCGTCATACGGGTGCGTTCCTACCATAGTAGCTGGAGGGACGAGGAAGATCATTGCGAATTAAGTTGTTGTGAGGGAACACGAGAAACAGACACAACAGTTGTGGGGTACTTTCCGTAAGCACAGCAGGGAAGGACTGCAACACATAGCGCTAGAAGGAAGGCACCGATTTCCACCTGCAAGGAGAGCTCTGGAAGTGCCATTGGATCGGCCGGACTTGCGCAGCCTGGTGAGCCGTATTCTGGACTGAGGACCCAGAGAGCTTCAGTAAAGAGGTAAAGAGACTGCAACCTGGTGTCCTCGTTATTTACCGCGACCTGCACCCCACAACTGCACCGCTACACCGTTACTACACCACTTATTGCACCGGACGTCCCCCACTGACGGACAGGGCCACGGACCGGGTCTAGCCACCGTGACAACCCCAGGACTGAGACCTAGAGGCCCGGCTCCGGGTACCCCTCGGCCCTGCGGCGGTGTGGGGGCGCTCCAACTTGGCGTCACGAACAGGATCTACTTAAGCCTGAAGAATCAGGTCATGTGTGCCTAGAGACTGTGATTTACTGTGCTTGGACTGTACTTTATTGCAAGACTGTGTGCTGTGCCATTTGCCGCCAAAATCCGCCGCCATTGCAGCGCTGAGGAGAGCGCAGAAAGAGAAGAGGGGCGTGGAGTGGGTGTAGCCGAGCTGGAGAGCGCGAACAGTAATGGCCGCCCAGTCTAAATATTTCTGTGCAGTGAGGACGTGTCCGTCAGCAGCAGAGATCCGCCTCCTAATCCTTAATGGGGGGCGAAGGCAGAGAAAACGAAACTGCTCACGCAGGAGAGAGCGGGAAAAAGACCAGGAAGCGACCCACGTGGAGGACGCTATGGCTAGCAGCTCCGAACCCGACAGCGGGGTTGAAGTGGAAGTCTCCCCTGACTACCCGGCTGAGCCCAGCAGCTTGTCCTCCGTGGATAACACCAAATTCCTGAGAGCCGAGATGGAGGATTTATATAACCAGCTCCTCCAACTGCATGTGAGAGTCCAGGCCCCGCATCAGGTAGGACCGGCAGTGGATTCCCGGACATCGGAAGAACCAACGGGACCTGTCGCAGAAGGTGGAATCGTACCAGTGGGTGAGTCCGCCGATCCTACCCCACTAGCAGAGGGTGTGTTAGTGGGTCCCGTAGCAGCACCACCTCTCCCGGGGACCCATAGACTTCAGCGCCTGTTACCATGGGAGGAAGCCACGGGCATGGAACACCGTATGCGAGCCCCAATCACCCCTACTCCCTTGCCGTGTGAGGTCAGCGCGGAGCGCACGGTGTGCCGCTGGGTGAACCCTGGATCCAATCTCATGGGGTTCCCCGGGGTGGAGACCCAGAAGGGAGAAATGGTACAGGCCCTAAGCTGGGAGGAATACCAGATCCAGCTAGAACAGCGGTGGCGAGAGGAAGAGAAAGCACATCAGGCTAAACGGGAGGCCTACCATCAAAAAGATTTGGCGGTCAAGGACCGGGCCCGTAAGGACCCCACCACTCACCAGGCCCCGCGTAGGCAGGGTATCGTCACTGTCTTTAAACTCCAAGGAGGCTGGGGCTTCATTAAAGAACCGGGGCTATACGCGGAGGTCTTTGTTAACCGACGGGATGTTGAGTCACACCTTAGAGAGGGACATCCAGATCGAGACCTCTATCCGGGAGACAGTGTTACTTACACCCGGCATTTTGGGGAAAAGGGGTGGTTCGCCCTGAACGTCTACAAGAAAGAGAAACCAGCCCCTGTAGCCAAAGTGCCGCCGTGTGACCGACCTGTAACCACCCTGGTCGCCTCCACCTGCCCAACCACAGAACTAGCGATCTGCCGCCCGATCGCCACAACCACCGTAGTGGCTAAAGAAGTTCCTCTGCGGGCGATCAATGTCCCTGATGTGCCAGCACAGAGAGAAATGGGAACACAGACCTTGATCGCCGCGCACGACCTGGTCGTGCAACAGACCCGAACCCATGGGGTGTATCTGGCAGCGGGAGTGGACCTGAAACCTGGATTGCAGGGGTCCGCCCGCCAGGAGGCGCCTCATGGAAACTTCTGAAAGAAGAGTCACTTTATGAAAATGTAAATAGTTAACTGTTCATTCCTTTAACTGTTCCTGTTTGCTACTAAACCCGTCTAGGGTTAAAGGTGACCCCTTGTTGACCCGGGGCCACTATTGTTGTTCTCAAAGTTTTGCACAAGTTTAAAGAACTGCAGAAATCATGGACTGTGCATGATTCGAACTTCCCTTGTAAATAGTTTGCACCTTCTTAAAGGTGCTCCCTACTGGTTTTAGCCAAAGACACTTTGCGAAGATATTTGCCCTATTGGTTTGAGCCAAAAGACACTTTGCGAAGATTCCTTCTCTACTGGGTTTAGTTAAAGACACTTTGCGAAGAAACCTTTCCTACTAGTCCTAGTTAAAGACACTTTGTGAAGATCCCGGGCTGGAACTTTGCATAAGACTGGTAGGCTGAGAAGACGAGCTACCTCAGAAAGACTTGGTCCCCTCTTAAAGGGGATGTGACGAAGTAAATTTGAAAGAGATACTGTTACCGAACAGTAATGTGATAATGATGCCTTGAAAAAGAAAATGTAACTGTTTTACATGCCGAGTTATATGTGTTGAAGTTGTTGAAATGTGAAATCTGAATAATGTTTTGTAGAAAGGAAAGATGCAGAGAGCCCGTAGGGGTAGATGTAGAAGCCTGCATAGTTGAAAGTAAAAGAAGTAATAATGAAGGTGAGGATAGAAGGTAAACCCCGCGTCCCCATTGAAAAGTTACTTTGTTACTAAGGACAGAGAGTGAACCCGTAGGGGTTAGAGAGTGAGTCCTTAAAGGAGCCGAGTAGAGCGGGCTCAGAGTTCTTTAAATGAAAGGAATGTTATGTCTATACTGTGTATAGTAGCGAAAGGCAGTAGGCCCTGGCTGAACAGGGCGGTCCTGTAGAAGAAAGGAGAGGCAGTAGGCCTGGTGCCGTAGGGACAGGCGGTCCTGCAGGTTCACAAGAAGGAGAATGTAAAGTTGAAATGCCTTATAATGTGATTATAGGAAGGCCTTTGATAGACTAAGAGTGTGAGTTTCTTAAAGGCAATGTTAAGTTATTGTTCCAAAAATTGCACTAAGTAGAATACCCGGTTGGGTAACAGAAGTTATTTATGCTCTGTAATTTATAATGTTGATTATGTTTGTAACGTTAAAAGTGTCCTCACCTCCCATAAAGGGAAGCTTACTTAAGTATACTTACTGTTATTTGCACTCAACAAAATTGTATGTCTTTTTGCTAACCTGTATTGTTGTTTTTCTTCCCAGTCCCGGAGTACTGTGTTTAACCAGGGGGGAGTGCAGCGCCCCAGAGTCCTGGTCGTTGCAGTATCATGGCTCAGCCACTAAGGGGGGCCATGGTGCGTTCGATGGCACTGAAGGAGTTCTCTGAGCAGGTATCACAGTCACCAATACATTTCACAGCTGGGCCTCCGGGGGGAGCTAAGGGTGCTATTCATTAGGCCACTCCCCACCATAGTGGGTAAACTGGGGGTCGGGCAGGAAGTTAGACAGAACGCTGACGGGATTGAACGGAGCAACACCCTGTGGCAGGGGGTGTTGTGAAGGGAGAGACTGTAGGGTCTCTGCCAGGGGTGGGATCCTGGCAGAGGCTTGGCATTGAAAGAACGTAACGGGTCCGCGCAGGCTCCTGGAAGCGGCGGGACTCAAGAAAGGACTAGAAGCGAGATAGATTGTGCTGAGTGAGAAACGAAATCAAGCGAAAGGAGATACCAGTGAGGGTTGTGCTGAAAGAGGCAGCACCTTACTGAGGCGCACTACCGGTGGCCGGAACGCCGAGGAGGTAAAGAGTTTCAAGCCATACCTCAGACCTACGGCAGGGCAGTTAGCTTTAGGCGGACTGTCTCACGCATCACCCAGGAAGGCAAAGGGGGGTACCAACAGGAGAGGGGCGCAGATAGAGTCCCGGAAGATCTCCGAGCCTCCCCGTCATACGGGTGCGTTCCTACCATAGTAGCTGGAGGGACGAGGAAGATCATTGCGAATTAAGTTGTTGTGAGGGAACACGAGAAACAGACACAACAGTTGTGGGGTACTTTCCGTAAGCACAGCAGGGAAGGACTGCAACACATAGCGCTAGAAGGAAGGCACCGATTTCCACCTGCAAGGAGAGCTCTGGAAGTGCCATTGGACCGGCCGGACTTGCGCAGCCTGGTGAGCCGTATTCTGGACTGAGGACCCAGAGAGCTTCAGTAAAGAGGTAAAGAGACTGCAACCTGGTGTCCTCGTTATTTACCGCGACCTGCACCCCACAACTGCACCGCTACACCGTTACTACACCACTTATTGCACCGGACGTCCCCCACTGACGGACAGGGCCACGGACCGGGTCTAGCCACCGTGACAACCCCAGGACTGAGACCTAGAGGCCCGGCTCCGGGTACCCCTCGGCCCTGCGGCGGTGTGGGGGCGCTCCATTAACATGCTGGGAGGAGTCTTTAAAGCTCATAAGTTCTGGTGATTACCAAACAAAAAGTGAACATAAAATGTACCAACAATTACTCCCAGCCGTTACCCCACTAGCTCGGGAGCACCACAACCACAGGGTTCCGATGTTCACTTGAACTTCCTGAGGATTCAACAAACCCTTGCTGAAAATCCCCTCTACCATTCACCAGATTAAGAACCAAATTAAATTCTAAAAAGAGGAATATATATCCCAATGGATCCCCCAGACCAATTTACAACCAACTTCAAGGACCCCCCCCCCCCCCAACTGCACAAGATGTGGGATAAGTGAAGATGAAAACACCATGTAAGTTTACAACAAAGGTATATTACAGGTTGATACTGGAAAATGTCCCATCATAAGGTCAGATGAATTCGATGATGGGCAATGCTGTGTTATATGCTGTAACAATAAAGAAGCCGCCTGCTCCTCTACAGCAGTTACAGACAGGCTCTCTAACCACCAGCTGCACATATATCATAAGAAAATATAATATGTAGGTCTAGTATAAGCTGCATGCAGCCAAAAGTGTACGTGCAGAAAACTGCAAGGTCTGTGTCCCCAGTCAGTAACACTACCTGCATACAGTACAATAGACAGGGCTGAAAATTAGGCCCATGATGTGTTCTCCAGAGCAAGGTGCAGCATCACACTAGGAGTGCCCACTCACTGCCCGCCATGTGCTGAGTTATTAGTGCCCACTCACTGCCCGCCATGACTGTTAGTAGTGCCCACTCACTGCCTGCCATATGCTGCATTATTAGTGCCCCACTCACCACCCAATGTGCTGAATTACTCCCCGAATAATTATTGACACCTGATAAAATATATATAGTAAGGCTCTAGGCAATCCACTCAGGCTTGTGCTATCCACCATCTTAGGTAATATAAATAAGCGCTCAGTGGGTATAACCCGATCCTGCAAACATATGAAGGGGACAATATACAGAAAAGGGGTGGATATATCAGGCAGGACAGCATGCAACATAATAGGACTAAAGGCTGCCATATCTCCAGAAATAAAGCACAGATTTGGAAGTCATGCACAGATTATATGTGCAGCAAGGAAAACAACCTGGAGACCCAGGATCTAACATGTACTCAAAGCCTGTATACATGATAAGCATGCTGCGCAGAGATGGAGCCTTTACTCATATATCACATATATATAGTGAGAGTAACCTGTTATGCTGGATCTGTACACCCAGCATCATCAGACTGTACTATAGCAGAGATGAGGTCAGATGCAGATCACCAGACTCCATAAATGGGAAGGGGGGAATCAGCACACAGCAGCATGCAATGCACAGACATGAAGTGAAGCCTCTTTACCATCATATATATACGGTATATATACACCATCCCCTGTTACTGCTCCCTCTCACCAGTGACTAGTACCTGTAACTGCCCAGCTCCACTCTAGCAATAGCAGACACTGTATGTGTCAATGCTCTGACCTATCATGCAGATACCAAAAACTCATGAAGACTCTGTATAATACAGCAGAAATGTGATACAACAGCCATGTCTGTAAGGAGGTCACACAGGAGCTGTCTCTGCAGTGTGTGAGGCAACTTGTAACTGACCCATGAAGGAACATGGCAGCTACATGAATCTCTGAGGTAATATTGTTCCCAAATAAGATGTAAGAGCTGATACTACACTAATACATTGTGATAGATAGATTGTGATAAGTATCAGTATTGATGAAATGTTGTTCTGTCGCAATGGTGTACAGTCCATTCTTGATGAGCGCTCAAAATACTCAGTCTTATTGGGAGCGGCCGCAGCACACACAGGGATAGATTTATCCAACCCAAATTTCCATATCAACATGATGAATGTGGAGTAGTATATCAGCCATGTCTGCAGGGAGGTACACATGAGGGAACATGGCGGCTACATGAATTTCTGAGGTAAAATTGATCCCATATATGATGTAGGAGCTGATACTACACTAATACATGATGTGTGAGGTGAATGTACTCCTATCAGCTATAATGTGAGGTGATAACCCCAGTATTATACTCCCTGGCACTGCAGACATGTTTCCTCCTGTCGATCCTGTGAGAGAAAGAGGGAGAGCCAGAGTTGCCTCCCCTATATAAGCCCTACCCTCATCACAGTAATACACCAGGCACAAACATCTAAACTCCTTCCTCTTAAAGCAGCAACACTCTTGTTTAAAATCTACACCGCAATGCAAACAAAAGCTGCAGGAGTTCTCGGTCCACCCATCCCCAAGTCATGTCCACCTCCGTCTAGTCTCCAGTGGTTTCTGGACCCAGGATGGTTGTGAGCTATGTTTAAGCAAGTAAACCCATCAAAATTATAAGTAAAAATCCATATGCACTCAGAGCTCTCTCCCAATGGTTGCTGCACCATTGAGTGAGATTGGTCTAAGCAAGGTTTTAGAATCATAACACATGAAAAAATCTAGATTAATTCAGCTCGCCCCTAAACGATCCCAGTGGAGCACAGGAATCAAAGCAAGGATCGCGTCTCTGCCAGATGCCGTGAGGAACACTTTGGAATGAGGAGATCCAGCTTCAAAAAGTAAAATCCAGTTGCTTTATTTCAATCCAATTTAAAGTAGTAACATGACTGCTATATATACCAGAGCCGGTATACTCAGCCGGGATTACCATAGGAAGATTGCCAGGAGAGGACACGAACGCGCTTCTAGCACAAAGTGTTCTTAGACTCAGTCAAACTCAGTCTAAGAACACTTTGTGTTAGAAACACGTTCAGGTCCTCTCCTGGCAATCTTCCTATGGTAATCCCGGCTGGGTATACCGGCTCTGGTATATATACCAGTCATGTTACTACTTTAAATTGGATTGAAATAAAGCAACTGGATTTTACTTTTTGAAGCTGGATCTCCTCATTCCAAAGGTTTTAGAATCATGCCTAGTACAATGTGCTTTTTTAAAAGCATCCTCTACTTTCCTACTTAGAAAAAGGGACAGGTAACCATGCTAAATCCGACCTAACATTTTAATTGTATAGCAAATCCATCAATATAGCCTTTACTGGTGATAAATCTGTTGCATCCTGCACTTGGTGTGATACTAGGGCACTGCCCCTACTCTCATCATTAGTAACATACTTGTCATGTCCCACGACTTGGGAATCCTACAGTATTGTAGTGTATTGTTGCTGTTGCATTGCTATGCTATAATGTTCGCCTTTTAGTAGTTTGTCCTCCCTGTCTGCCTCTCTAGCTCTGATGTCAGTAACCCCTCCCTTATTCTTTCTCAATCTCTATATGTCGGCCATTTAAAAAATCTCATCTCTTGTAGCTCTAGTTCAGAATAGTCTTTTTTACGTGCTGCAGCTGTTACAACTACTGCTACTGTATTTATGCATTACTGCAAGAATTCAGCTTGAAAATGAACCATTTTCTGGAATCTTCATACGTGCCTCCTGCAGCTGAGTCAAGCTGCAGTATCTGATGACTTCTCTTCATGTGAGTACTGGTACACAGAGACTTCCATAAAACTGGAGTCTCCAGTGCCCTACACTCGCATCCTAGTTATGGAGTCAAAATAATGCTACTCTTATGTCTGAAAAACAGAGCTCTATATATGTTAGAGTGCTCAGTGGATTGAGACCAGGACCAAGTTTTGCTATAGGGTCCTATTGTGTTTAACATATAGTATATGATAATGTTAGTAGACGATGTAAAAACGTTTGGGAAATATCAGTCAAAACAGCCTAACTTAAGCCTAGTTTAAGATTTATGTTTATGGCAATTTTTTAATATTCCCTTCTATACTTTTTCATTGTGCTGTAATTAGAGAGGAAACAGCTGGTTGCAGAAATTCACTGTGGAAGTGACTATGGCAATAATTTGTCAAATTAGTAAATGTACTAAGGTTGTTGGCTGCGCACAGAAAATCGATCAGTGTCCGCAAGCAGTTAGCCGGGGTAATGACTCAGAGACTCGTGGTTTAGTCAACAAACTAATGAGCTGGGTTTTAGCCTGTGTAATGGAGTTCTAGTTTCAAACATTTGATATGCATGAACTCACTCGCTCCAGACCAGCCTCACTGCTTTAATATCCAGCTCCAATGTGACAGACTCACTGAATTATCCCAGCTTAATTTCTGCAGCCCCATTCAGCCAGAAATTCTATATTAATAATTTACAGACAATGAGGAATGGCTCAGTACAGATTCAATGTTCCTATTTTGCTTAACCCCTCTCCTTACTATAGAAGTTAACTGGTTTTATTACCCACAGAGTTGGGTTTTTTTTGAGGGGGTGATTCTTTTAGATTTTTGCTCCCAATTCCTCATTGTCTTTGCACCTTTTTTTCAAAGTAAACAGGGTTCTAATCTTCACTTGTATGTTTCCGTTTTGTTCATTATTTTTTTTTTGCACTTTTTTGAGCTGACAGTAGTAGCTGCCTGGACTTGTACCAAGTCACTAGCAGTGGAGAGAAGATGACTGAGCTGGCTTATAGCCAAGCTTCAAGAGGACATGTTGGAGAAAGAAGGATCAGTAATGCCATAGACTAACCAGGGGGCGCAGAATTTCCAGAATATGAGAAGTCTCATTAACCTGGTGAAGATACAAGGCTGCAGTGCTTCTGATCATGTCAGCAGTGAGTTTGATCAATGTTAGAAGTAGTTCTAAACATGTGAGCAGTGGTTCCGATGGCGTGAGCAATGGTTTTGATCACTTGAACAGTGGCTTTGATTAAGTGAAATGTGGTTTCGATCATGTGAATAGTGGTTTAGATGGCATGAGCAGTGGCTTTGATCATGTGAACAGTCGGGAGCATGAGATTATCTCAACCTGAGACTGTGGACAACTATAACTGCCTGTGGCCTGTGGTGAGAGACCGGACCTTGGCTGACACCTCAGGGCAGTGCCCTAGTATCACACCAAGTGCAGGATGCAACAGATTTATCAACAGTAAAGACTCCTGAATCCGCCCTCAGTCTGTATCCTTCCCCCACCCAGGGAAGAGGGGAGTAGTAGTGTACCGCAATACACCAAGCAAACTAACAAGGTAATATGAATAGGGTAACAAAAAATGTCAAGCATACAAATATACACACATATATAACAGAGGTATGCACCGGGGAGTGGAGGATGGGGATAAACCAAAGTAGGAGAAGAAAGGGAATTATCACACACTCAAAACTTAGTAACAGTCACAGATAAATCCACCAACCAGCTACTCAAATAACCACCAACATCCTTCTCCAGCAAAAAACAAAAACAGCAAAAGTTATCTCTGACAATGAGTGGTATCCAGAACCCAGATTATATAGAAGATGGCAGTGGCTAACAGTGCACAGCTGAGAGCCTTAGCTTCAGGAGCTCTCAATAGAGCATATTAACCCCTGCACTGGCCAAATAAATGTATACTGTTTAATACGAAGGTGAAGTGCTTCTGACCAGTGCAAGAGTAAGAGAAATCAGATGCTGCGGTCTTCTGACTACTCTCTGTCGTGGTAAACCCATGACATTTACTATATCTATCTAATATATATAGTGTATTGAAGAATATTTCCATTGAGAGAAAGTGTAAGTGACATAGTAATTCTCTATCTAAAAGCTAATGTTAAATCGGATAGCAATCATATGGCATTCGGATGTCAATCGGATGCTAGATGTGAAAAATCGGATGGTACTCACATGAAAATCGCATGCCACTAACATGACACTAGTCTTACTTTTCTGGACCGAAATCGGAACATTTTTTTTCACTGTGATGGGTATGAGCCCTTAGTGAATGTGCAGGAGCCGAGGAACAAATGGAGGTGGATGAAGAGGAAGAGGTGATCAGGAGATAAAGAGGATAATGATCCCCTCTCTGGTGTCCATGGTTGGCTGGAGGGGATTGAGGAAACAAGCTAGAGTATTTTCTCAGCCACCAACACACCATGGACTTGGACCTCCTGGAAGTGCCCAACACAGGAGCACCTTCTTGCTGCACTATCTGGAACATGATGCCCGTATTGTTAGGATTAGAAATAATGCTGACTACTAGGTTGCCGCTCTGTTAGATTCATGGTACAAGAGTAAATTTTGTCAGGTGCTTCGCACTTGGAAAGGGACGTGCACATGCTGGAGAATCGAAACACACTTGTATTGTAGACAATTTAAGAGTGGGTTTTCCCCAAGACAGCAGTGAGGCAAACAGTGTACATCACAGTTATAGACTTCCAACCCTGGTAACGTTGAGTCATCAATGTAAAAACATTAGCGGCAGCAGTGTAAGTGGCATAAGCAATTTCTGTGAGTCACACATTTTGTAGACCGGCACGTACACCAGCAGAATAGAGTGCAAGTCTGACACGTAATGAATGACTGGAGATGATGGTGAAGGAGTATCTCAAGCTAAATATCAATGCCATCGGGGGGGTTTGCATCCTTTTTTATTTTGGTTTTCAAAAATGGAAGAATGGCCTGAGCTCACCTGTCAAACCTTGGAGGTTTTGTCATGTCGGCATCCAGCATTCTCTTAGAACTTGTCTTCAGTGCAGCTGGTGGTATGCTGATGGATAAGCACATCCAGCTGGCCCCTGAAAGTGAAGACTGCCTAATTTTCATCAAGATGAACAAGTCATAGATCTCCAATGACATCTGCTCCCCAGTCGCAGAGTGTACAGACTAGGTGATATTGCATTTTTTAGTGTGCTGCATTATTGTCATGTAACTGCACTGTGTGATATCTTTAGTGTGGCTTCTGTGCCTGCTGTGACGCCTTTTTTAGTCGCTTCTGCGCCTGCTATTGCTACTGCTGCTGATGTTGCTAACAATTCTTTAAATGTGGAGACTCCAAGTTGTGTCTCCATCTGCTGGGTTGTCTGTAGTGGAAAGGGTGTCAGCGCCCCATTATACTATTTCTACTCTGTGGAAATTGATGCCACTTTAGTGGTGTCTGCCCCTAATTTTTGGAAATGTTTGGAATCCAAGTTGGGTCTCCTTCATGTGTGTTTCCTGTAGCAGTAGGGCTCCCAGACTGTCAGACCTGCACTTACTTTCAGTCAACTACCTGTGTTACTATCCTTACATTTTTTAAACAATAGTAGTCTATGAAGCTGATATTTGTGCCACCTGAGTGTGGTTGAGCAGAAAAGCAGTTTAAACTGTTGCATGAGGTATCAGGGCTCCCAGCACAGCAGGTCTACACTGGTGGAGGAGTTAGTTGCTAGGCAGTTGCTAGGCAGTTAGGAAGATTTAGACAGTTGGTGCCGGACAGCAGACTGGAGCAGTCTGAGGCAGAAGGACAGGTGAGGGGCCGTACAGCCTGATGTCATGTAGCTCCTAGATAGCGAGATACAGAAGGAAGAACAGCCCTTAGCTAACACGCCGGAGAGCGAAGCACAGGAGTGTGACAACAGGGGAGAATAGCTGGAATTGGGCTACATCCCTGATTGAGCGCAGACACCGGTAGCTGGAAGACCGAGGATTTTGTGGGACTCTAAGACACATAGCAGAAACTGGCAGGACAGCTGGATTATACATCACCTGTTCGCCCTAACACCCAGGAGACACAGTGACACATAAAGCCCGGGTCATGATAGATACCCTGTAAAAAGGCTCGAGTCACCTGTCATACGGGTTTGTGTCCCACTTACACAAAGAACGCCACCTGATAAAGCTGGACTCTGAACTTGCTTCCAAGCCGGCCGGACCCTGCCTGTACCTGTGATCTGGTGCCCTGGACTGTAGCTACCTGCTACCATCAGTAAACCAGGTAAAAAGACTGCACAACTGTGTCCTTCATTCTTTACTGCACCAATCACCATCCTTCATCTATTCACTTAGAGCCCTGGGAACCTACTTCACCTGTGGGAAGTTATACCATCTGGCTGCCATAATGGAGCGCCCCCACTGCCACAGGGCTGAGGGGTACCTGGTACCGGGCCTCTCTGTCTCGGTTCTGGGGGTTGTCACGGTGGCTAGACCCGGCCCGTGACCCTGCTGAGGGGCGTCCAATGAAGGTGGAGAGTGCGATGCTGTTGTGGTGTGGTGCAGGTCGCGGTGAATAACGAGGACACCAGGTTGCAGTCTCTTTACCTCTTTACTGAAGGCTTCTGGGTCCTCAGTCCGAAATACGGTTAACCGGGCTGCGTGAGTCCAGCCAGTCCGATGGCACCTCCAGAGTTCCCTTTGCAGGTGGAAATCTGTGCCTACCTTCTAGCGCTTGTGTGTTGTGGTCCTCCCCTGCTGTGCTTACGGGATAGTCCCCACAACTGTTGTGTCTGTTTCTGAAGTTCCCTCACAACTCGATTATGATGTTCTGTTTCGTCCCCCAGATGATATGGCTAGGACGCACCCGTATGACGGGTAGGCTTGGAGGTCTTCCGGGACCCTAGAGTCTCCCCTCTCCAGATGTTGCCACCCTGTGTCTGCTTAGGTGATGTTGGGTGAGACAGCCCGCCTATAACTGACTGTCCTGCCGTAGGTTTGAAGTAAGGCCTGGAGCTCAATACTTCCTCGGCGTTCCGGCCACCGGCTACGCGCCTCAGTAGGATGTTGCCTCGTCTTACAGCACGACTCCTACTGGTGTTTCTCCTTGCTGCGTTGATCTCGTTTCTCACTCAGCACAATAAACCTCGCTTCTTGTCCTTTCTTGGGGCACCGCCGCGATGAAGTGCAGGCGCGGTCCCGTAACTTTCTTTCTGTTTGCTAGGCCTCTGTCAGGATCCCACCCCTGACAGGGACCCCCCTGAATCTTCCCCTGCAACACCCTCTGCCACAGGATGTTGCCTGGTTCCAACCCAGTCAGCGTCTGTCTAACTTCCTCTCTAACCCCTAGTTTTACCAGACTGTGAGGAGTGGCCTAATAAATAGCACGCTTAGCTCCCCCTGGAGGCCAGACTGTGAAGTGTATTGGTGTCTGTGATACCTGGTCAGGTGAACTCCTTCAGTGCCATCAGACGTACCATAGCCCCCCTTAGCGGCAGAGCATCAGTACTGCAACGACCAGGACTCTGGGGTGCTGCACTCCCCCCCGGTTAAATCCAGTACTCCTGGACTGGGAAGAAAACAACAATACATGTCAGCAAAAAGACATACAATTTTGAAATGCAATAACAAGTAAACTTGAACAGAGCTTCCCTTTATGGGAGGTGAGGACACTTGAACATTACAAACATGGTTAAATACTTTAAATAACATGCTATAAATAACTTCTCTTACCCAACCGGGTATTCTACTTAGTGCAATTTCTGAACAATAATTTAACATTGCCTTTAAGGACGAACACGCTGAATCCACTAAAGACCTTCTTATAAAACACTATAAGGCTAATCAACTTTTCTTCATTTTCCACCTTTACATCTGCAGGACCACCTGTCTATCTGCCCCAGGCCTACTGCCTCTCGCTGTTTTGCAGGACCGCCCCTTCTCACCCGGGCCTACTGCCTTTCTGCTACTATACACAGAATAGAACTTATCAACCTTCTCTCAGTTCAAGATCACTGAGCCATCTCTGTATGGCTCCTAGGAGGACTCACCGACTAACCCCATACGGGTTCACTTCCTGTCCCCATTCTCTTAACACATTATTAAACATTTCTCACAATTAACTAGCTATCTACATATAACTTTTACATGTAAGCATTATTCGACTTTAAGTGCTATTGGTGAACGTCCCCTTTAAGAGGGGACCAAGTCTCTCGGAGGTAGTGCAACTTCTCAAGCTGCAAGTTTGTATTCAGCAAGGACTCCGGTGCTGTTTACAAGAACAGTTTCTTCGCAAAGAGTCCTTTTCTTTGTAAAACCAGTAGAGGGCACCTTTAAGAAGGTGCAAACTATTTACAATAAGTTTGTAATCATGCAGTGTTCATGATCCATCCAGCAGTTCTTTTCAACAATGATGAATGAAAAACAAATGCAAAAAGGCAAAAATAGGGATCCCGGGTAAACTAAAGGATCCCTTTAAGAGTTAACCCTAATCGGGTTGTAGCAGTAGAGGAACACACGGAAAGACAAAGTTAACTATATACAAATGACGAAGCTTTCTTGCTTACTCAGTTTCTGGCTGGGCAGAAGGCGGCCTCCTCCTCCCAGACAGGGGTCTGGGTGGCCACCGTTTTGGTTTCAGCACCAGCTGGGGCACCAGTTACCACTGCGGCCAAGCTCCCGGCCACTACAGTGGCAGTGGTAGTAACAGTGCAGGTTGTGGTCTTTACCACGATGCAAGTTGGAGTAACCACCGTGGTCTTTGTAGTGACGGTGGATCGGTCACAGGAGGGCATCTTCACCACAGGGGGCTGTTTTTCGGGCACCTTGGTTGGGGGTTTCGTAGGCTTTTTCTTATGGATGTTTAAAGCGAGCCACCCCTTCTCCCCAAAGTGCCGGGTGTAGGTGACTTCGTCCCCTGGGTAGAGGTCCCGGTCTGGATGACCCTCCCTCAAGTGAGACTCGACATCCCTCCGGTTGACAAACACTTCCGCGTACAGGCCCGGCTCTTTAATGAAGCCCCAACCTCCGCGGAGCTTGAAGGCGACGACGGTGCCCTGCCTGCGCAGGGCCTGGTGAGCGGTGGGGTCCTTGCGGGCCTGGTCCTTGACCGCCAAGTCTTTTTGATGGTAGGCCTCCATCCCGGCCCGGTACGCCTCCTCCTTCCTTTCCCACTGTTGTTCTAGTTGGGCCTGGTATTCCTCCCAGCTAAGGGCCTGTACCATCTCACCCTCCTGGGTCGCCACCCCGGGGAACCCCATAAAGTTGGCCCCGGGGTTCACCCAGCGGCACACCGTGCGCTCCGGATAGACCGTGCCCGGCAGGGTGACTGGCGCGATCGGGGGCTTCAGGAGGTGCTCCATGCCGGTGGCCTGGTCCCAGGGAAGGAGGTGCTGGAGCCGATAGGTCCCAGGGGGAGGTGGCGCCGCAACTGGACCTATCAACAGGTCCTCTGCTAACGGGGCAGGGTCGGCGGGCTTACCGGCCGGTGCAGCATCCTCCCTCACAGCGGGTCCCACCGGCGGCGCCTTCGGTGGAGATGTCGGCAGCAAGTCGATCGGCGGTGCGGGAACCGATGTCGGGGATCCTCCCGCCGGCATCTCCTGGGGTGCGGCCTTGGCCTCCATCCGCAGCTGGAGAAGCTGTTCAATTAAGTCCTCCATCTCAAGTTGCAGGAGACCCACTTCAGCTGTGGAGACGAGACCGCTACACTCCTCCGGGTAGCTGGGGGAGTTTTCCACTTCAACCCCACACTCTGGGTCTGAGCGGTCAGCAATTGCATCCTCCACATGGGTCACTTCCTGGTCCTTTTCCCGCTCTCTCCTTCATGGGCGGTTTCGTTTTCTCTGTCTCCGCCCACCATTGAGAATCAGGAGGCGGATCTCGGCCGCTGACGGACACGTCCTCAGGGTACAGAAATATTTAGATTGGGCGGCCATTGTCTTTCACGCTCTTCAGCTAGTCTACGCCCACTTCCATGCCCTTCTTCTTCTCCTGCGCCCTCCTTAGCGCTGTAATGGCGGCAGTTTTGGCGGGAACTTCTGGTGGCAAGTGGCAATACACAGTCTTTGCAATAAGTCACAGTCCAAGCACAATAAATCACTGTTCCAAGGCACACATGACCTGATTCTTCAGGCTTAAGTAGATCCTGTTGTGAATTTGGTTTTTGGGCTCCCCCGGTGGTCACTGGTGGTACTGGACTTGTGTGCTTCACTTTCTCTGTTCACCTGTTTCCATCAGGATATGGGAGTATCCTATTTAGCCTTGCTGCTCAGTTATTCTAGTGCCGGCCATCAATGTAACCAGAGCCTTTCTGTTGCATGTTCCTGCTTCTAGACTACTATCAGCTAAGTTGGACTCTTAGTCCTAAGTTTGTTTTGCATTTTTGTTCCAGTTCACAGTTATGTTATTTTTCTGTAGCTGGAAGCTCTTGTGGGCCGAAATTGCCACTCCGGTGTCATGAGTTGACACATGAGTCTTAAAGTAATTTCGGGATGGTATTTTAATAGGGTTTTCAGCTGACCGTGAAGTTCCCTATTGTATCTTCTTGCTATCTAGTAAGCGGACCTCGCTTTGCTGAACCTACCTTCATACTACGTATGTCTTTTCCTCTGAACTCACCGTCAATATATGTGGGGGGCTTCTGTCTCCTTTTTGGGGGAATTTCCCTAGAGGTAAGCCAGGTCTGTCTTTTCCTCTATTAGGGTTAGTTAGTCCTCCGGCTGGCGCTGGGCGTCTAGGGATAAAACGTAGGTACATCACCCGGCCACTGTTAGTTGTGTGATAGGTTTAGCTCATGGTCAGCTGGAGATTCCATCACCCAAGAGCTGTTCTGTTATTTATGTTCTCTGACTTTCCCTTGCCATTGGGAACCATGACAGTATGGCCGGCCAAGGGTTAAAACCGTTGGCAGAAGAAAGGAGAGAAAAAGAAGTCTGCAGATTTTTTTTTTTTTTTTCCTCTGAGCTTGCTTTTTAGTTGACTCAGTTGCATTTCTGCTCTAATTGCAGCCTTTGTCTCTCTCTCTCCTTCTAATCCTTGAATGGCTCTGATCTCACCTGATTAAAATGGATCCTCAGAGTGTGGCTACAGGTTTGAATAATCTTGCTATGAAGGTTCAAAATTTACAGGATTTTGTTATTCATGCTCCTATATCTGAACCTAGAATTCCTATACCAGAATTTTTCTCCGGGGATAGATCTCGTTTCCTGAATTTCAAAAATAATTGTAAATTATTTCTTTCCCTGAGATCTCGCTCCGCTGGAGATCCCGCACAGCAGGTTAAGATAGTAATTTCCTTGCTGCAGGGTGACCCTCAAAACTGGGCATTTGCATTGGCACCCGGGGATCCTGCGTTGCTCAATGTGGATGCGTTTTTTCTGGCTTTGGGGTTGCTTTATGAGGAACCTAACTTAGAGATTCAGGCTGAAAAAGCCTTGATGGCCCTATCTCAAGGGCAAGATGAAGCTGAAATATACTGCCAAAAATTTCGTAAATGGTCTGTGCTTACTCAGTGGAATGAGTGCGCCCTGGCGGCGAATTTCAGAGAGGGTCTCTCTGATGCCATTAAAGATGTTATGGTGGGGTTCCCTGCACCTACAGGTCTGAATGAGTCCATGACAATGGCTATTCAGATTGATCGGCGTTTGCGGGAGCGCAAACCTGTGCACCATTTGGCGGTGTCTTCTGAGAAGGCTCCAGAAAATATGCAATGTGATAGAATTCTGTCCAGAAGCGAACGGCAGAATTTTAGGCGAAAAAATGGGTTGTGCTTCTATTGTGGTGATTCAACTCATGTTATATCAGCATGCTCTAAACGTACAAAAAAGGTTGATAAGTCTATTTCAATTGGCACTTTACAGTCTAAGTTTATTCTGTCTGTGACCTTGATTTGTTCATTATCGTCAATTACCGCGGATGCCTATGTCGACTCTGGCGCCGCTTTGAGTCTAATGGATTGGTCCTTTGCCAGGCGCTGTGGGTTTGATCTAGAGCCTCTGGAAGTTCCTATACCTCTGAAGGGTATTGACTCTACACCATTGGCTAGTAATAAACCACAATACTGGACACAAGTGACTATGCGTATGAATCCAGACCATCAGGAGATGATTCGCTTCCTTGTGTTGTACAATCTACATGACGTTTTGGTGCTCGGATTACCATGGTTACAATCTCATAACCCAGTCCTTGACTGGAAAGCAATGTCTGTGTTAAGCTGGGGATGTCAGGGGGCTCATGGGGACGTACCTTTGGTTTCCATTTCATCATCTATTCCCTCTGAGATTCCGGAATTTTTATCTGATTATCGTGATGTTTTTGAGGAGCCTAAGCTTGGTTCACTACCTCCTCACAGAGATTGCGATTGTGCCATAGATCTGATTCCGGGCAGTAAATTTCCAAAGGGTCGTTTATTTAATCTATCTGTACCTGAACATGCTGCTATGCGAGAATATATTAAGGAGTCCCTGGAAAAGGGACATATTCGTCCTTCTTCATCTCCCTTAGGAGCCGGTTTTTTCTTTGTATCTAAAAAAGATGGCTCTTTGAGGCCGTGTATTGATTATCGACTCTTGAATAAAATTACAGTCAAATATCAGTATCCTCTGCCACTGCTTACTGATTTGTTTGCTCGAATAAAAGGGGCTAAGTGGTTCTCTAAGATTGATCTCCGTGGGGCGTATAATTTGGTGCGAATTAAGCAGGGGGATGAGTGGAAAACCGCATTTAATACGCCCGAGGGCCATTTTGAGTATTTAGTAATGCCTTTTGGTCTTTCAAATGCCCCTTCAGTCTTTCAGTCCTTTATGCATGACATTTTCCGTGAATATTTGGATAAATTTATGATCGTGTATCTGGATGATATTTTGATTTTTTCGGATGACTGGGATTCTCATGTCCAACAGGTCAGGAGGGTTTTTCAGGTTTTGCGGGCTAATTCCTTGTGTGTGAAGGGTTCTAAGTGTATTTTTGGGGTTCAAAAGATTTCTTTTTTGGGGTACATTTTTTCCCCCTCTTCCATTGAGATGGATCCTGTCAAGGTTCGGGCTATTTGTGATTGGACGCAACCTTCTTCTCTTAAGAGCCTTCAGAAATTTTTGGGCTTTGCTAATTTTTATCGTCGATTTATAACTGGTTTTTCTGATGTTGCTAAACCTTTGACTGATTTGACCAAAAAGGGTGCTGATGTTGCTGATTGGTCCCCTGCTGCTGTGGAGGCCTTTCGGGAGCTTAAGCGCCGCTTTTCTTCCGCCCCTGTGTTGCGTCAGCCTGATGTTACTCTTCCTTTTCAGGTTGAGGTCGATGCTTCCGAGATCGGAGCTGGGGCGGTCTTGTCGCAGAAAAGTTCCGACTGCTCCGTGATGAGACCTTGTGCGTTCTTTTCTCGAAAATTTTCGCCCGCCGAGCGAAATTATGATATTGGTAATCGGGAGCTTTTGGCTATGAAGTGGGCTTTTGAGGAGTGGCGTCATTGGCTTGAGGGGGCCAGACATCAGGTGGTGGTATTGACCGATCACAAGAATTTGATTTATCTTGAGTCTGCCAGGCGCTTGAATCCTAGACAGGCGCGCTGGTCGTTGTTTTTCTCTCGGTTTAATTTTGTGGTCTCATACTTACCGGGTTCTAAAAATGTGAAGGCGGATGCCCTTTCTAGGAGTTTTGAGCCTGATTCCCCTGGTGATTCTGAACCTACAGGTATCCTTCAGGATGGGGTGATATTATCTGCTGTTTCCCCAGACCTGCGACGGGCTTTGCAGGAGTTTCAGGCGGATAGACCTGATCGTTGCCCGCCTGGTAGACTGTTTGTTCCTGATGATTGGACCAGTAGAGTCATCTCGGAGGTTCATTCTTCTGTGTTGGCAGGTCATCCCGGGATCTTTGGTACCAGGGATTTGGTGGCTAGGTCCTTCTGGTGGCCTTCCCTGTCTCGAGATGTACGAGTTTTTGTGCAGTCTTGTGATGTTTGTGCTCGGGCCAAACCTTGTTGTTCTCGGGCTAGCGGATTGTTGTTATCTTTGCCTATTCCGAAGAGGCCTTGGACTCACATCTCTATGGATTTTATTTCTGATCTCCCTGTTTCTCAGAAAATGTCTGTCATCTGGGTGGTGTGTGACCGTTTTTCAAAGATGGTTCATTTGGTGCCCTTGCCTAAGTTGCCTTCCTCATCCGAGTTGGTTCCTCTGTTTTTTCAAAATGTGGTTCGCTTGCATGGTATTCTGGAGAATATCGTTTCTGACAGGGGGACCCAGTTCGTGTCTAGATTTTGGCGGGCGTTCTGTGCTAGGATGGGCATTGATTTGTCTTTTTCGTCTGCATTCCATCCTCAGACTAATGGCCAGACTGAGCGAACTAATCAGACCTTGGAGACTTATTTGAGGTGTTTTGTGTCTGCAGATCAGGATGACTGGGTTGCCTTTTTGCCGTTGGCGGAGTTTGCCCTCAATAATCGGGCTAGTTCTGCCACTTTGGTTTCTCCTTTTTTTTGCAATTCGGGGTTTCATCCTCGTTTTTCTTCCGGTCAGGTGGAGTCTTCGGATTGTCCTGGAGTGGATACTGTGGTGGATAGTTGCATCGGATTTGGGGACAGGTGGTGGACAATTTGGAGTTGTCCTAGGAAAAGACTCGGCATTTTGCTAACCGCCGTCATCGTGTTGGTCCTCGTCTTCGTGTTGGGGACTTGGTGTGGTTGTCTTCTCGTTTTGTCCCTATGAGGGTTTCTTCTCCTAAGTTTAAGCCTCGGTTCATCGGCCCGTATAAGATTTTGGAGATTCTTAACCCCGTGTCCTTTCGATTGGACCTCCCAGCATCTTTTTCTATCCATAATGTCTTCCATCGGTCATTATTGCGCAGGTATGAGGTACCGGTTGTGCCTTCCGTTGAGCCTCCTGCTCCGGTGTTGGTTGAGGGTGAATTGGAGTACGTTGTGGAGAAGATCTTGGACTCCCGTGTTTCCAGACGGAAACTTCAGTATCTGGTCAAGTGGAAGGGCTACGGTCAGGAGGATAATTCTTGGGTGACAGCCTCTGATGTTCATGCCTCTGATTTGGTCCGTGCCTTTCATAGGGCTCATCCTGATCGCCCTGGTGGTTCTTGTGAGGGTTCAGTGCCCCCTCCTTGAGGGGGGGTACTGTTGTGAATTTGGTTTTTGGGCTCCCCCGGTGGTCACTGGTGGTACTGGACTTGTGTGCTTCACTTTCTCTGTTCACCTGTTTCCATCAGGATATGGGAGTATCCTATTTAGCCTTGCTGCTCAGTTATTCTAGTGCCGGCCATCAATGTAACCAGAGCCTTTCTGTTGCATGTTCCTGCTTCTAGACTACTATCAGCTAAGTTGGACTCTTAGTCCTAAGTTTGTTTTGCATTTTTGTTCCAGTTCACAGTTATGTTATTTTTCTGTAGCTGGAAGCTCTTGTGGGCCGAAATTGCCACTCCGGTGTCATGAGTTGACACATGAGTCTTAAAGTAATTTCGGGATGGTATTTTAATAGGGTTTTCAGCTGACCGTGAAGTTCCCTATTGTATCTTCTTGCTATCTAGTAAGCGGACCTCGCTTTGCTGAACCTACCTTCATACTACGTATGTCTTTTCCTCTGAACTCACCGTCAATATATGTGGGGGGCTTCTGTCTCCTTTTTGGGGGAATTTCCCTAGAGGTAAGCCAGGTCTGTCTTTTCCTCTATTAGGGTTAGTTAGTCCTCCGGCTGGCGCTGGGCGTCTAGGGATAAAACGTAGGTACGTCACCCGGCCACTGTTAGTTGTGTGATAGGTTTAGCTCATGGTCAGCTCGAGATTCCATCACCCAAGAGCTGTTCTGTTATTTATGTTCTCTGACTTTCCCTTGCCATTGGGAACCATGACAAGATCCTGTTCGTGACGCCAAGTTGGAGCGCCCCCACTGCCACAGGGCCGAGGGGTACCCAGTACCGGACCTCTCTGTCTCGGTTCTAGGGGTCGTCACGGTGGCTAGACCCGGCCCATGACCCTACTGAGGGGCATCCAATGAAGGTGGAGAGTGCAACGCTGTTGTGGTGTGGTGCAGGTCGCGGTGAATAACGAGTCCTAAATACGGTTAACCGGGCTGCGTGAGTCCAGCCGGTCCGATGGCACCTCCAGGGTTCCCTTTGCAGGTGGAAATCTGTGCCTACCTTCTAGCGCTTGTGTGTTGTGGTCCTCCCCTGCTGTGCTTATGGGATAGTCCCCACAACTGTTGTGTCTGTTTCTGAAGTTCCCTCACAACTCGATTATGATGTTCTGTTTCGTCCCCCAGATGATATGGCTAGGACGCACCCGTATGACGGGTAGGCTTGGAGGTCTTCCGGGACCCTAGAGTTGCCCCTCTCCAGATGTTGCCCCCTGTGTCTGCTTAGGTGATGTTGGGTGAGACAGCCCGCCTATAACTGACTGTCCTGCCGTAGGTTTGAAGTAAGGCCTGGAGCTCAATACTTCCTCGGCGTTCCGGCCACCGGCTACGCGCCTCAGTAGGATGTTGCCTCGTCTTACAGCACGACTCCTACTGGTGTTTCTCCTTGTTGCGTTGATCTCGTTTCTCACTCAGCACAATAAACCTCGCTTCTTGTCCTTTCTTGGGGTACCGCCGCGATGAAGTGCAGGCGCGGTCCCGTAACGTTCTTTCTGTTCGCTAGGCCTCTGTCAGGATCCCACCCCTGACAGGGACCCCCCTGAATCTTCCCCTGCAACACCCTCTGCCACAGGATGTTGCCTGGTTCCAACCCAGTCAGCTTCTGTCTAACTTCCTCTCTAACCCCGAGTTTTACCAGACTGTGAGGAGTGGCCTAATAAATAGCACCCTTAGCTCCCCCTGGAGGCCAGACTGTGCAGTGTATTGGTGTCTGTGATACCTGGTCAGGTGAACTCCTTCAGTGCCATCAGACGTACCATAGCCCCCCTTAGCGGCGGAGCATCAGTACTGCAACGACCAGGACTCTGGGGCGCTGCAATAACATCACCCCAGAGGACCCCTTTAAGCAGCCTTGGTCATCCCTGCCCAAATACTACAGGTGGCGTCACAAACATTTATTATTTTACAAATCCCTTTAAAGACTATTGTGGCACCCCAGGAGTTCGGGTACCAGAGTAGTGCTGTCTTCCTCATGGGGAGGATAGTGCTATGTCTGGAGACAAGTGAGATTTCCTTTGGTAGGTTTACTCACACACAACACCTTCCACTTCCAGGCCAGGAGGGGGAGCTCCAAGCCCTTTTTTAGGGCAGCTTCCCTCAATAAAGATCTTGGTTTGGAGGCGGAGACAGTTCAGTTGGTAGCAGAAGTCTGTGTGCGAGGACAAACAGGAGTGGAGCACAGAGGAAAGTGGAAGCTCCAAGAGGCCATGAGCAGGCTTCTGAAGAGTATCAGCGCAAGAATCCGGGTACCAGGAGCCCGAAGCTTTTGTGGATTATAAAACACAGAGCAGAACCGGAGGGTATTGTTCTACAAGGACTTTGCCCATAATTACCTGTGGCAGAGCAGCACCTAGGAGCCTGGAGTCCCTGAGAACAGACCCAGTTCACACGGCCCGAGTTGCCTGCCATACAGTTACCTGTCCTAGGACAGCAGAGCGATTAAAGACCTTGTTGAGACACTTAGTGGCAGCAGGGACTTAGAGACCGAAAGTGCAGAGTGGTAGGCTCCCACCTGACTTACCCAGGGGAACTTGCTTGTCTCTGGACTGCCCGGATTTCTCTGCCTGCCCTGTGATCTGGTGCTCTGGACTGTGGATGCTGATGTCTTCCGTAAAGGTAAAGAGACTGCAACCTTGTGTCCTCGTTCTTCTCTGCACCTCTCACTATATCACCATCTACACACGGGGAGCTGTTGTGAATTCCGTTCTCGGACTCCCTCCTGTGGTCATGAATGGTACTTTGGTTAGTTCTGCTCTTGGACTCCCTCTGGTGGCTTCGAGCGGAACTGCTGGTCACTGAGGTTGGCTTTATCACCTGCTCTCGTTTATTGCTATGCTGGCTTCCCTATTTAACTCACAGTCAATATATGTGGGGGGCTGCCTTTGCCTTTGGGGAATTTCTCTGAGGGAAGGTTAGGCTTCTATTTCTATCTTTAGGGGTAGTTAGCTCTTAGGCTGTGAAGAGGCGTCTAGGGAGAGTTAGGTACGCTCCACGGCTATTTCTAGTGTGTGTTAAGAGGAAAGTCACAAACACAGGAATGAAACAGGTTTAAGCAAAGGAGGCCAGACTCACTAAATAGTCAGAGGATAGAAAAGGAAACTATGCGGTCAGCACAAAAAAACTACAAAAAACACGCAGAGTATGCAAAAAGATCCCCACACCGACTCACGGTGTGGAGGTGCAACACTGCACCCCAGAGCTTCCAGCTAGCAAGGAAATATCATGATAGCAAGCTGGACAAGAATTTAGCAGTACAAAGAAATATATTCAGGCAGCAGTAACAACAAATGAACTAGCAGGGACTTAGCTTCTGCTGGAGTAGACAGGTCCTCAGAGAAGTCCAAGAGAGATCTGAACCAATACTGATACATTGACAGCTGGCATGAAGTAACGATCTGAGTTGAGTTAAATAGGGAAGCCAGCATAGCAATAAACGAGAGCAGGTGATAAAGCCAACCTCATTGACCAGGAGTTCTGCTCAAAGCCACCAGAGGGAGTCCAAGAGCAGAACTAACCAAAGTACCATTCATGACCACAGGAGGGAGTCCGAGAACGGAATTCACAACAGGGAGCCCTGGGGATATAGTTACATAGTTATTATTAAGGTTGAAGGAAGACTTCAAGTCCATCCAGTTCAACCCACAGCCCAACATGCCCCAACACGTTGATCCAGGGGAAGGCAAAAAAAACCCATGTGGCAAGAGCAAGCTCCACCATGGGGAAAAAAATTCCTTCCCGACCCCACATACGGCAATCAGACTAGTTCCCTGGATCAACGCCCCATCAAAGGATCTAATACATATACCCTGTAACATTATACTTTTCCAGGAAGGTATCCAGTCCCCTCCTAAATTTAAGTAATGACTCACTCATTACAACATCATACGGCAGAGAGTTCCATAGTCTCACTGCTCTTAAGGTAAAGAATCCGCATCTGTTATTATGCTTAAACCTTTTTTCCTCCAGACGTAGAGGATGCCCCCTTGTCCCTGTCTCAGGTCTATGATTAAAAAGATCATCAGAAAGGTCTTTGTACTGTCCCCTCATATATTTATACATTAACATAAGATCACCCCTTAGCCTTCGTTTTTCCAAACTAAATAGCCCCAAGTGTAATAACCTACCTTGGTATTGCAGACCCCCCAGTCCTCTAATAACCTTGGTCGCTCTTCTCTGCACCCGCTCCAGTTCAGCTAAGTCTTTCTTATACACCGGAGACCAGAACTGTGCACAGTATTCTAAGTGTTGTCGAACTAGTGACTTGTATAGAGGTAAAATTATGTTCTCCTTATGAGCATATATTCCTCTTTTAATGCATCCCATTATTTTATTTGCCTTTGTTGCAGCTGCCTGACACTGGCCACTGAATATGAGTTTGTCATCCACCCATACACCCAGGTCTCTTTCATTGACGGTTTTGCCCAGAGTTTGAGAATTAAGCACATAGTTATACATCTTATTACTTCTACCCAAGTGCATGACCTTACATTTATCCCCATTAAAGCTCATTTGCCATTTATCAGCCCAAGCTTCTAGTTTACATAAATCATCCTGTTATATAAAATTGTCCTCCTCTGTATTGATTACCCTGCAGAGTTTAGTGTCATCTGAAAATATTGAAATTCTACTCTGAATGCCCCCTACAAGGTCATTAATAAATATGTTAAAAAGAAGAGGGCCCAATACTGACCCCTGTGGTACCCCACTGCTAACCGCGACCCAGTCCGAGTGTGCTCCATTAATAACCACCCTTTGTTTCCTATCCCTGAGCCAGCTCTCAATCCACTTACACATATTTTCCCCTATCCCCATTATTCTCATTTTATGTAACAACCTTTTGTGTGGCACCATATCAAAAGCTTTTGAAAAGTCCATATACACTACATCCACTGGGTTCCCTTGGTCCAGTCCGAAACTTACCTCTTCATAGAAGCTGATCAAATTAGTCTGACATGAACGGTCCCTAGTAAACCCGTGCTGATACTGGGTCATGAGGTTATTCCTCTTCAGATACTCCAGTATAGCATCCCTTAGAATGCCCTCCAGGATTTTACCCACAGTAAAGGTTAAACTTACTGGCCTATAATTTCCGAGTTCAGTTTTTGTCCCCTTTTTGAATATTGGCACCACATTTGCTATACGCCAGTCCTGTGGTACAGACCCTGTTATTATGGACTCTTTAAAGATTAAAAATAATGGTCTATCAATGACTGTACTTAATTCCTGCAGTACTCAGGGGTGTATCCCATCCGGGCCCGGAGATTTGTCAATTTTAGTGATTTTTAGACGCCGCTGTACTTCCTGCTGGGTTAAGCAGGTAACCTTTAATTGGGAATTTTTATCACTAGTCATATTGGCTGCCATGGGATTTTCTTTTGTAAATACTGATGAAAAAAAGTCATTTAGCATATTGGCTTTTTCCTCATCCTCATCCACCATTTCACCCAGACTATTTTTAAGGGGGCCAACACTATCATTTTTTAGTTTCTTACTATTTATGTAGTTAAAGAATATTTTGGGATTATTTTTGCTCTCTCTGGCAATGAGTCTCTCTGTCTCAATCTTTGCTGCCTTGATTTGCTTTTTACAGAATTTATTTAATTTTTTGTATTTATTTAATGCCTCCTCACTACCTACTTCCTTTAATTCTCTAAATGCTTTCTTTTTGTCACTTATTGCGCCCCTTACAGCTCTATTTAGCCATATTGGTTTCCTCCTATTTCTAGTATGTTTATTCCCATACGGTATATACTGTGCACAGGTCCTGTCCATGATGCTAATAAACGTCTCCCATTTTCTTTGTGTACTTTTATGTCTCAGGATATCGTCCCAGTTAATTGCACCAAGATCCTCTCTCATCCGTTGGAAATTTGCCCTCCTGAAGTTTAGTGTCCTTGTCACCCCTCTACTACACATCTTATTAAAGGAGACATGAAAACTTATTATTTTGTGATCACTATTCCCCAAGTGTCCCCCAACCCTTATATTTGATATGCGGTCTGGCCTGTTGGTTAATATTAGGTCTAGCAGTGCCCCCCTCCTTGTTGGGTCCTGAACCAGTTGTGAAAGGTAATTGTGTCTCATAGTTGTCAAAAGCCGATTACCTTTGCTGGAACTGCAGGTTTCTGTTCCCCAATCTATTTCAGGGTAGTTGAAGTCCCCCATAATAATGACTTCTCCTTGAGTCGCAGCTTCATCTATTTGCTTTACGAGGATATTCTCCATTGCTTCCATTATTTTTGGAGATTTATAACAAACCCCTATCAGTAATTTATTATTTTTTCCCCCTCCCCTTATCTCCACCCACAGGGACTCTACATTTTCATTAGATTCACCTATATTATCACGCAGGATGGGTTTTAAGGTCGATTTTACATACAGACACACCCCACCCCCTCGCTTATCTGTACGGTCATTTCTGAAAAGGCTATAGCCCTGCAAGTTAACAGCCCAGTCATGGCTCTCATCCAGCCATGTTTCAGATATCCCCACCATGTCATAATTATGCTCCAACAACATTAATTCTAATTCGTCCATTTTGTTGGCGAGGCTTCTGGCATTAGTATACATGCACTTGATGTTCCTCTCTGTACCTCTATTCTTTCTTAAATTACTAACTGTTCTAACCCCACCCCCCCATGCCACCGCCAGCCCCAACTTCCTTATTTGTGCCC
Source organism: Ranitomeya variabilis (assembly GCF_051348905.1). Classification (NCBI taxonomy): domain Eukaryota; kingdom Metazoa; phylum Chordata; class Amphibia; order Anura; family Dendrobatidae; genus Ranitomeya; species Ranitomeya variabilis. Next base: position 99,134,228 of record NC_135236.1, read on the forward strand.
AGGTCTCTATCTGCATCTTCCCCTCCTATAAAATGAATACCCTCCCCCCCAATCCCTAGTTTAAACACTCCTCCAACCTTCTAGCCATTTTCTCCCCCAGCACAGCTGCACCTTCCCCATTGAGGTGCAGCCCGTCCCTAGCGTAGAGCCTGTAGCCAACTGAGAAGTCGGCCCAGTTCTGCAGGAACCCAAACCCCTCCTTCCTACACCAATTCTTGAGCCACTTATTAACCTCCCTAATCTCCCTTCACCTGTGGGAAGATAAACCATCTAGCTGCCATAACATCCCCCAGCGGACACCCTAAAGCAGCGTCGGTCCCCACTGACCGAATACCACAGGTTGCGTCACGAACATAAACTTTATCCCTTTAAAGACCTTTCCCTTTTACATGGGTGCCCTGGGCCACGGACTGGGTCACAGCCACCATGACATCCCCCTGAGAAGTACCGGACCCGGTACCGAGTAACACCACGGCCCTGGCGGGCGACTCATCTTGGCATCACAAACAGGATTTACTGACCCTGAAAATTGGGTCATGTGCACCTAATGGACTGTGCCTAACCGTTTTTGTGCCAGAGACTGTGTATTGTGAATTGCTGCCAAAATCTGCCCTTGCCACAACGCGTGGAGCGCGCGGAGGAAGAGACATACCTTTGTGGGCGGAGCCAGCTGAAAAGAGCGCGAAGCAGGAAAACGGGTGCCGCACTGCTGAGAAGAGCACCGGAAGTGAAGACGTCGTACAGCAAAGCCGGAAGAAAAGACGCTGCAAACTGCTGAGCGGAGCGGCGGAGGAACCACCGCTGATTCCGGAGAAGAGATCTGACTTCTATCAGGTTAGTGAGGGGGAAGAGCCATGTTTAATCCGGGAGGGGAGTTGGCGGCGGTCGCAGCCGCGGACCGCATAGCACCTCCAGGCCCCGCAGTGGATGCACCCGCAGGCCCAGCGATGCCCCCGAGCCCCACGGATAACGCAGCCGCAGTCCCCATACCGGTAGCCGAGGCCGCAGCTCCCATAAGCCGGCCGGAGACCACCACAACTACTGCCGCCATCATGCCCCGCTCCATGCCGTACATACCTGGAGCAGCATGGCTCCCACAATATTCTGGGGAATCACATATGTTCACCGATTTTAAATAAAGACTCTCTAGCCTGTTTGAAGTGTATCCCCTGACAGAGCATCAGAAGATTAATATTCTAACTGGCCAACTGTCTGGAGGGGCCCTGAGGGAGGTAAAATCCTGGCCGGATGTGGATAAAGGGACTGTGCAGCAGATCTTTGCTAAGCTCAAAGTTACTTTTGACACCCGCACTGCTGCAGAGATAAAAATTAAGTTCTTCGGAAGTAAGCAAAAAGCCCAAGACAGTATACGGGACTATGCACTTAATTTGCATGAGGCACTCCAGGCTGTTGAACAAGTAGATCCTAACAGCATACAGGACGCAGATAAACTTTTGAAAGAGCAGTTCATTGAGGGGCTTCTGTTGTGGATTCTGTTTGTGGGCTCCCTCTGGTGGTTACTGCTGGTACTGGGTGACTTTGGTGGGTTGCGGCCTTTGGTTTCCACCTGTCCATCAGAGGCTGGGTGTTTCCTATTTTACCTGGCCTTTCTGTCATTCCCTTGCCGGCTATCAATGTATTCAGATGTGCTCTGTTTGGTTCCTACCTACCTGCTCCCAGATCTTTCAGGATAAGCTAAGTGCTGATTTTCAGTTGTTGGTTTTTTTGTCCAGCTTGCTTATTATGTCTCTATGCTAGCTGGTAGCTCTAGTGGACTGAGGTTCTCCCCATGTGCCATGAGTTGGCACATGGGTTCTTGTAATCTCAGGATGGTTTTTTGATTAGGGTTTTTTGCTGACCGCTCAGACCCCTTTTGTATCGTTCTGCTTTCTAGTTTACAGCGGGCCTCAATTTGCTGAACCTATATATATCATCTCTATGTGTGTGCCTTCCTCTCATTTCACCGTCAATACATGTGGGGGGCAACTATACCTTTTGGGGTTCATTCCTCTGGAGGCAAGTGAGGTCTTTATTTTCTCTGCAGTACTAGTTAGCTCTTAGGCTGGTGCGTGGCGTCTAGAACCAACGTAGGCACGCTCCCTGGCTATCTCTAGTTGCGTTTGTCAGGCGTAGGGCAGCGGTCAGCCCAGGTTCCATCACCCTAGAGCTCGTCCGATATTTTGTATTACTTTGCTTGTCCCTTGCTATCCCTAGCCATTGGGATTCCTGACAGTATAGCCGGCCCACAAAGTGTTAATTGTTTGGGCTGAAGCAGGAAAAAAAGAAGTGTTTAAGGGAAATTTATTTATTTTTTTTTTTTCCTTCAGAGTTTTGCTGCCTAGCCCTTAATTGCTGTCTAGCTGCTTCTTACCTCCTCTTAACCCTTGAATGGCTCTGATATTAGCTGTTTAACATGGATGTCCAGAGTTTGGCTTCCAGCCTGAGTAATCTCGCGGCAAAAGTTCAAAATATACAGGATTTTGTTGTTCACACTCCCATGTCTGAACCTAGAATTCCTATTCCAGAGTTCTTTTCTGGAGATAGATCTACCTTCCTGAATTTCAGGAACAATTGTAAATTGTTTCTTTCTTTAAAATCTCGCTCCTCTGGAGACCCTGCTCAACAGGTCAAGATTGTAATATCTTTCCTGCGAGGCGACCCTCAGAATTGGGCATTTGCATTGGCACCAGGGGATCCTGCATTGCTCAATGTGGATGCATTTTTTCTGGCATTGGGATTGCTCTATGAGGAACCCAACCTGGAGATTCAGGCTGAAAAGGCTTTATTAGCCCTCTCTCAGGGGTATGATGAAGCGGAAATATATTGTAAAACATTTCGGAAATGGTCGGTGCTTACTCAGTGGAATGAGTGCGCCCTGGCTGCAAACTTCAGAAATGGTCTTTCCGAGGCCATTAAGGATATTATGGTGGGGTTCCCTACGCCTACAGGTCTGAATGAGTCGATGGCTATGGCCATTCAGATTGATCGGCGTTTACGGGAGCGCAAACCCGTGCACCAGTTGGCGGTGTCTTTTGAACAGGCACCTGAGACTATGCAATGTGATAGAATTCAGTCCAGAAGTGAACGGCAAATTATAGGCGGAAAAATGGATTGTGTTTTTATTGTGGTGATTCAGCTCATGTTATATCAGCATGCTCTAAACGCACAAAAAGGGTTGATAAATCTTTTGCCATTGGTACTCTGCAGCCTAAGTTCATTTTGTCTGTGACTCTGATTTTTTCACTGTCTTCCATTTCCGTCGATGCCTATGTGGATTCGGGCGCTGCCCTGAGTCTTATGGATTGGTCATTTGCTAAACGCTGCGGTTTTAGTCTGGAACCTCTGGAAGTTCCTATTCCTCTGAAGGGAATTGACTCTACACCATTGGCTATGAATAAACCGCAGTATTGGACACAAGTGACCATGCGCATGACTCCCGTTCATCAGGAGGTGATTCGCTTCCTTGTACTGTATAATTTACATGATGTACTAGTGCTTGGTCTGCCATGGTTACAAACTCATAATCCTGTCCTGGACTGGAAAACAATGTCTGTGTTAAGCTGGGGATGTCAGGGGGTTCATGATTATGCACCTCCGATTTCAATCGCTTCATCTACTCCTTCTGAGATCCCTGCGTTTTTGTCTGACTATAGGGATGTTTTTGAGGAGCCTAAGCTCAATTCGCTCCCTCCGCATAGAGATTGTGACTGTGCTATAGAATTGATTCCTGGCAGTAAGTTCCCTAAGGGTCGTTTATTTAATCTGTCACTGCCAGAGCATACTGCTATGCGGAATTATATTAAGGAGTCCTTGGAAAAGGGACATATTCGTCCATCTTCGTCCCCTCTGGGAGCAGGTTTTTTTTTTGTGGCAAAAAAAGATGGTTCCCTGAGGCCTTGTATAGATTATCGCCTTCTGAATAAGATTACAGTCAAGTATCAGTATCCATTGCCATTATTGACTGATTTGTTTGCTCGCATTAAGGGGGCTAGGTGGTTCACTAAGATAGATCTTCGCGGTGCGTATAATCTGGTGCGGATAAAACAGGGTGATGAGTGGAAAACCGCATTTAATACGCCTGAGGGCCATTTTGAGTATTTGGTAATGCCTTTTGGACTCTCCAATGCTCCGTCAGTCTTTCAGTCCTTTATGCACAATATTTTCCGTGAATATCTGGATAAGTTTATGATTGTGTATTTGGATGATATTTTGGTGTTTTCTGATGACTGGGAGTCTCATGTTCTACAGGTCAGGAAGGTGTTTCAGGTTCTGCGGGCCAATTCTCTGTTTGTGAAGGGCTCAAAGTGTCTCTTCGGAGTCCAGAAGATTTCTTTTTTGGGGTACATTTTTTCTCCTTCTACTATTGAGATGGATCCCGTCAAGGTTCAGGCGATTTGTGACTGGACACAACCTACATCTGTTAAGAGCCTTCAGAAGTTCTTGGGGTTTGCTAATTTTTATCGTCGGTTCATTGCTAATTTTTCCAGTATTGTTAAACCTTTGACTGATTTGACTAAAAAGGGTGCTGATGTTGCTGATTGGTCTCCTGCGGCCGTGGAGGCCTTTCAGGAACTTAAGCGCCGGTTTTCTTCTGCTCCTGTGTTGTGTCAACCAGATGTTTCACTTCCTTTTCAGGTTGAGGTTGATGCTTCCGAGATTGGAGCGGGGGCGGTTTTGTCACAGAGAAGTTCTAATGGCTCGGTGATGAAGCCATGTGCATTCTTCTCTAGAAAATTCTCGCCCGCCGAGCGCAATTATGATGTGGGTAATCGGGAGCTTTTGGCCATGAAGTGGGCATTTGAGGAGTGGCGTCATTGGCTTGAGGGTGCTAAACATCGTGTGGTGGTCTTGACTGATCACAAGAATCTCATTTACCTTGAGTCTGCCAGGCGTTTGAATCCTAGACAGGCTCGTTGGTCGTTGTTTTTTTCTCGTTTCAATTTCGTGGTTTCATACCTGCCAGGTTCAAAGAATGTGAAGGCAGATGCTCTTTCCAGGAGTTTTGTGCCTGACTCTCCTGGAGACTCTGGGCCTACTGGTATCCTTAGGGATGGGGTAATATTGTCCGCCGTATCCCCAGACTTGCGACGTGCATTGCAGGAGTTTCAGGTGGATAAACCGGATCGTTGTCCACCAGAAAGACTGTTTGTTCCGGATGATTGGACCAGTAGAGTCATCTCCGAGGTCCATTCTTCTGTGTTGGCTGGTCTGTTGTGGATTCTGTTTGTGGGCTCCCTCTGGTGGTTACTGCTGGTACTGGGTGACTTTGGTGGGTTGCGGCCTTTGGTTTCCACCTGTCCATCAGTGGCTGGGTGTTTCCTATTTTACCTGGCCTTTCTGTCATTTCCCTTGCCGGCTATCAATGTATTCAGATGTGCTCTGTTTGGTTCCTGCCTACCTGCTCCCAGATCTTTCAGGATAAGCTAAGTGCTGATTTTCAGTTGTTTGGTTTTTTTGTCCAGCTTGCTTATTATGTCTCTATGCTAGCTGGTAGCTCTAGTGGACTGAGGTTCTCCCCATGTGCCATGAGTTGGCACATGGGTTCTTGTAATCTCAGGATGGTTTTTTTGATTAGGGTTTTTTGCTGACCGCTCAGTCCCCTTTTGTATCGTTCTGCTTTCTAGTTTACAGCGGGCCTCAATTTGCTAAAACTATATATATCATCTCTATGTGTGTGCCTTCCTCTCATTTCACCGTCAATACATGTGGGGGGCAACTATATCTTTTGGGGTTCATTCCGCTGGAGGCAAGTGAGGTCTTAATTTTCTCTGCAGTGCTAGTTAGCTCTTAGGCTGGTGCGTGGCGTCTAGAACCAACGTAGGCACGCTCCCTGGCTATCTCTAGTTGCGTTTGTCAGGCGTAGGGCAGCGGTCAGCCCAGGTTCCATCACCCTAGAGCTCGTCCGTAATATATTTGTACTTTGCTTGTCCTGTGCTATCCCTAGCCATTGGGATTCATGACAGTATAGCCGGCCCGCAAAGTGTTAATTGTTTGGGCTGAAGCAGGAGAAAGAGAAGTGTTTAAGGGGAATTTTTTTTTTTTTTTTTTTTTTTCCCTTCAGAGTTTTGCTGCCTAGCCCTTAATTGCTGTCTAGCTGCTTCTTACCTCCTCTTAACCCTTGAATGGCTCTGATCTTAGCTGTTTAACATGGATGTCCAGAGTTTGGCTTCCAGCCTGAGTAATCTCGCGGCAAAAGTTCAAAACATACAGGATTTTGTTGTTCACACTCCCATGTCTGAACCTAGAATTCCTATTCCAGAGTTCTTTTCTGGAGATAGATCTACCTTCCTGAATTTCAGGAACAATTGTAAATTGTTTCTTTCTTTAAAAACTCGCTCCTCTGGAGACCCTGCTCAACAGGTCAAGATTGTAATATCTTTCCTGCGGGGCAACCCTCAGAATTGGGCATTTGCATTGGCACCAGGGGATCCTGCATTGCTCAGTGTGGATGCGTTTTTTCTGGCATTGGGATTGCTCTATGAGGAACCTAACCTGGAGATTCAGGCTGAAAAGGCTTTATTAGCCCTCTCTCAGGGGCATGATGAAGTGGAGATATATTGTCAGAAGTTTCGGAAATGGTCGGTGCTTACTCAGTGGAATGAGTGCGCCCTGGCTGCAAACTTCAGAAATGGTCTTTCTGAGGCCATTAAGGATATTATGGTGGGGTTCCCTACGCCTACAGGTCTGAGTGAGTCTATGGCTATGGCCATTCAGATTGATCGGCGTTTACGGGAGCGCAAACCCGTGCACCAGTTGGCGGTGTCTTCTGAACAGGCACCTGAGACTATGCAATGTGATAGAATTCAGTCCAGAAGTGAACGGCAAAATTATAGGCGGAAAAATGGATTGTGTTTCTATTGTGGTGATTCAGCTCATGTTATATCAGCATGCTCTAAACGCATAAAAAGGGTTGATAAATCTTTTGCCATTGGTACTCTGCAGCCTAAGTTCATTTTGTCTGTGACTCTGATTTTTTCACTGTCTTCCATTTCCGTCGATGCCTATGTGGATTCGGGCGCTGCCCTGAGTCTTATGGATTGGTCATTTGCTAAACGCTGTGGTTTTAGTCTGGAACCTCTGGAAGTTCCTATTCCTCTGAAGGGAATTGACTCTACACCATTGGCTATGAATAAACCACAGTATTGGACACAAGTGACCATGCGCATGACTCCCGTTCATCAGGAGGTGATTCGCTTCCTTGTACTTTATAATTTACATGATGTACTAGTGCTTGGTCTGCCATGGTTACAAACTCATAATCCTGTCCTGGACTGGAAAACAATGTCTGTGTTAAGCTGGGGATGTCAGGGGGTTCATGATGATGCACCTCCGATTTCAATCGCTTCATCTACTCCTTCTGAGATCCCTGCGTTTTTGTCTGACTATAGGGATGTTTTTGAGGAGCCTAAGCTCAATTCGCTCCCTCCGCATAGAGATTGTGACTGTGCTATAGAATTGATTCCTGGCAGTAAGTTCCCTAAGGGTCGTTTATTTAATCTGTCACTGCCAGAGCATACTGCTATGCGGAATTATATTAAGGAGTCCTTGGAAAAGGGACATATTCGTCCATCTTCGTCCCCTCTGGGAGCAGGTTTTTTTTTTGTGGCAAAAAAAGATGGTTCCCTGAGGCCTTGTATAGATTATCGCCTTCTGAATAAGATTACAGTCAAGTATCAGTATCCATTGCCATTATTGACTGATTTGTTTGCTCGCATTAAGGGGGCTAGGTGGTTCACTAAGATAGATCTTCGCGGTGCGTATAATCTGGTGCGGATAAAACAGGGTGATGAGTGGAAAACCGCATTTAATACGCCTGAGGGCCATTTTGAGTATTTGGTAATGCCTTTTGGACTCTCCAATGCTCCGTCAGTCTTTCAGTCCTTTATGCACAATATTTTCCGTGAATATCTGGATAAGTTTATGATTGTGTATTTGGATGATATTTTGGTGTTTTCTGATGACTGGGAGTCTCATGTTCTACAGGTCAGGAAGGTGTTTCAGGTTCTGCGGGCCAATTCTCTGTTTGTGAAGGGCTCAAAGTGTCTCTTCGGAGTCCAGAAGATTTCTTTTTTGGGGTACATTTTTTCTCCTTCTACTATTGAGATGGATCCCGTCAAGGTTCAGGCGATTTGTGACTGGACACAACCTACATCTGTTAAGAGCCTTCAGAAGTTCTTGGGGTTTGCTAATTTTTATCGTCGGTTCATTGCTAATTTTTCCAGTATTGTTAAACCTTTGACTGATTTGACTAAAAAGGGTGCTGATGTTGCTGATTGGTCTCCTGCGGCCGTGGAGGCCTTTCAGGAACTTAAGCGCCGGTTTTCTTCTGCTCCTGTGTTGTGTCAACCAGATGTTTCACTTCCTTTTCAGGTTGAGGTTGATGCTTCCGAGATTGGAGCGGGGGCGGTTTTGTCACAGAGAAGTTCTAATGGCTCGGTGATGAAGCCATGTGCATTCTTCTCTAGAAAATTCTCGCCCGCCGAGCGCAATTATGATGTGGGTAATCGGGAGCTTTTGGCCATGAAGTGGGCATTTGAGGAGTGGCGTCATTGGCTTGAGGGTGCTAAACATCGTGTGGTGGTCTTGACTGATCACAAGAATCTCATTTACCTTGAGTCTGCCAGGCGTTTGAATCCTAGACAGGCTCGTTGGTCGTTGTTTTTTTCTCGTTTCAATTTCGTGGTTTCATACCTGCCAGGTTCAAAGAATGTGAAGGCAGATGCTCTTTCCAGGAGTTTTGTGCCTGACTCTCCTGGAGACTCTGGGCCTACTGGTATCCTTAGGGATGGGGTAATATTGTCCGCCGTATCCCCAGACTTGCGACGTGCATTGCAGGAGTTTCAGGTGGATAAACCGGATCGTTGTCCACCAGAAAGACTGTTTGTTCCGGATGATTGGACCAGTAGAGTCATCTCCGAGGTCCATTCTTCTGTGTTGGCTGGTCATCCTGGAATAGTTGGTACTAGAGACTTGGTGGCCAGGTCTTTTTGGTGGCCTTCCTTGTCTAGGGATGTGCGTACCTTTGTGCAGTCTTGTGAAGTGTGTGCTCGAGCTAAGCCTTGCTGTTCTCGGGCCAGTGGGTTGTTGTTATCCTTGCCCATCCCGAAGAGGCCTTGGACGCACATTTCCATGGATTTTATTTCTGATCTCCCGGTTTCACAGAAAATGTCCGTTATATGGGTTGTGTGTGACCGCTTTTCTAAGATGGTTCGTTTGGTGCCCTTGCCTAAGTTGCCTTCCTCCTCTGAGTTGGTCCCTTTATTTTTTCAGAACGTGGTTTGTTTGCATGGGATTCCGGAGAATATCGTTTCTGACAGGGGATCCCAGTTTGTGTCTAGATTTTGGCGGACGTTTTGTGCCAAGATGGGCATTGATTTGTCTTTCTCGTCTGCATTCCATCCTCAGACGAATGGCCAGACGGAGCGAACTAATCAGACCTTGGAAACTTATTTGAGGTGTTTTGTTTCTGCTGATCAAGATGACTGGGTTGCTTTTTTGCCACTGGCCGAATTTGCTCTTAATAATCGGGCTAGTTCGGCCACGTTGGTCTCTCCTTTTTTTTGTAATTCGGGGTTTCATCCTCGTTTTTCCTCTGGTCAGGTGGAGCCTTCGGATTGTCCTGGAGTGGACGTGGTGGTGGACAGGCTACATCAGATTTGGAATCAGGTGGTGGACAATTTGAAGTTATCTCAGGAGAAGACTCAGCAGTTTGCTAATCGCCGTCGCCGCGTGGGTCCCCGACTTCTTGTTGGGGATTTGGTGTGGTTGTCTTCTCGTTTTGTCCCTATGAAGGTCTCTTCTCCTAAGTTCAAGCCTCGGTTCATCGGTCCTTATAGGATCTCGGAGATTCTTAACCCTGTATCTTTTCGTTTGGATCTCCCAGCATCGTTTGCTATTCATAATGTGTTCCATCGGTCGTTGTTGCGGAGGTATGAGGTGCCCGTTGTTCCTTCGGTTGAGCCTCCTGCTCCGGTGCTGGTGGAGGGAGAATTGGAGTATGTTGTTGAGAAGATCTTGGATTCTCGTGTTTCCAGACGCAAACTCCAGTATTTGGTTAAGTGGAAGGGTTATGGTCAGGAGGATAATTCCTGGGTGGTCGCCTCCGATGTTCATGCGACTGATTTGGTCCGCGCCTTCCATAGAGCTCACCCTGATCGCCCTGGGGGTTCTCGTGAGGGTTCGGTGACCCCTCCTCAAGGGGGGGGTACTGTTGTGGATTCTGTTTGTGGGCTCCCTCTGGTGGTTACTGCTGGTACTGGGTGACTTTGGTGGGTTGCGGCCTTTGGTTTCCACCTGTCCATCAGTGGCTGGGTGTTTCCTATTTTACCTGGCCTTTCTGTCATTTCCCTTGCCGGCTATCAATGTATTCAGATGTGCTCTGTTTGGTTCCTGCCTACCTGCTCCCAGATCTTTCAGGATAAGCTAAGTGCTGATTTTCAGTTGTTTGGTTTTTTTGTCCAGCTTGCTTATTATGTCTCTATGCTAGCTGGTAGCTCTAGTGGACTGAGGTTCTCCCCATGTGCCATGAGTTGGCACATGGGTTCTTGTAATCTCAGGATGGTTTTTTTGATTAGGGTTTTTTGCTGACCGCTCAGCCCCCTTTTGTATCGTTCTGCTTTCTAGTTTACAGCGGGCCTCAATTTGCTAAAACTATATATATCATCTCTATGTGTGTGCCTTCCTCTCATTTCACCGTCAATACATGTGGGGGGCAACTATATCTTTTGGGGTTCATTCCGCTGGAGGCAAGTGAGGTCTTAATTTTCTCTGCAGTGCTAGTTAGCTCTTAGGCTGGTGCGTGGCGTCTAGAACCAACGTAGGCACGCTCCCTGGCTATCTCTAGTTGCGTTTGTCAGGCGTAGGGCAGCGGTCAGCCCAGGTTCCATCACCCTAGAGCTCGTCCGTAATATATTTGTACTTTGCTTGTCCTGTGCTATCCCTAGCCATTGGGATTCATGACACTGGTCATCCTGGAATATTTGGTACTAGAGACTTGGTGGCCAGGTCTTTTTGGTGGCCTTCCTTGTCTAGGGATGTGCGTACCTTTGTGCAGTCTTGTGAAGTGTGTGCTCGAGCTAAGCCTTGCTGTTCTCGGGCCAGTGGGTTGTTGTTATCCTTGCCCATCCCGAAGAGGCCTTGGACGCACATTTCCATGGATTTTATTTCTGATCTCCCGGTTTCACAGAAAATGTCCGTTATCTGGGTTGTGTGTGACCGCTTTTCTAAGATGGTTCATTTGGTGCCCTTGCCTAAGTTGCCTTCCTCCTCTGAGTTGGTCCCTTTATTTTTTCAGAACGTGGTTCGTTTGCATGGGATTCCGGAGAATATCGTTTCTGACAGGGGATCCCAGTTTGTGTCTAGATTTTGGCGGACGTTTTGTGCCAAGATGGGCATTGATTTGTCTTTCTCGTCTGCATTCCATCCTCAGACGAATGGCCAGACGGAGCGAACTAATCAGACCTTGGAAACTTATTTGAGGTGTTTTGTTTCTGCTGATCAAGATGACTGGGTTGTTTTTTTGCCACTGGCCGAATTTGCTCTTAATAATCGGGCTAGTTCTGCCACGTTGGTCTCTCCTTTTTTTTGTAATTCGGGGTTTCATCCTCGTTTTTCCTCTGGTCAGGTGGAGTCTTCGGATTGTCCTGGAGTGGACGTGGTGGTGGACAGGCTGCATCAGATTTGGAACCAGGTGGTGGACAATTTGAAGTTATCTCAGGAGAAGACTCAGCAGTTTGCTAATCGCCGTCGCCGCGTGGGTCCCCGACTTCTTGTTGGGGATTTGGTGTGGTTGTCTTCTCGTTTTGTCCCTATGAAGGTCTCTTCTCCTAAGTTCAAGCCTCGGTTCATCGGTCCTTATAGGATCTCGGAGATTCTTAACCCTGTATCTTTTCGTTTGGATCTCCCAGCATCGTTTGCTATTCATAATGTGTTCCATCGGTCGTTGTTGCGGAGGTATGAGGTGCCCGTTGTTCCTTCGGTTGAGCCTCCTGCTCCGGTGCTGGTGGAGGGAGAATTGGAGTATGTTGTTGAGAAGATCTTGGATTCTCGTGTTTCCAGACGCAAACTCCAGTATTTGGTTAAGTGGAAGGGTTATGGTCAGGAGGATAATTCCTGGGTGGTCGCCTCCGATGTTCATGTGACTGATTTGGTCCGCGCCTTCCATAGAGCTCACCCTGATCGCCCTGGGGGTTCTCGTGAGGGTTCGGTGACCCCTCCTCAAGGGGGGGGTACTGTTGTGGATTCTGTTTGTGGGCTCCCTCTGGTGGTTACTGCTGGTACTGGGTGACTTTGGTGGGTTGCGGCCTTTGGTTTCCACCTGTCCATCAGTGGCTGGGTGTTTCCTATTTTACCTGGCCTTTCTGTCATTCCCTTGCCGGCTATCAATGTATTCAGATGTGCTCTGTTTGGTTCCTGCCTACCTGCTCCCAGATCTTTCAGGATAAGCTAAGTGCTGATTTTCAGTTGTTGGTTTTTTTGTCCAGCTTGCTTATTATGTCTCTATGCTAGCTGGTAGCTCTAGTGGACTGAGGTTCTCCCCATGTGCCATGAGTTGGCACATGGGTTCTTGTAATCTCAGGATGGTTTTTTGATTAGGGTTTTTTGCTGACCGCTCAGACCCCTTTTGTATCGTTCTGCTTTCTAGTTTACAGCGGGCCTCAATTTGCTGAACCTATATATATCATCTCTATGTGTGTGCCTTCCTCTCATTTCACCGTCAATACATGTGGGGGGCAACTATACCTTTTGGGGTTCATTCCTCTGGAGGCAAGTGAGGTCTTTATTTTCTCTGCAGTACTAGTTAGCTCTTAGGCTGGTGCGTGGCGTCTAGAACCAACGTAGGCACGCTCCCTGGCTATCTCTAGTTGCGTTTGTCAGGCGTAGGGCAGCGGTCAGCCCAGGTTCCATCACCCTAGAGCTCGTCCGATATTTTGTATTACTTTGCTTGTCCCTTGCTATCCCTAGCCATTGGGATTCCTGACAGGCTTCTATCTAATACCCACAAGGCTCAATTACGTATTCTTGCTTTGCAAAACCCCGACCTAGACTTTGCGCAATTTAAGGACAATGCCATCCGAATGTTGCACGAACCTCCACCCAGCCGTGCAGCACCTCCTAAGCGACCAGCCCTCACGTACCACCAGGAGGTGGCATCATATCCTCAAGTACCTGCTGAAGTCCTCGATGATGATTCTCCCGCAGGACTACGTCTCCAGATGCAGGAGCTGTCCAAGAACTTTGGTGCATTAGCCCGGACCGTGCAGTCCATACAGGAGGCCCCGAAGGAGAAGATCAAGCTGGCTTCTAGACCAGAGGATGTTCCCTGGCGACGACAGAAGAGGATAACGCCGACCAGAGGAAGAGACGACGATCGCTATCATCAGGACGGACGACCCATCTGCCGCCGCTGCAACCAAGCAGGCCACATTGCAAAGTACTGTCATTTAAATGAGCAACCCCTGGGACAGAGGGCCAATCCCCAGGAGTAGGATGACCAGGCCCGAACAACTGGGAGCCAAATACGTTGGAGGACGACCTGTTCTCCCCATTGTGATCGACGGCATCCCCATGAACGCTTTGTTGGACACTGGTTCAGAAGTTACAATTATGCCATACATACTTTATAAGCCTCATTAGGCTAACACAGACATTACTCGTGGCCACGACGATGATTTCACTATAGTAGCCAGTAACGGTCAGCCGTTGCCACAAGTGGGATACAAAGAGGTCACCATAAAAGTGGGACGGGTAGAACTAAAAGCCCAAGGGATCTTGATTGTTGATATTGATAGACGTGAATGTAACCCTATGATGACCATTGGTGCTAATGTTATTGAAAATTGTCTGTCCGAGGTTATTGTCTTGTTACAGCAGGTGGCAGAAACAGCTGGTTCCAGTGAACAGAGAGTCTTGCAGAAGGAAATCAGGGCTCTGGTACAAAGACAACAGGTAGAACTGTCTGGTGGAGAAATTGGCAGAGTCACTGTGAGTGATCCAATCCCCATTGCAATACCCCCAGAAGTGAAATGTTAATATGGTGTCGGGCAGCAATAGGTATCAGAGGTAAAGACTACAAGGCACTGGTAGAACCAGTGTATTCTGACAGTAGGCCTACAATCCTGCCAGAGAAGTAGTTGAAGTCCGCAAAGGGAGGGTACCAGTACATGTTCCCAACTGCGGAGAGAAGGAAGTTCACTTAACCAGATATGCCACAATTGCCAAACTGTTTACTGTTAACAACAATGTAATACAGGCGGCAGAACCCTTGGTCCCGTCCACCCAGGCAGAGGACAATGGCTCTGCAGGTCGAATGGAAGATTGGTGTAAAAAATTGCACGTGGGCACTGACTCTACATCTGCACACCAGAAACAAGGGGCTTACAGGGTGGTCCAAGAGTATGAACGAGTCTTCACTAAACACCCCCTAGATTTTGGACAGGTAAAAGGGGTAGACAAAAAGGTTGATTCCAGCTCCAAAAAGATGTCTTGAATAAAATTAAATCCTTTATTGGTGCATATTTAAAAAGACACAGGCTGTAATACTCTCCATAATAAAGACGGGAAACGAGCTACGCGTTTCGATCTATTACAGATCTTTGTCAGAGCTACATAAACACAGACATACCAACATTTTAAAACTGCCACCAACCAATCAGCATAGAGTGCAAAAACATGTGACTTAAGGTCCTTCTAATGCAATACAAAATTATTTTAAAAAACAACATTTCTATACAAAATTTATCAGAATATAAATATATATAAAAATAAAAAAGGATAGAAAAAAGAAGAAGAATGAACAGCTCATAAATATGATGTTAATAATGATACATTAACTCGTTGCGTTTATTAAGACCGGCTGGAAACCGGGTATTCAAGTAATAAATCCAAAAAGCTTCACGTGTGAGAAGACAGCGTTTGAAATTCCCACCTCGCTGGGGTTTATTAACACGTTCAATACCGTATGCCAAAAAATATTTAGTGCTGCAAGCATGTTGAGTAATAAAATGTTTGGATGCAGCTGAAACTGATCGAGAAGAGTTACCCCCATTTTCAATGTCATACAAGTGTTCATTGATCCGTACTTTCAACTTGCGTGAAGTACAGCCAACATATGACAATTGACACATAGTGCAGTCAATTTTATATACCACGAAAGCAGTGTTACAATTAATGTATTGTTTAATAATAAAGTTTTTTGATTTATCTGAGTTTGTGAATGACTTATTGATTGACGTGTGAGCACACATCTTGCATCTATTACTGCCGCATTTATAAAACCCGTTGTAATTCAACCATGTTTTATTCATGTTTTTATCTGAACGGAACATACTTGGAGAAATTCTGTTACCTATAGTGGCAGCCCGTCTAGATATTACATTAATTCCCGTGTCAAGAATTCTCGCCAGACTTGGATCCTCATAAAGGATAGGTAGGAATTTATTGATAAGATTTTTAATTTTGCTGAATTGAGGGCTGAATTGGAAACAAATAAAAGGTTTTTTATTTCTGGTTCTGTTCGTTGGATTTAAAACAGGTTCATTTGTAATAATCGGTGTAATTAAATCGTTGCGATCTCTATGATCAACAATTTTGCGTGCCCTATTTAACATCCAATACGGATAGCTGCGGCGTTTTAATTTGTTAGATGCCATATCAATTTCATTTTTTAAAACCACATTGTCACTGCAATTTCTCTTGACTCTAACGAACTCGCCAACTGGTATAGATTGAATAGTATGCATAGGGTGTCCACTATGCGCATGTAAAATAGAATTACCACTGAGAGATTTGTGATAAGTTTTTGTTTCAATAACCTGATCAGCAACACCAATCAAATTCAGATCCCAAAAATTAATTTCTTTTCGATTAAATTTATGAGTGAAACGTAAATTGTAATCATTCATATTCAAATAATTAATGAAATCTGGTATGGCAGATACATCGGCAGACCAAATGATGAGTAGGTCGTCGATGTATCTGCCATACCATTGTAAAAGGGGTACAAACCAGGTAAAAGGGGTACAACATCACATCCCCATGGGTAGTCATCCACCCATTAAGGAGAGATACTGGCCTGTACCCCCAGCTCATTACTAGTGTGTCAAAACTATGTTGTGAGAGATGAAGGAGGCTGGGGTAATCAGAGATAGTTGTAGCCCCTGGGCAGCTCCATTGGTCCTCGTCAGAAAGAAAGACGGCACCATGAGGATGTGTGTAGATTATAGGCAGATAAACCGTATTACACACAAGGATGCATATCCACTACCAAGAATAGAAGAGTCATTGGCTGCATTAAAATCTGCTAATTACTTTTCTACCTTGGATCTCACCAGTGGGTACTGGCAGGTTCCCGTACCAGAGGCGGACAAGGAGAAGACGACCTTCACAACGCCGATGGGTCTCACCGAGTTCAATTACATGCCGTTTGGCCTGTGCAATGCCCCAGGAATATTTCAGAGGATGATGGAGTGCTGTCTCGGGCACAAGAACTTCAAAACCGTCTTGTTGTACCTGGACGATGTCATCATCTTCTCCAAGACATATGAGGACCATCTGAAGCACCTAGCCGAGGTGTTCGAAGCTCTGTCCAACTTTGGCTTAAAGGTAAAACCATCCAAATGCCATCTGTTAAAGCCCAAAGTGCAGTACCTGGGCCATGTGGTGAGCTCTGAGGGAGTGGCCCCAGACCCAGTCAAGGTCACCGTGATCAAGAACTGGCCAAAACCCAGTAACCTCCATGAAGTCCGACAGTTCCTCGGGTTGGTAGGCTATTACTGAAGATTTGTGAAAGACTTCACCAAAATAGCCGCACCACTGCAAGACCTGTTGGTGGGCCAATCTAAGAAAACCAAAGGTAAAAATACCTCGTTTGACTGGAACGACCGACTGGAAGAATCCTTCATCCGGTTGAAGTTGGCTTTCACGGGAGAAAAGGTACTGGCCTACCCAGAATATGACCAACCATTTGTGCTGTACATTGATGCCAGCAACGTGGGATTAGGAGCAGTACTGTCCCAAGTACAAAAAGGCAAAGAGAGGGTAATTGCATACTCCAGCAGGAAACTGCGCCCCACAGAGAGGAACCCTGAAAATTATAATTCTACAGAACTTTGAGGAATCAACCAAAATTGTGAGCAACGATGACACAGCAATCAGTGTAACCATCTCACTTCTGTGTCTACTTAAATGCTCGCTGCTCACAATTAGAGAAGAAGCTTTGCATGTGGACCAGTTGGAGCTGGAGAAAGAAAGTACACAGGGTGATTCTTCCCAGCCCAGCCTCATCTCATCTTCTCAGCATGTATTGGATTATAATGAGGAGGAGAAGAAACAGTTGCATGTTCTACTGAGGGTACTACCCACACCAACTTCATCCCATCCGTCCAGCATGGATGGGCTGAAGACGAGGAGAAGTAGAAGGAGGAGGAGATGTAGAGACATCATCATGGTGGGGACAGGGAAGTCTTGCCTGTTGGGAGTCTGGCACACATAGCTGACTTTAGGTCTCACTGCCTTTCCAGCGACCCTATACATTTTGGCCAACACTGATTACTGGTTGTTCACCCTTCTTGACCCACTTTACAAGAAGAACTTTCTATATCTCCTTCCTGTGGCCGAGAGGGTAAGTAAAATTGTGCAATACCAGAAGGTCCTAGTCAATCGGATAGTAAAAAAAATTCCCATGTAACTACTTTGGCGGCAGAGGTCATAGATCCTTGGGCAAGCAAGGAGGAGAGATGAGGGAGACACACACCAGGTCCAACAGAGGAAGGGGAACACCATCAAAGGTCTGGGACAGTTTCATTACACTCTCCCAGTCCCCAGGCCCTGATGCACAGGATAGTCTGACAAAGAGGGAAAAGTTTTGGAAGATGGTGAAGGAGTACCTAGTGGACCATACCAGTGTCCTCTGTGATTCTTCTCTGCTGTACAACCGTTGGGTATCCAAGCTGGACATGTGGAATGAACTGTCTCTCTATGCCTTGGAGGTTTGCCTGGTCTACCCTACCATGAGCGTTTTGTCAGAGTGGGTTTTTAGTCCCGCCGGGAGCATAATTACTGATAGGCCCATTTACATGTCAACTGAAAATGCTGACAGGCTGACTCTTATCATAATGAACAAGGCCTGGATTAACTCAGTCTTCTCAACCTCACCAGATTACATCTCTGCTCGCTGTTATCTGCTGCCTATGATCCTGCAACATTCCCCTTTAATGTTCCTTCTGAATGTTTGCTAAATTCATTTGTTGCATTGTATTACTTAGGGTACCGTCACACTGAGCAACTTTACAACAAGAACGACAGCGATCCGTGACGTTGCAGCGTCCTGGATAGCGATCTCGTTGTGTTTGACACGCAGCAGCGATCTGGATCCTGCTGTGATATCGCTGGTCGGAGCTAGAAGTCCAGATAGAACTTTATTTGGTCGTCAGATCGGCGTGTATCGTCGTGTTTGACAGCAAAAGCAACGATGCCAGCAATGTTTTACAATGGTAACCAGGGTAAATATCGGGTTACTAAGCGCAGGGCCGCGCTTAGTAACCCGATATTTACCCTGGTTACCATTGTAAAAGTAAAAAAAAAAAACAGTACATACTCACATTCCGATGTCTGTCACGTCCCCCGGCGTCCACAGGGTTAAACTGCACTATGTCAACGCCGGCCGTAAAGCAGAGCACAGCGGTGATGTCACTGCTGTCTGCCGGCGCTGACACAATCAGTGCAGGGAAGCTCTCGGCAGCAGCATTTAGCAGCGCTCCTGCTGAAAGCAGTTTAACCCTGTGGACGCCGGGGGACGCGACAGACATCGGAATGTGAGTATGTACTGTTTTTTTTTTACTTTTACAATGGTAACCAGGGTAAATATCGGGTTACTAAGTGCGGCCCTGTTGATGTTTACCCTGGTTACCCGGGTGCTGCAGGGGGACTTCGGCATCGTTGAAGACAGTTTCAACGATGCCGAAGTCTTTACCCTGATCGTTGGTCGCTGGATAGAGCTGTCTGTGTGACAGCTCCCCAGCGACCACACAACGACTTACCAACGATCACGGCCAGGTCGTATCGCTGGTCGTGATCGTTGGTAAGTCGTTTAGTGTAACGGTACCTTTACTGCTGTACATCCATGCTGGGGTCACAGGAGATATTATCGTTTTCAAGGTGTTAGAGCATATGGTTGCAGCCAGGCTCAGTGCCTTTGATCATGTAACCTCCCCTGGGGTGGTAGCCAATTGCTAATTTATCCCAAATAAGGACCCACAATCCCTCTCACCTGATCCTTAACTCAGTCCTATAAATGTAGTAGCATCTTAAGGGGTGCACGCATGTGGGGTCCTACAGCAAAGCATTATGCAGCTAAGCGTAAAGACGCCGCAGTTATTTCAACGGCAGTTAGTCATGGCAGGAGTCAGGAGGCCACTCTATGTATCTATCTCTTTTGGGTATGTCTGCTGAATAAGCAATTCTTATTACTTGGACCTAGCTTTTCTATTAACCCATCTTACTCTTTCACCATGTTTATGCAGCGCCCCAGAGTCTGGTCGTTGCAGTAACGTCTCTCTTCCACCAGGGGGGAGTGATGGTACGTCTGATGGTACTAAAAGAGTTCACCTTGCCAGGTATCACAGTCACACATTACACTTCACACTCCGGCCACCAGGGGGAGCAAAAGGTCCTATCTACTAGGCCACTCCCCACACATGGGTAAAACCTATCCATGGGTTGGATAGGAAGTGAGTTCAGAAAGCAGCCTGGGAGAGTTCCAGGGAGGACCTGTCAGGTGTGGGATCCTGACAGTGGCCTAGCAAGAGACAGATCGTTACGGAGCCATGCCTGCACTACCTTGCGGCGGCATCCTAAGAAAGGACAAGAAGCAAAGTATATTGTGGAGAAGTGAGAAACGGGATCACAGCACTAGGAGATAACACCAGGAGGAGTCATGCCTTAAGATCGGCAACATCCTTCTGAGGCGCATAGCCGGTGGCCAGAACACCGAGGGAGTACTGACTACACGAATTACTCTGAACTAGGCAGGGGCAGCCAATTCCAAGTTGGCTGTCCACCCCTTACACCTACGAAGACAATGGAGGCAAGTTGCGGGAGAGGGGCATCTCTAGGGTCCCTATAAACTAACTCCAGGCCTACCCCGTCATACGGGTGCATTCTATCCATATCATCTGGGGAACGGAGAGAGAGAACATCAGAAACCTACACAAGAGTTGTGAGGACTATCCCGTGGTGCTCAGCAGGGAGGTACTACAACACACAGGCTCAAGTAGGAAGGCTACTGATTTCCACCTGCAAAGGGAATTCTGGATGTGCCTTAGGACCGGCCGGTCTCAGCCAGCCCTGTTAGCAGTGCTCTGGATTGTGGATACCGAAGTCTACAGTAAAAGGTAAAGAGACTGCAACCCTGTGTCTTCGTTATTTACTGCGACCTACACCACCGCCATCTACACCTTTAATTGGACGCCCCTTAGCAGTGCCACGGACCGGGTCGAGCCACCGTGATATCCCCAGAACCAAGACCGAGAAACCCGGTACCGAGTACCCTGCTGCCCTGCGTCTGGGGGCGCTCG
This sequence comes from Ranitomeya variabilis, assembly GCF_051348905.1. Classification (NCBI taxonomy): domain Eukaryota; kingdom Metazoa; phylum Chordata; class Amphibia; order Anura; family Dendrobatidae; genus Ranitomeya; species Ranitomeya variabilis. The sequence goes on from NC_135236.1 coordinate 99,154,801, forward strand.
AAACTTGGCGTCACAAACAGGATCTACTTAAGCCTGAAAATCAGGTCATGTGTGCCTTGAGACTGTGTCTGAATTGTGCTTGAACTGTGTACTGCCATTTGCCGCCAAAAATTTGCCATTCCTGCACCGGGAGGAGCGTGAGGGGAGGAGCCATAGCTTCGTGGGTGGAGCCGGACGAAAAGAGCGCGAAGCGGGAAGACGGGTGCCGTGCTGCTGCCTAGAAAGCCGGAAGTGGAAACGCAGCGAAGTGCTGACCCTGAGGGGACCCCCGACTTCCACCAGGTTAGCAGAAGGGAGGAGCGGCCATGTCAGACCCAGGAGGGGAGGCAGCGGTGGTCGCAGCGGCAGATGCAGAAGCCCCTCTGAGCCCCACGGTAGGCGCCGCCACGGGTCTGGTACCGCCATCGGGTCCCTCAGGGCCTGCCGCTCCCATCAGCCAGCCGGACCCTGCTGCGGCTACGGCGGCCATAATGCCCTTCTCCATGCTATACATACCTGGAGCAGCCTGGCTCCCGCGATACTCTGGAGAATCGCATACATTAACTGACTTTAAAGAAGGGATCTGCAGCCTGCTTGAGTTTTATCCCCTGACAGAGCCTCAGAAAGTTCACATGATAACGGGCCAACTATTCGGAGCGGCCCTGAGAGAAGTAAAGTCCTGGCCCGCTGCGAATAAGAGAACTGCGCAGCAAGTCTTTCCAAAGCTTAAAACCACCTTTGACACCCGCACCGCCACAGAAATTAAATTGACGTTCTATGGAGAAGGACTTGGGGATCCTAGTTAATGATAAACTTACCTGGAGCAACCAGTGCCAGGCAGCAGCTGCCAAGGCAAACAGGATCATGGGGTGCATTAAAAGAGGTCTGGATACACATGATGAGAGCATTATACTGCCTCTGAACAAATCCCTAGTTAGACCGCACATGGAGTACTGTGTCCAGTTTTGGGCACCGGTGCTCAAGAAGGATATAATGGAACTGGAGAGAGTACAAAGGAGGGCAACAAAATTAATAAAGGGGATGGGAGAACTACAATACCCAGATAGATTAGCGAAATTAGGATTATTTAGTCTAGAAAAAAGACGACTGAGGGGCGATCTAATAACCATGTATAAGTATATAAGGGGACAATACAAATATCTCGCTGAGGATCTGTTTATACCAAGGAAGGTGACGGGCACAAGGGGGCATTCTTTGCGTCTGGAGGAGAGAAGGTTTTTCCACCAAAATAGAAGAGGATTCTTTACTGTTAGGGCAGTGAGAATCTGGAATTGCTTGCCTGAGGAGGTGGTGATGGCGAACTCAGTTGAGGGGTTCAAGAGAGGCCTGGATGTCTTCCTGGAGCAGAACAATATTGTATCATACAATTATTACGTTCTGTAGAAGGACGTAGATCTGGGGATTTATTATGATGGAATATAGGCTGAACTGGATGGACAAATGTCTTTTTTCGGCCTTACTAACTATGTAACTATGTAACTAGAGTGGGGCAAAAAAGTATTTAGTCAGTCAGCAATAGTGCAAGTTCCACCACTTAAAAAGATGAGAGGCGTCTGTAATTTACATCATAGGTAGACCTCAACTATGGGAGACAAACTGAGAAAAAAAAATCCAGAAAATCACATTGTCTGTTTTTTTAGCATTTTATTTGCATATTATGGTGGAAAATAAGTATTTGGTCAGAAACAAACAATCAAGATTTCTGGCTCTCGCAGACCTGTAACTTCTTCTTTAAGAGTCTCCTCTTTCCTCCACTCATTACCTTTAGTAATGGCACCTGTTTAAACTTGTTATCAGTATAAAAAGACACCTGTGCACACCCTCAAACAGTCTGACTCCAAACTCCACTATGGTGAAGACCAAAGAGCTGTCAAAGGACACCAGAAACAAAATTGTAGCCCTGCACCAGGCTGGGAAGACTGAATCTGCAATAGCCAACCAGCTTGGAGTGAAGAAATCAACAGTGGGAGCAATAATTAGAAAATGGAAGACATTCAAGACCACTGATAATCTCCCTCGATCTGGGGCTCCACGCAAAATCCCACCCCGTGGGGTCAGAATGATCACAAGAACGGTGAGCAAAAATCCCAGAACCACGCGGGGGGACCTAGTGAATGAACTGCAGAGAGCTGGGACCAATGTAACAAGGCCTACCATAAGTAACACACTACGCCACCATGGACTCAGATCCTGCAGTGCCAGACATGTCCCACTGCTTAAGCCAGTACATGTCCGGGCCCGTCTGAAGTTTGCTAGAGAGCATTTGGATGATCCAGAGGAGTTTTGGGAGAATGTCCTATGGTCTGATGAAACCAAACTGGAACTGTTTGGTAGAAACACAACTTGTCATGTTTGGAGGAAAAAGAATACTGAGTTGCATCCATCAAACACCATACCTACTGTAAAGCATGGTGGTGGAAACATCATGCTTTGGGGCTGTTTCTCTGCAAAGGGGCCAGGACGACTGATCCGGGTACATGAAAGAATGAATGGGGCCATGTATCGTGAGATTTTGAGTGCAAACCTCCTTCCATCAGCAAGGGCATTGAAGAGGAAACGTGGCTGGGTCTTTCAACATGACAATGATCCAAAGTACACCGCCAGGGCAACGAAGGAGTGGCTTCGTAAGAAGCATTTCAAGGTCCTGGAGTGGCCTAGCCAGTCTCCAGATCTCAACCCTATAGAAAACCTTTGGAGGGAGTTGAAAGTCCGTGTTGCCAAGCGAAAAGCCAAAAACATCACTGCTCTAGAGGAGATCTGCATGGAGGAATGGGCCAACATACCAACAACAGTGTGTGGCAACCTTGTGAAGACTTACAGAAAACGTTTGACCTCTGTCATTGCCAACAAAGGATATATTACAAAGTATTGAGATGAAATTTTGTTTCTGACCAAATACTTATTTTCCACCATAATATGCAAATAAAATGCTAAAAAAACAGACAATGTGATTTTCTGGATTTTTTTTTCTCAGTTTGTCTCCCATAGTTGAGGTCTACCTATGATGTAAATTACAGATGCCTCTCATCTTTTTAAGTGGTGGAACTTGCACTATTGCTGACTGACTAAATACTTTTTTGCCCCACTGTATATATATGGGTGAAAGCAGAGACCGCAGGATAGCTTACGAGACTATGCCCTTAATCTCCAAGAGGCATTGCGGGCCATCAAGCAGAATGACCCAAACGGCATGCAAGATGAAGATAAACTCTTAAAGGAGCGGTTCATCGAGGGGCTCCTGTGCAGTCACCAAAGGGCCCAACTGCACCTCATGGCTATGCAGAACCCTGACCTGACCTTCGCTCAATTTAAGGACAAAGCCATCCAGATGCTCCAAGAACAACAGCCCAGCCGTGCAGTCCTTCCTAGCGGTCAAGCTCTCACCTACCACCAGGAGGTGGCATCAGATGCTCCAGTCTCTGCCGAGGCCGATGCCCAGATCCTAGAAGACGATTCCCCTGCAGGACTACGCCTCCCGATGCAGGAGCTGACCAAGAGCATTGCTGCCTTAGCCCGGACCGTCCAGTCCCTACAGGAGGCCCGAAGGAGAAGATCAAGCTGGCTTCCGGACCGGAGGATGTTCCCTGGCAACGACAGAGGAGGATTCCGCCGACTAGACGCAAACGCTTTCACCAGGACGGACGACCCATCTGCCGCCGCTGTAACCAGGTGGGCCATGTTGCAAGGTACTGTCATTTAAACGAGCAACCCCTGGGGCAGAGGGCCAACCCCCAGGAGTAGGACGACCAGGCCCGCAAAACTGGAGAGCCAAATACATTGGAGGATGACCAGTTCTTCCCATTGTGATCGACGGTATCCCCATGAACGCTTTGTTGGACACCGGTTCTCAGGTGACAACTATGCCTTACATTGACAACTATGCCTTACATCCTTTATAGACGTTATTGGGAGGACACCGACATCACTCGTGGCCCTGATGATGATTTCACCATAACAGCCAGTAATGGTCAGCCATTGCCACAAGTGGGGTAGAAAGAGAAGAGGTCACCATTAAAGTGGGGCGGGTAGAATTGGAGGCCCAAGGGATTGTAATTGTTGATATTGACTGGCGTGAATGTAACCCCATGATGACCATTGGTACTAATGTCATAGAAAATTGTCTTGCGGAAGTTATTGTCTTGTTACAGCAGGTAGCAGAAACAGCTGGTTACAGTGAGCAACATGCCCTGCAGAAGGAAATCCGGGCTCTGATGCGGAGATAACAGGTAGAGCTGACTGGTGGTGAAATTGGTCGTGTCACCGTGAGTGATTCAACCCCCATTGCAATACCCCCCAGGAGTGAGATGTTAATATGGTGTCGAGCAGCAATAGGCCTCAGGGGTAAAGACTACCAGGCCCTGGTAGAACCTGTATATTCAGATAGCAGGCCTAGCCTCCTGACCGCCAGGGGAATGGTTGAAGTCCGCAAGGGGAGGGTGCCAATATGTGTCCTTAACTGTGGAGAGGAAGAGGTCCACCTAACCAAATATGCCACACTTGCCAAGCTGTTTACTGTTGGTAATAATGTGGTGCAGGCACCAGAACCCTTGATTCCATCCAACCAGGCGGAGAACAATGGCTCTGCTGGGCAAACGGTAGATTGGTGTCGGGAATTACACATGGGCACTGAGTCTACCCCATCACACCAGAAACAGGGGGCCTACAGGGTGGTTCATGAGTATGAGCGGGTATTCAGCAAGCACCCCCTAGATTTTGGGCAGGTAAAAGGGATTCAACATCATATCCCCACAGGAGATCATCCACCTATAAAAGAGAGATACCGCCCCGTACCCCCAGCTCATTATCAGTGTGCCAAAGACATGTTGCAAAAGATGAAGGAGGCTGGGGTAGTGAGAGACAGTTGTAGCCCCTGGGCAGCTCCATTAGTCCTCGTTAGGAAGAAGGATGGCACGATGAGGATGTGTGTTGATTATAGGCAGTTAAATCGCATTACACATAAGGATGCATACCCACTGCCTAGGATAGAAGAGTTCTTGGCCACTTTAAAATCTGCTAACTACTTCTCTACCTTGGATCTCACCAGTGGGTACTGGCAGGTTCCCGTGGCAGAGGCGGACAAGGAAAAGACGGCCTTCACGACGCCGATGGGTCTCTGCGAATTCAACTTACATGCCCTTTGAGCTGTGCAATGCCCCGGGAATGTTCCAAAGGATGATGGAGTGCTGCCTGGGACACAAGAACTTTGAAACCGTGCTGCTATATCTGGACGATGTCATTGTCTTCTCCAAGACCTATGAAGACCATTTGAAGCACCTGGCCAAGGTGTTTGAAGCCCTGTCCAACTTTGGCTTAAAGGTAAAACCGTCCAAATGCCATCTGCTAAAGCCCAAAGTACAGTACCTGGGCCATGTGGTGAGTGCCGAAGGAGTGGCCCCAGACCCCGACAAGGTCACTGTGATCCAGGACTGGCCAAAGCCCAGCAACCTCCATGAAGTCCGACAGTTCCGCGGGTTGGTAGGCTACTACAGAAGATTTATCAAGGACTTCACCAAGAAAACCACGCCATTGCAAGACCTGTTGGTGGGCCAGTCCAAGAAGACCAAGTGTAGGAATACCCCATTTGACTGGAGTGAGGGACTGGAGGGATCCTTCACTTGTTTAAAGTTGGCACTAATGGGAGAAGAGGTACTGGCCTACCCTAAATATGACCAACTGTTTGTGCTGTACACGGATGCCAGCAACGTGGGGTTGGGAGCCGTGTTGTCCCATGTCCAGAAAGGTAAGGAGAGGGTAATTGCTTACGCCAGCAGGAAGCTTCGTCCCACAGAAAGGAACCCTGACAACTACAGTTCCTTTAAGCTGGAGTTCCTCGCCATCGTTTGGGCAGTGACGGAGTGGTTCAAGCACTACCTGGCCTCAGCAAAATTCACCGTCTTCACGGACAATAACCCCCTAACACACCTGGACACAGCAATACTTGGTGCCTTGGAACAGCGGTGGATGGCCCGGTTGTCCAATTTCGACTTCACCATTAAGTACCGGGCAGGGCACAAGAACGAGAATGCCGATGCATTGTCCAGGATGCCCAACTTGCTGGAAACGGGAGAAGACTCGGAAGCACTTGAAGAGATAGAGTTGCCCGCGTTCCATCGCCCCAAGGCCACCCAGTGTTCCCATCATGTGGAGAATAGGCGCAAGAACAAACAGGACACCACGCTGAATCCCCTGCCCCATCACGGATGGGCAGAGACCCAGGACGGTGACCCTGCGGTCCGTCGGGTGAAAGTGCTCCTGACGCAGGCAGGTTCGCATCCCGGCCCGATGAACCACAAGAGACACAACAACGGTGGAAGTGGAGAGGCAAACTGTTTATTCATGATGGTAAGCTGTGCCGAAGAAGCATTGACCCACGCACTCATGAGTTGGTATGGCAGATAGTAGTCCCACGGCAAGATGCGCCAATGGTTCAGGGAGCATCCCACGATGGGGCAGGACACTTCGGATGGAGGAAGTTGGAGAGTCTACTCCGCGGGAGGTTCTACTGGATTGGCATGAAGAAAGCCATCGAGAAGTGGTGTCGAGAGTGTCGCCCATGTAGCCTACGCAGGAAGGACCGTGACAACCAAAGGGCTCCCTTGCAGCCCATCATCACCAAATGGCCGCTTGAGCTGGTTGCGCTGGATCATGTGAAACTAACACCCAGCCAGTCAGGCTATGTCTACGCTCTTACCATCGTGGACCACTACTCTAGATTTCTGGTAGTTGTGCCGGTCAAAGATCTGACGGCCCGAACGGCCGCCAAAGCCTTCCAGCAGTACTTCTGTAGGCCGCATGGATACCCGGAGAAGGTGCTAAACGATCAAGGGCCAGCATTCGAAGCGGAGGTGTTCCAGGAATTCTGCAGTTTATACGGGTGTAAGAAGATCAGAACAATGCCGTATCACCCACAGACTGCGAGAAGATGAACCAAGTGGTAATCGACTTACTGAAGACCTTACCTGTGGAAGAACGGAACTTGTGGCCAACCAAGTTGCCTGACTTGGTAGATATGTACAACCACATCCCGGTGAACTCCACCAATTGCACTCCAGCCTACCTGATGCGAGAAAGATCTAGCAAATTACCTGTTGACCTAGACATGGGGGTCCTAACCCCCGAAGACACCTCGCCAAATGCAGATTGGGATGAAGAAAGGCAGCAAAGGTACTGCAAAATACAGGAATGCGTGGAAAGAAGTTTAACCCAAGCCTGACAAAAACAGGAAAGGGACTACAACCTGCATGCTCCTGCAATTCCCTTGTCACCCGGTGAGCAAGTGCTCAAATGGAAGAGGAGATTACACAAGCTTGACAATCAATGGGAAGCGGGACCATATACCATCCTGCCCTCCGATTTTGACAATACAATGGTCTGTCTCATCAGCAAAGATGGGGGAGAGACTTCAACGGCAATATCCAGAGACCACCTCAAAATATGCCCTAATAAGTTGAGATAGGGAAACAGACCCAGGGACATCTCCGCCCGTGGAAGAGGAGAAGATGATACACACTGTTCTTGGCGATTTTCCCCAGTCTTGGACTCAAATAAATCAGGCCATCGTGGTACCTGTTTTAACATTTCGTCAGCTGAAACCGCCAGAGCCAAATGTGATGCCAGATCGTCCGGAGCCTCAAGCACAGCTGACTTCACCAGAGGATGTCATGCCAACAGTTGAACTGACAAATCCTCCCTCTGCTATTGGTGAATCTGCCATGCCCACTATTAGTAGCAGCAGTCCTGAGAGCTCCAGCATACCAGTGCTACCCAGACTCACTAGAAGTGTAGCTAGAAGACAGTGCACTACACCAGCGATAGCAAGCACAGCGGGCCCTGTTAGGTCACTAGCAACCCCTGCGCTGCGGAGGTCTACACGTAGCACCAATAATCAAACCCCAATTCGCTACAAAAATTGGAGATATTAACGGGTGCTGCTGTTTGGTTAAAAATGTTTGTGTATATATCTTTGTTACAGATTTAAAATGGACAATGGAGTAATGGACAGTGAATTGCTCCAAAACTTTCAAAAGGGATCCCTTTGTTTACCCGGGATCCCTGCAGTTTCAAGTTTGCACCCACTGAACTGGGAGTCATGAACTGTGCATGACCAAGATTTTCGCAACGTTCAAGTGTCCTCACCTCCCATAAAGGGAAGCACTGTTATATTTACTTGTTCATAGCATTTCAAAAGTTTGTACGTCTTTTGCTAACATGTATTGTTGTTCTTCTTTTCCCAGTCCGGGAGTACTGGATTTAACAGGGGGGAATGCAGCGCCCCAGAGTCTGGTTGTTGCAGTAACATCGCTCTTCCACCAGGGGGGAGTGGTGGTACGTCTGATGGTACTAAAAGAGTTCACCTTGCCAGGTATCACAGTCACACATTACACTTCACACTCCGGCCACCAGGGGGAGCAAAAGGTCCTATCTACTAGGCCACTCCCCACACATGGGTAAAACTGGGAGTTGGATAGGAAGTGAGTTCAGAAAGCAGCCTGGGAGAGTTCCAGGGAGGACCTGTCAGGTGTGGGATCCTGACAGTGGCCTAGCAAGAGACAGATCGTTACGGAGCCGTGCCTGCACTACCTTGCGGCGGCATCCTAAGAAAGGACAAGAAGCGAAGTATATTGTGCAGAAGTGAGAAACGGGATCACAGCACTAGGAGATAACACCAGGAGGAGTCGTGCCTTAAGATCGGCAACATCCTTCTGAGGCGCGTAGCCGGTGGCCGGAACACCGAGGGAGTACTGACTACACGCATTACTCTGAACTACGGCAGGGGCAGCCAATTCCAAGTTGGCTGTCCACCCCTTACACCTACGAAGACAATGGAGGCAAGTTGCGGGAGAGGGGCGTCTCTAGGGTCCCTATAAACTAACTCCAGGCCTACCCCGTCATACGGGTGCGTTCTATCCATATCATCTGGGGAACGGAGAGAGAGAACATCAGAAACAGACACAAGAGTTGTGAGGACTATCCCGTGGTGCTCAGCAGGGAGGTACTACAACACACAGGCGCAAGTAGGAAGGCTACTGATTTCCACCTGCAAAGGAACTCTGGATGTGCCTTCGGACCGGCCGGTCTCAGACAGCCGTTAGCAGTGCTCTGGATTGTGGATACCGAAGTCTACAGTAAATGAGACTGCAACCCTGTGTCTTCGTTATTTACTGCGACCTACACCACCGCCATCTACACCTTTAATTGGACGCCCCTAAGCAGGGCCACGGACCGGGTCGAGCCACCGTGACATCCCCAGAACCGAGACCGAGAGACCCGGTACCGAGTACCCCGCTGCCCTGCGTCTGGGGGCGCTCCAAACACCTATGCCCTTACAGTGTTTTCTCCATTAGTTCTCTCTCTCCTTCGCTATCACACACCCCAGCGCTCTCTAACCTAATAATCATCTCCCCTTCACTCTTACCTCCCCAGCTATCCTCCTCTGCTGACCTGCTCCTCAACCTCCAATCTGTCCTAATAAAACAAGCTGGTCACTCTCTTTCTCCCACCTGCTCTCCCTTTCTCTGCTTCTCCCCACTGCTGGAGACATATCTCCCAACCCTGGACCCCCACAGCTCATACCTCCCATTACTACCCCCTCCTATCACTCCCTATCTAATATGAACTACCGCAACATAAACATAAAACCCGTGCCCCTGACGCCCACCCCCCTGCTCCCTCTCTCTGGAGCACTCTAGAATGCCCGCTCAATCTGCAATAAGCTTCATGTGATTCACAACCTTTTTCTCTCTCACAAGCTTTCCTTCCTTGGCTTCACAGAAACATGGCTAACACCCTCTGACACCGTCTCCTCTGCTGCACTGTGTTATGGCGGCCTCGACTTCACCCACACCCTTCGCTCCGGCAACAGACATGGTGGAGGAGTGGGTGTTCTCCTTTCTTCAAACTGCACCTTTAACACAATCCCACCTCTTCCCTCCCTTATCCTCCCTTCTTTTAAAATCCACTCTGTCTGCATCTACTCTCCCTCCAACCTCCAAGTGGCCATCATATACCGACCTCCAGGCCCGGCCACTGCCTTTATTGACCAATTCTCCACCTGGCTTCTTCACTTTCTCTCTGCTGACATTCCCACCATCATCATGGGTGACTTCAACATCTCCATTGATACCCTTCAGTCAACAGCCTCCAAACTTCTGTCCCTTACTTCATCCTTTGGACTTACTCAGTGGTCCTCTACAGCCACCCACACAGACGGACATACACTAAACCTCGTCTTCACCTATCTCTGCTCTCTATCTAACTTCACCACCTCCCCTCGCCCTCTATCCAACCACTATCTGCTCACTTTCTCATCCCTGTCCTTTTCACCGGTCACCCATGTCCAGCAACATGTGCACCCCTGCAAAAACCTTGCACACCTAGACACCCACACACTCTCTGACTCCATCCTACCACTGGCATCCATATCCTCACTCCACAACACAGATAGTTTTGTAGAACCTCACTGATGTCAGACATCCATGCCCACTTGTCAGTTGTTATGTGAGAAATACCGTCTGACTTGTTCTAGCTGGTATTCAACTACTGCCCTCTGCTGCTCATGAAGTCCTGCCAACATTTGTAATGTGGAGTTCCAGAGTGGAGTCACATCGCATACCAGTCAGTGAGCTTGCACTTGCAAGCACTGCTGCAGTGACGCCAGACCAGAGGCAGTTGTAGCTGTCTTGTGGAAATGGGCGCATAGGCGGCATACTTTTACAAGTAGCTCAGGCAAATCTGAGTAGATTTTAAGAAACCACTGAACCCCTATCTTGAGCACATGGGCCAGTCATGGTATATGTGCCATCTTGCCAGAGCCTCCTCCAGGTTACGGCCATTATCATACACGACCATGCCTGGTTATAGGTTCAGTGGTGAGATTTGTCTGGTATATTATACCTTTCCACAACTCTGCGCTGGTGGGCTTTTTGTTACTTAAACAAATTAGTTTCAGCAGAGCCTGTTGCTGCTTCACTGAGAAAATGCTGCAGTGCTTCCAGCTTGGCACTGATATGGATGACATGCTCCAAGATGTCAATTCGCTGATGGAGTATGATGAGGAGGAGAGGGTGGAAGAACTGGTGGAGGAGGTGGAGAAAACCCTGACAGAACTAGAGTCCACAATCCTTGGCGTCCGAAGCACCGAAGCACGTGTGCCCTCCCAGGGTGTAACTTGTTCTCAGCCTCGACAAGGTTCACCCAGTGTGCCATCAGGAAAATGTAGCATTCCTGGCTACAAGCAGTAGTCCACATGTCGGTCGTTAAGTGGACCTTCCATGTACCTGCGTTGGTCAGGGCACGGGTGATGTTATGGGACACGTGCTGGTGTGCGAGGAGATTACACTGGGAAAATTAGTGGCAACTGGGGACAGATTACCAATTGATGGCCACCATCATGAGGTTTTGAAAAGCCTCAGTATCCCCAAGCCTAATTAGCAGTCTGGAAATGTGGCTGTTTAGTGTTCAGGCCTGTGGGTGGGTGGCTGGATATTTTCGCTTGCGTTCAGGGCCTGTGGTACAGACAGCTGAACACTGCAGTGGGACAATAAATTGGACATGGTTGCTGATGGTGCTTGCGAATGTGCAACGACAGATGCAGGGCGGGAGGCATCCACGCCTGTGTCATGGACAGGAGATTGGCAAGCACATGGGAAGAGGCAGTGATGTCACCTGCAGAAACCGATTGTAGATCCAGGCGTTCAACCCACCTAGTCGGGTGCTTAGATGACATGTGCCTGAGCATGCTGGTGGTGGTCAGACTGGTAGTGGTCAGGCCCTTGCTGATCTTGCTACGGCACGAGTTGCAAATGACCATTCTTTTATCAGCCATACTTTAAAAATGCGCCAGATTGGGGAACATCATTCCTTGGCCTCGGAACTTGCTGTGTGTGGGTGCTCTGGGGAACAGTTGCCCACCTTCTCACTCTGGCCACCCCACTGCCTCTTGCTGTGCCTGTTGTGGTGTTGTGGATCCTGTGCGCTGCTGTCCTCCCTCTGCATGGCACCTTCCCAAGTTGGGTCAGTGACTTCATAGTCCACCACTTCATCTTCCACTACCACACTTTGGTCTTCCTGACTTGTTGACTTAACAACATCACAAAACTTGTTGGTAACTTGTCATCTACCTCTTGAGATACTAATTGCCATTATCCACCTTTGTCTTCTTCTGACCATTGCTGCTCAAATATTTGGGCATCACTACACGATCTCCTCATGTCCCTCTTGAAACGTGCAGGGTGAGAGGCCAGAATCAATAAATGGAAATGAAACATGCTCCTTAGAGCGTACGATTGTAGGATCAGTTGTCTCCTTAGACTCGCCATGGTGGAAGGAAGGAGGATCAGGGTGAGGATGATGTGGTCCAGACTCTTGACTAGTAAGATTGAACCATGTGGAAGACAGGGCGGTGCTGGAAAATATATTAGAAGCATTGTCTGCCATCCAACCGACCACCTGTTTGCACTGCTCTGGCTTCAAGAGTGGTGTCCCGCGGCCCCCTGAAAAATGGGACAGGAAGCTAGGTCTCGTGAATGAGTGTATTTGTTTTGCTCCCACTGCATGCACAGTTTCACCTGACCCACGGCCTTGGCCTCTGCGTTCACTATTAGCAGCACGCTCACTTCCCCATCCCTTACCACACACCTTGCGCATTTTAAATTAGGTATACAGTGTATGCCTGCAAACTTTCCAGTATTAATAGGGAAAAAAAATATTTAGCCATGACAAGGACTGTTGTTTTAACGGTGCAGCAGCGGCGATATACAAGTACTGCAATAGCAATATTAAACCCTGCGTAGATGCCTCTAATTCTAAACTTTCACTCCACTGAAGGCAAGTAACAGCGGTTTACTACATAGTAACATAGTTATTAAGGTTGAAGGAAGACTTTAAGTCCATCTAGTTCAACCCATCGCCTAACCTAACATGCCCTAACATGTTGATCCAGAGGAAGGCAAAAAAACCCATGTGGCAAAGAGTAAGCTCCACATTTGGGAAAAAAATTCCTTCCCAACTCCACATACGGCAATCAGACTAGTTCCCTGGATCAACACCCTAACAAGGAATCTAGTATATATAACCTGTAACATTATACTTTTCAAGAAAGTCCCCTCTTAAATTTAAGTAATGAATCACTCATTACAACATCATACGGCATAGAGTTCCATAGTCTCACTGCTCTTACAGTACAGTACAGAATCCACGTCTGTTATTATGCTTAAACCTTCTTTCCTCCAGACGTAGAGGATGCCCCCTTGTCCCTGTCTCAGGTCTATGATTAAAAAGATTAACAGAATGGACTTTGTACTGTCCCCTCATATATTTATACATTAACATAAGATCACCCCATAGCCTTCGTTTTTCCAAACTAAATAGCCCCAAGTGTAATAACCTATCTTGGTATTGCAGACCCCCCAGTCCTCTAATAACCTTGGTCGCTCTTCTCTGCATATTTTCCCCTATCCCCATTATTCTCATTTTATGTATCAACCTTTTGTGTGGCACCGTATCAAAAGCTTTTGAAAGGTCCATATACACTACGTCCACTGGGGTCCCTTGGTCCAGTCCGGAACTTACCTCTTCATAGAAATTGATCAAATTAGTCTGACAGGAACGGACCCTAGTAAACCCATGTTTGTATTGAGTCATGAGGTTATTCCTCTTCAGATACTCCAGTATAGCATCCCTTAGAATGCCCTCCAGGATTTTACCCACAGTAGAGGTTAACCTTACTTGGCCTATAATTTCCGAGTTCAGTTTTTGTCCCCTTTTTGAATATTGGCACCACATTTGCTATATGCCAGTCCTGTGGTACAGACCCTGTTATTATGGAGACTTTAAAGATTAAAAATAATGGTCTATCAATGACTGTACATAATTCCTGCAGTACCTGGGGGTGTATCCCATCCGGACCCGGAGATTTGTCAATTTTAGTGATTTTTAGATGCCGCCGTACTTTCTGCTGGGTTAGGCAGGTGACACTTAATGGGGAATTTTTGTTATCACTGATTATATTGTCTGCTATGGAATTTTCTTGTGTAAATACTGATGAAAATAAGTCATTTAGCATATTGGCTTTTTCCTCATCCTCATCCACCATTTCACCTAGACTATTTTTAAAGGGGCCAACACTATCATTTCTTAGTTTCTTACTATTTACGTAGTTAATGAATATTTTGGGATTATTTTTACTCTCTCTGGCAATGAGTCTCTCTGTCTCAATCTTAGCTGCCTTGATTTGCTTTTTACAGAATTTATTTAATTTCCTGTTTTTATTTAATGCCTCATCACGACCTACTTCCTTTAATTCTCTAAATGCTTTCTTTTTGTCACTTATTGCGCCCCTTACAGCTCTATTTAGCCATATTGGTTTCCTTCTATTTCTAGTATGTTTATTCCCATACGGTATATACTGTGCACAGGTCCTATCCAGGATGCTAATAAACGTCTCCCATTTTCTTTGTGTATTTTTATGTCTCAGGATATCGTCCCAGTTAATTGCACCAAGATCATCTCTCATCCGTTGGAAATGTGCCCTCCTGAAGTTTAGTGTCCTTGTCACCCCTCTACTACACATCTTATTAAAGGATACATGAAAACTTATTATTCTGTGATCACTATTCCCCAGAAAGGAAAATATTTAGCTCTGAAAAGGACTGTTGTTTTAATGGTGCAGCAGAAAGAACTGCAATAGCAATATTAAACCCTGACACTATCCCTGCTGTAAAATACGCTCTTCCTCCTATGACAGCTCTCTCTGATCTGCTTCCTGAACAGTGTGCCATCATGTCTTATATAAAGATCCAATGACACAATGCTGCCTGTCAATTACAGTGATGCTAATATCCAATGTGACTAATGCATTACCGTGTATAGCGGGCAATAGTAAGCAATACCAGCATGAGTATTGTACTCAAGCACTCGTGATACTTAGTCGAGTATTGAGCATGTCCGAGCACCCCGATACTCAATCAAATATCGAGCAATGGCAAGCATGCTCGCTCATCACTAAGCTCGAGGACCACCATCAGTACATGAATACAGCACCAAGCTTAGTACAATGATCAATTGTAATGTCTGGTCTGCCAGATATACAATTATATCAGATTAACCTACAATTCCTTGTATGTCATTAGCAATGGAAAGGAAATACTGGGAGTTGTTGTTAACAGTAGTGATGAGTAGTGTTGAGCATTCCGATACCGCAAGTATCGGGTATCGGCCGATACTAGCGGTATCGGAATTCCGATACCGGGATTCCGATACTTGCCGCGTATCGGATACCGGAATCGGAAGTTCCCAGATTCAAAATGCAGAAATTCAGCCAATGAGAATGATTTCAAGTGTGGGCACATCCTGTTCAGCATGGAGGGCATGAAACTACTGGCATGGCTGTGATTGGCTGCTGAAATGATGTCATGATGCAGTTTAAAAGTCGCTGGCGCCATTTTGCGATCACTCTGCTGTGAATTCAGTTAGTGACAGGACGCTGTTTGCTGACTGAGGGACAGTTTAGAGATAGCGATTTGCTTCTTTGTGCTTTCCAAAGGCTAATTTAGCAACCGCTGTGTTCACCTACTATTCACCTTCCTTTTGCCTTGTAGCGCTGTTTTCACAGCGATCTGCAAGGTCTCTCTGTGTGTGTGTGTGTGTGTGAGTGCAGCCCACTCTCTAGTCTGAGTGCAGCCACATAGGCCATCCATAGCTGGTTGTATTCAGTTCAGGGAGGGTGGTTCATTGCCTCATACTGTCCTTTTTTTTTTTTTTTTTGAAGTAGTGCAGGCTGCTGCACATTTTTTCCAAAAATTCCTATTAGTGTCTTTCCACCCGTCTCCAGCTAATTTGTGGAAAAACACTACATAGGATAAAGTAGAGGAGGGTTTTTGGGCCTTGCAGCGCCGTTTACGGCTGTCTGCACGGTCTCCGTGTGACTGCAGCTCGCCCTGTAATCTGTGAGCAGCTATAGCCTGGTTGTCTCCAGCTCAGGGTTTTTCACTGCGTCATACCGCCAAATCAATTTTCTTTTTTTTCAAAGTAGTGTAGTCTGCTGCTAATTTATTTTAAAAAATCCTATTAGTGTCTTTCCACCCGTCTCCAGCTAATTTGTGGAAAAACACTACATAGGATAAAGTAGAGGAGGGTTTTTGGGCCTTGCAGCGCCGTTTACGGCTGTCTGCACGGTCTCCGTGTGACTGCAGCTCGCCCTGTAGTCTGTGAGCAGCCGTAGCCTGGTTGTCTGCAGCTCAGGGTTTTTCACTGCGTCATACCGCCAAATCAATTTTCTTTTTTTTCAAAGTAGTGTAGTCTGCTGCTAATTTATTTTAAAAAATCCTATTAGTGTCTTTCCACCCGTCTCCAGCTAATTTGTGGAAAAACACTACATAGGATAAAGTAGAGGAGGGTTTTTGGGCCTTGCAGCGCCGTTTACGGCTGTCTGCACGGTCTCCGTGTGATTGCAGCTCTATCCGTTGTCAGTTCAGCCCCAAAAAAATAAATAAATAATAAAGTTCACCAAACACACCAGTTACACACCACTTTACATTTGTGTAGGCCACATTAGCTCATATTCAAGTCTAGTCCACACTTTAGAAAATTAGTGTGTCTTATACCTGTTAGGAGGAGTTGCTCAGGAATAAGCACACAAAGCCGTTAGTACTTTTCTGCTTATCTTTATCAGTCAACCAAGATGAAGAAGGCAGTGAGTAAGGCACGTGGGCGTGGGCGTGGGCGCGGAGCAGGGAGGGGACGTGGGGATTCTGTGCCTGCTGCGGGCACCGGTGAGTCATCAGCACCCACTTTCACAAGGGAACAGTCGTTCATGCGCAGCTTTGTCGCCGAGCGCCGTACACCGCTGCTGCGTGAAGACCAAATTGAAGCCGTTGTGGGATGGATGGCAGCTAATGCATCAACTTCCATTAGTGCCACATCCTCTCAGACACAGAGCACTGGAGAGCAGCCATCTGTCTCTTCACCACCTGCAAAATTGCCCAGGCAGACAGAGATCCCAGGACAGGAGCAGTCTCTACTTCTGTTCTCTGAATCATCTCTTGGCTTGGAAACAGGGGGCCAGCCAAGCAGCATTGGAGAAATGGAAGAAGAGGCAGGGTGCAGTGATGCCCAACCGCTTTTTCTGTCTTCCTCTGAAGAGGCGGGTGGGCCAGTGGCTCCGGTCACCACCTCGCAGGCCGCATCAGCTGATGATGACACTCAGGTGCCACTTACTGGTGCGTGCTCTGCTGCTGAGACTACCCAGGAGGAGCAGTTGGGGGCAGAGGGTAGTGTAGATGATGAGGTCCTTGACCCATCTTGGCGTCAGGGACAGGAAGGTGGTGGGAGCAGCTCTGAGGAAGAGATTCCCCGTACGGCCCAAAGAGGGAGAGGGAGGGGGAAGACTGCGGATCCTGCAGCCTCCGCTTTGGCACCCGTAAGGAGCATGTCTCTTCCAAAAGTCAAAAGGGGGGCTCCCAAGACTTGCAGTGCCTGGTCCTTTTTTGACCCAGTTGCAGATGACATTTGCTATGTCAGATGCAAGGTGTGTCATCAAAAAATCAAAAGAGGTCAAAAAGTCGCCAACCTCAATACCTCCAACATGTGGAAACATGTGCGCAACAGGCACCCGGCGGAGTTAGACAAACACACTGAAGAGCTAGGCCAACCAACAGCGGCAGCTACCACCTCTTCAGCTCGTGTTGCCTCTTCCTCTAGCTCACACGCAGCTGGTTCGGCTTCCTCCCAGGATCGCCGTGGAAGAACCTCTGGCCCTGTTGTCCAGAGACCCGCTGTCATTCCACCCGCAGCACCACTTTCCCAGTCATCCACACACTCCCAGCCCAGTCTACAGCCATCGGTAGTACAGGCATGGGAGAAAAGGCGGCCTTTCTCGTCAAACCACCCACGAGCACAGGCTCTGACTGCAGGCATTGCCAAACTTCTGTCACTGGAAATGCTGTCATTCAGGCTGGTGGAGACTGACAGCTTCCGTGACTTGATGTCATTGGCAGTCCCACAGTACAATGTGCCCAGCCGCTTTTACTTCAGCAGGCAAGCCGTCCCTGCCCTGCACAAGCATGTGGAGGGACACATAAAACACGCGCTACTGAACGCCGTCAGTAGCAAGGTCCACCTCACCACCGATGCATGGACCAGTCAACATGGACAGGGGCGATACCTTTCCCTCACTGCCCATTGGGTTAATGTAGTTGAGCCGGGTACAGACCGTGCGAGTGGCGCAGGACGTGTCCTGCCCACTCCAAGGATTGCAGGAATCCATTCTGTACGCATTGACTCCTCCTCTTACACCAGTTCCTCAGAATCATCGCTGCAGGAGCCGTCACAGTCCACCTCCACATGGACCCGTGATGAACGTGTACCTGTTACGACCGACATGAGCACAGCCGTGGCCAAACGTCAACAGGCCGTCTTGAAATTAATTTTTTTGGGGAATCGTAGCCACACAGCACAGGAGCTCTGGAATGCCATCAAGCAGGAGAGCGATGTGTGGTTTGAGCCAGCGAATCTCCAGCCAGGCATGGTAGTGTGTGATAATGGCCGAAATCTGGTGGCAGCCCTGGGCCTCGGCAACCTCACTCACATCCCATGTCTGGCACATGTGCTCAATTTGGTCGTGCAGAGTTTTTTGAGGGACTATCCGGATCTTGATGCACTGCTGCACAAGGTCCGCCTAGAGTGTGCTCACTTGCGGCGTTCCAGCACGGCAAAAGCGCGCATTGCGGCTCTGCAGCGCCGACACCGCCTGCCGGAACATCGCATCATATGTGACCTACCTACCAGGTGGAATTCCACGTTACATATGTTGGAGCGGTTGTGTGAGCAGCAGCAAGCTGTAATGGAGTACCAGCTGTATCAGGCGCAAAAAAGTCGCAGTCAGCGCCGTACAGACTTCACAACCACAGAGTGGGCCACTATGAAGGATGTCTGCCAGGTTTTGCGTCCCTTTGATTATTCCACGCGGATGGCGAGTGCAGATGATGCACTAGTCAGCATGACTGTCCCCCTTATCTGCCTGCTTGAAAAATCACTGCAAGCGCTAAGGGATGATGTTGTGGAAGAGGTGGAGGATGAGGATTCACCACTTCCATCATCTTCTGGACAGTCAGCGCCACGTGGTTCCTCACAAACGCGTAGGCAGGGGACAGTTTGTGAGGAGGATGAGGAGGAGTCAATGGAGGAGGAAGACATCCGTCCAGAGGAGGGAGTTACACAATTGTCCAGTACTCAGTGTGTACAGCGAGGGTGGGGTGATGACGAGCGGGCAGAGATCACGCCTCCAGCTGGGGACAGCGTTTCTTGGGCAGTTGGCAGTCTGCAGCACATGGTGGATTACATGCTGCAGTGCCTGAGAAACGACCGCCGCATCGACCACATTCTCAACATGTCTGATTATTGGGTGTTCACCCTCCTCGATCCTCGCTACCGGGACAACGTAGAAAGCCTCATCACACCGTTGAACCGGGAGCGAAAAATGCGGGAGTACCAAGACACACTGGTCAGTTCCATCATCTTCTCCATTCCAACTGAGAGAAGTGCTGCTACTGCATTCCAAAGCAGCTCAGTGCGTCCAGGCAGTGGTGGAGGCTCTGCACAAAGAGGGAGCAGAAGCAGTGCCTCTGCCCAAGGCAAGACCAGTATGGCCCAACTGTGGCACAGTTTTGTGTGCCCCCCACAAAAGTCTACACCATCACAGACGGCTCCAGTCAGCAGGAGGCAACGGTTCCGTCAGATGGTGACAGACTACATGTCTTGCCCTCTTGCTGTACTCCCAGACGGCTCTTCCCCTTTCAAGTTTTGGGTCTCAAAGCTGGATACATGGCCAGAGCTAAGCCAGTATGCATTGGAGGTGCTGTCTTGCCCTGCGGCCAGTGTATTATCGGAACGTGTCTTTAGTGCTGCAGGTGGTGTACTAACTGACCGTCGCATGCGACTATCCTCCGATAACGTTGACCGGCTTACTTTTCTGAAAATGAACAAGGCCTGGATCTCGCAGGAATTTGCCACTCCTCCTCCTGATTAAATAATTAGGTCACTGTATACGTTATCCAGGTCTCCTGTTGTGTTCATCTTTCTACCACCTGAACTTAAATTCCTGGGCTCCAACACCGCCAGTTGAGGCTCAGACGTGCCGTCTGCACAGTCAAAACATACGACCCAGTGTTATTGGGTTTCAGTAACGTCAGCTGATCCCCAGCTGTGTAGCCGGCAATGTGTCATGCGACCGCCACGCTGACACAACAACTGAAATGTAAGGAAATCTGTCCCCCCCCCCCCAAGGCGTTTGTTACTGAAAGAGCCACCTTGTGCAGCAGTAATGCTGCACAAGGAAAAAGGTAGCTATTTTGGTTTTGCTCCTTGCACACGCAAAACTTAACACTTATAAAATGTGTCCACTGATACCGTAAAACCGTCCCGGAGGTGGGACTTTCCTTCGTAATAGGACGCAGCACAGCCGTCATTCCTACCCCCCCGGCGCCGCGCCCCGGCTCCTCAGCGTTGTTTGATTCCGTCCCGGAGCCTGCGCTGTTATGTTATCCCGTGGCCAGGCACACTTAGCGCTGCCCGTCTTCTGGCATCATTTGGTGTCAGGCTGGCTGCGCCTGTGCGGCCACGCTGGCCGAGAGCCCGCCTCGCAGTGTCTTCTGATTTAATCCCACTGGGGGCCTGGGATCTATGGACATGCGCAGTGCATATCTGAACCTCCACCTCTCACTCATCTCCCTATGGCTTCTTCAGACTGTTCGGTGTCAGCTGGTCCCTAATAGCATGCCACGGCCGTGACACCGCACAGTCTGAAAAAGAAGCCGTAGGGAGGGGAGTGAGAGGCGAGGATATGCACTGCGCATGGCCATGGATCCCAGGCCCCCAGTGGGATTACATCAGAAGACACTGCGAGGCGGGCTCTCGGCCAGCGTGGCCGCACAGGCGCAGCCAGCCTGACACCAAATGATGTCAGAAGATGGGCAGCGCTAAGTGTGCCTGGCCACGGGATAACATAACAGCGCAGGCTCCGGGACGGAATCAAACAACGCTGAGGAGCCGGGGCACGGCGGCGGGGGGGTAGTAATGATGGCTGTGCTGCGTCATATTACGAAGGAAAGTCCCACCTCTGGGACGGTTTCACGGCTTCAGGGGACACATTTTATAAGTGTTTAGTTCTGTGTTTGCAAGGAGCATGATGAAAAGAGCCACCTTTTCCTTTTGCATCTTTTGTGCTGCACAAGCTGGCTCTTTCAGCTACAAACGCCTTGGGGGGGGGGTTAAAGGTTCCCTTTCGACTTTCTCAGGCTTCGGCCTACATTGTGTTCCTCTGCTTTTCCACCTGCCCCTGGGCTCCAACACCGCTAGTTGCCGTCCAGAAGTGCTGTACGCACAGTCAACAGTCGCTCCTCTGTTATTGGGGTTCAGTAACGTCAGCTGTTCCCCTGCTGTGTGTGTGGCAATCCCTCCTACCTCCTCCAACCTCCTCCTCCTCCACCTGTCCCTGGGCTCCAACACCGCCAGTTGCCGTCCAGAAGTGCTGTACGCACAGTCAACAGTCCCTCCTCTGTTATTGGGGTTCAGTAACGTCAGCTGTTCCCCTGCTGTGTGTGTGGCAATCCCTCCTACCTCCTCCAACCTCCTCCAACCTCCTCCTCCTCCACCTGTCCCTGGGCTCCAACACCGCCAGTTGCCGTCCAGAAGTGCTGTACGCACAGTCAACAGTCCCTCCTCTGTTATTGGGGTTCAGTAACGTCAGCTGTTCCCCTGCTGTGTGTGTGGCAATCCCTCCTACCTCCTCCAACCTCCTCCAACCTCCTCCTCCTCCACCTGTCCCTGGGCTCCAACACCGCCAGTTGCCGTCCAGAAGTGCTGTACGCACAGTCAACAGTCCCTCCTCTGTTATTGGGGTTCAGTAACGTCAGCTGTTCCCCTGCTGTGTGTGTGGCAATCCCTCCTACCTCCTCCAACCTCCTCCAACCTCCTCCTCCTCCACCTGTCCCTGGGCTCCAACACCGCCAGTTGCCGTCCAGAAGTGCTGTACGCACAGTCAACAGTCCCTCCTCTGTTATTGGGGTTCAGTAACGTCAGCTGTTCCCCTGCTGTGTGTGTGGCAATCCCTCCTACCTCCTCCAACCTCCTCCTCCTCCACCTGTCCCTGGGCTCCAACACCGCCAGTTGCCGTCCAGAAGTGCTGTACGCACAGTCAACAGTCCCTCCTCTGTTATTGGGGTTCAGTAACGTCAGCTGTTCCCCTGCTGTGTGTGTGGCAATCCCTCCTACCTCCTCCAACCTCCTCCAACCTCCTCCTCCTCCACCTGTCCCTGGGCTCTCCAACACCGCCAGTTGCCGTCCAGAAGTGCTGTACGCACAGTCAACAGTCCCTCCTCTGTTATTGGGGTTCAGTAACGTCAGCTGTTCCCCTGCTGTGTGTGTGGCAATCCCTCCTACCTCCTCCAACCTCCTCCAACCTCCTCCTCCTCCACCTGTCCCTGGGCTCCAACACCGCCAGTTGCCGTCCAGAAGTGCTGTACGCACAGTCAACAGTCCCTCCTCTGTTATTGGGGTTCAGTAACGTCAGCTGTTCCCCTGCTGTGTGTGTGGCAATCCCTCCTACCTCCTCCAACCTCCTCCAACCTCCTCCTCCTCCACCTGTCCCTGGGCTCCAACACCGCCAGTTGCCGTCCAGAAGTGCTGTACGCACAGTCAACAGTCCCTCCTCTGTTATTGGGGTTCAGTAACGTCAGCTGTTCCCCTGCTGTGTGTGTGTGGCAATCCCTCCTACCTCCTCCAACCTCCTCCTCCTCCACCTGTCCCTGGGCTCCAACACCGCCAGTTGCCGTCCAGAAGTGCTGTACGCACAGTCAACAGTCCCTCCTCTGTTATTGGGGTTCAGTAACGTCAGCTGTTCCCCTGCTGTGTGTGTGGCAATCCCTCCTACCTCCTCCAACCTCCTCCAACCTCCTCCTCCTCCACCTGTCCCTGGGCTCCAACACCGCCAGTTGCCGTCCAGAAGTGCTGTACGCACAGTCAACAGTCCCTCCTCTGTTATTGGGGTTCAGTAACGTCAGCTGTTCCCCTGCTGTGTGTGTGGCAATCCCTCCTACCTCCTCCAACCTCCTCCTCCTCCACCTGTCCCTGGGCTCCAACACCGCCAGTTGCCGTCCAGAAGTGCTGTACGCACAGAGCCAAACACCTCGCCTATGTGTTAGTGGGGTTCAGCACCGCCAGCTGTTCCCCTGCTGTGTATACGGCAACGTGTACTGCGACCACCACGCAGGCACAACAAGTTAAATTTAAGGGAACCTGTCCCCCCCCCCCATGCGTTTGTTACTGAAGGAGCCACCTTGTGCAGCAGTAATGATGCAAAGGGAAAAAGTGCCTCTTTTCGTGGTGCTCCTTGCATATGCTGAACCTAACACTTATGAAATGTGTCCCCTCACAGCGTTCAACCGTCCGGTAGGTGGAACTTTCCTTTGTCATGTGACGCAGCACAGCCGTCATTTTTACCCCCTTGTCGCCGTGCGCCGCCTCCTCAGCGTTGTTTGAATCTGTCCCGGAGCCTGCGCTGTTAGGTTACCCCTTGGCCATGCACACATTTTGCGCTGCCCGTCTTCTGACATCATTTGCTGTCAGGCTGGCTGCGCCTGTGCGGGTGCGCTGTCCGAGATTCAGCCTCGCGGTGTCGTCTAATGTAATCCCACCGCGGGCCTGGGATCCGTGTCCATGCGCAGTGCATATCCTCGCCTCTCACTCCCCTCCCTACGGCTTCTAAAGACTGTTCGGTGTCAGCTGGTCCCTAATAGCATGCCACGGCCGTGACACCGCACAGTCTTTAGAAGCCGTAGGGAGGGGAGTGAGAGGCGAGGATATGCACTGCGCATGGACACGGATCCCAGGCCCGCGGTGGGATTACATTAGACGACACCGCGAGGCTGAATCTCGGACAGCGCACCCGCACAGGCGCAGCCAGCCTGACAGCAAATGATGTCAGAAGACGGGCAGCGCAAAATGTGTGCATGGCCAAGGGGTAACCTAACAGCGCAGGCTCCGGGACAGATTCAAACAACGCTGAGGAGGCAGCGCACGGCGACAAGGGGGTAAAAATGACGGCTGTGCTGCGTCACATGACAAAGGAAAGTTCCACCGACCGGACGGTTGAACGCTGTGAGGGGACACATTTCATAAGTGTTAGGTTCAGCATCTGCAAGGACCATAATTAAAAGAGCTAAGTTTACCTTTTCCAGCATTAGTGCTGTACACGATGGCTCTTCCAGCTACAAACGCCTGGGGGGGGGGGTTAAAGGTTTCCTTTCAACTTGCTCCAGTGCAGGCTTCGGCCTACACTCCGCTCCCCCTGCTCCTCCTGCTGACCCTGGGCTCTAACACCGCCAGTTGGGGCCCAGATGTGCTAGCTGCACAGAGAAAAACACCTCGCCAATGTGTCAGTGGGGTCCAGCACCGCCAGCTGTTCCCCTGCTGTGTAGCCGGCAACGTGTCCTGCAAAAGCCACGCAGACACAACAGACCCAAAGCTGCCGCCAGTGCAGGCTTCGGCCTACACTCCCCTCCCCCTGCTCCTCCTCCTCCTGCTCCTCCTCCTGCTGTCCCTGGGCTCTAACACACCGCCAGTTGGGGCCCAGATGTGCTAGCTGCACAGAGAAAAACACCAGCCAATGTGTCAGTGGGGTCCAGCACCGCCAGCTGTTCCCCTGCTGTGCAGCCGGCAACGTGTCCTGCAAAAGCCACGCAGACACAAGAACTGAAATTGAAGGGAACCTGTCCCCCCTCCCCCAGGCGTTTTTACGTTATCCAGCCACCTTGTACAGCGGTAATGCTGCATGTGTGCAAGGTGGCTCAGAAACGTATTCTCCTCGCACATGTGGAACTGAAAACACGTCTGAAATGTGTCCTCTGTGTGACCATTTAACCGTCCCGGTGGTGTGACTTTCCTTTGTAATGACACGCTGCAACCCCCTTGGTAGCGCTGCCCGTCTTCTGGCATCATTGTTTGGCTGGCTGCGCCTCTGCGGCCGCCCTGACCCACACAACGCCCCTCGGTGTCTTATTTATTGGGACTGCGAGGGTGTGATTCATGGGCAGGATCAGTGCATCAGTTCGCCTGTCCCTCCTCTCCTTCCGCCTTCTTCGGACTGTGCGGCTTCATGGCCGTGGCATGCGATAAGGGATCAGATGACGCCGCACAGTCTGAAGCGGGTGTAAGGACCCGAGTGTGAGAGGCCAACATATGTGCTGCGCCAGGCCCTGAATCCCAGCCCCGCAGTGTTTTAACAATGTTAAGACACTGCGGGGCTGGGATTCATGGTCATCGCGAACCGCACCGGCCGACATTACATGATGCCAGAAGATGGGCAGCGCTAACGGCGCTAGGCCAGGGGATAACACGACAGCGCAGACTCCTGTACAGCAAATAACAACGCTCGGGAGGCTGCACCCAGCACCAAGGTGGGATTCTTGACACCTGTGCTGCGTCTCATTACAAAGGGAACTCGCGCCTCCATTACACAGTTTGACTGTATAAAGGGCTGAATGTTATACGTGTTCCATTCAGCGTGTGCAAGGAGAAAAATTACAAGAGCAACCTTTGACTTGCGCAGCACTGCTGCTGCATAAGCTGTGGCTCTTCTACTTTGTAACCCCTGAGGGGGGGTTAAAGGTGACTTTTGAAATCGGTTCAATTAGGCTTCGGCCTACACTCTGCTCCACCTGCAGAGCCCGGGCTCCAACAACGCTAGTTGCTGTCCGGAAGTGCTGGCTGCACAGAGCCAAACACCTCGCCAATGTGTCAGTGGGGTCCAGCACCGCCAGCTGTTCCCCTGCTGTGTAGCCGGCAACGTGTCCTGCAAAAGCCACGCAGACACAACAGACCCAAAGCTGCCGCCAGTGCAGGCTTCGGCCTACACTCCCCTCCCCCTGCTCCTCCTCCTCCTGCTCCTCCTCCTGCTGTCCCTGGGCTCTAACACACCGCCAGTTGGGGCCCAGATGTGCTAGCTGCACAGAGAAAAACACCAGCCAATGTGTCAGTGGGGTCCAGCACCGCCAGCTGTTCCCCTGCTGTGCAGCCGGCAACGTGTCCTGCAAAAGCCACGCAGACACAAGAACTGAAATTGAAGGGAACCTGTCCCCCCTCCCCCAGGCGTTTTTACGTTATCCAGCCACCTTGTACAGCGGTAATGCTGCATGTGTGCAAGGTGGCTCAGAAACGTATTCTCCTCGCACATGTGGAACTGAAAACACGTCTGAAATGTGTCCTCTGTGTGACCATTTAACCGTCCCGGTGGTGTGACTTTCCTTTGTAATGACACGCTGCAACCCCCTTGGTAGCGCTGCCCGTCTTCTGGCATCATTGTTTGGCTGGCTGCGCCTCTGCGGCCGCCCTGACCCACACAACGCCCCTCGGTGTCTTATTTATTGGGACTGCGAGGGTGTGATTCATGGGCAGGATCAGTGCATCAGTTCGCCTGTCCCTCCTCTCCTTCCGCCTTCTTCGGACTGTGCGGCTTCATGGCCGTGGCATGCGATAAGGGATCAGATGACGCCGCACAGTCTGAAGCGGGTGTAAGGACCCGAGTGTGAGAGGCCAACATATGTGCTGCGCCAGGCCCTGAATCCCAGCCCCGCAGTGTTTTAACAATGTTAAGACACTGCGGGGCTGGGATTCATGGTCATCGCGAACCGCACCGGCCGACATTACATGATGCCAGAAGATGGGCAGCGCTAACGGCGCTAGGCCAGGGGATAACACGACAGCGCAGACTCCTGTACAGCAAATAACAACGCTCGGGAGGCTGCACCCAGCACCAAGGTGGGATTCTTGACACCTGTGCTGCGTCTCATTACAAAGGGAACTCGCGCCTCCATTACACAGTTTGACTGTATAAAGGGCTGAATGTTATACGTGTTCCATTCAGCGTGTGCAAGGAGAAAAATTACAAGAGCAACCTTTGACTTGCGCAGCACTGCTGCTGCATAAGCTGTGGCTCTTCTACTTTGTAACCCCTGAGGGGGGGTTAAAGGTGACTTTTGAAATCGGTTCAATTAGGCTTCGGCCTACACTCTGCTCCACCTGCAGAGCCCGGGCTCCAACAACGCTAGTTGCTGTCCGGAAGTGCTGGCTGCACAGAGCCAAACACCTCGCCAATGTGTCAGTGGGGTCCAGCACCGCCAGCTGTTCCCCTGCTGTGTAGCCGGCAACGTGTCCTGCAAAAGCCACGCAGACACAACAGACCCAAAGCTGCCGCCAGTGCAGGCTTCGGCCTACACTCCCCTCCCCCTGCTCCTCCTCCTCCTGCTCCTCCTCCTGCTGTCCCTGGGCTCTAACACACCGCCAGTTGGGGCCCAGATGTGCTAGCTGCACAGAGAAAAACACCAGCCAATGTGTCATTGGGGTCCAGCACCGCCAGCTGTTCCCCTGCTGTGCAGCCGGCAACGTGTCCTGCAAAAGCCACGCAGACACAAGAACTGAAATTGAAGGGAACCTGTCCCCCCTCCCCCAGGCGTTTTTACGTTATCCAGCCACCTTGTACAGCGGTAATGCTGCATGTGTGCAAGGTGGCTCAGAAACGTATTCTCCTCGCACATGTGGAACTGAAAACACGTCTGAAATGTGTCCTCTGTGTGACCATTTAACCGTCCCGGTGGTGTGACTTTCCTTTGTAATGACACGCTGCAACCCCCTTGGTAGCGCTGCCCGTCTTCTGGCATCATTGTTTGGCTGGCTGCGCCTCTGCGGCCGCCCTGACCCACACAACGCCCCTCGGTGTCTTATTTATTGGGACTGCGAGGGTGTGATTCATGGGCAGGATCAGTGCATCAGTTCGCCTGTCCCTCCTCTCCTTCCGCCTTCTTCGGACTGTGCGGCTTCATGGCCGTGGCATGCGATAAGGGATCAGATGACGCCGCACAGTCTGAAGCGGGTGTAAGGACCCGAGTGTGAGAGGCCAACATATGTGCTGCGCCAGGCCCTGAATCCCAGCCCCGCAGTGTTTTAACAATGTTAAGACACTGCGGGGCTGGGATTCATGGTCATCGCGAACCGCACCGGCCGACATTACATGATGCCAGAAGATGGGCAGCGCTAACGGCGCTAGGCCAGGGGATAACACGACAGCGCAGACTCCTGTACAGCAAATAACAACGCTCGGGAGGCTGCACCCAGCACCAAGGTGGGATTCTTGACACCTGTGCTGCGTCTCATTACAAAGGGAACTCGCGCCTCCATTACACAGTTTGACTGTATAAAGGGCTGAATGTTATACGTGTTCCATTCAGCGTGTGCAAGGAGAAAAATTACAAGAGCAACCTTTGACTTGCGCAGCACTGCTGCTGCATAAGCTGTGGCTCTTCTACTTTGTAACCCCTGAGGGGGGGTTAAAGGTGACTTTTGAAATCGGTTCAATTAGGCTTCGGCCTACACTCTGCTCCACCTGCAGAGCCCGGGCTCCAACAACGCTAGTTGCTGTCCGGAAGTGCTGGCTGCACAGAGCCAAACACCTCGCCAATGTGTCAGTGGGGTCCAGCACCGCCAGCTGTTCCCCTGCTGTGTAGCCGGCAACGTGTCCTGCAAAAGCCACGCAGACACAACAGACCCAAAGCTGCCGCCAGTGCAGGCTTCGGCCTACACTCCCCTCCCCCTGCTCCTCCTCCTCCTGCTCCTCCTCCTGCTGTCCCTGGGCTCTAACACACCGCCAGTTGGGGCCCAGATGTGCTAGCTGCACAGAGAAAAACACCAGCCAATGTGTCAGTGGGGTCCAGCACCGCCAGCTGTTCCCCTGCTGTGCAGCCGGCAACGTGTCCTGCAAAAGCCACGCAGACACAAGAACTGAAATTGAAGGGAACCTGTCCCCCCTCCCCCAGGCGTTTTTACGTTATCCAGCCACCTTGTACAGCGGTAATGCTGCATGTGTGCAAGGTGGCTCAGAAACGTATTCTCCTCGCACATGTGGAACTGAAAACACGTCTGAAATGTGTCCTCTGTGTGACCATTTAACCGTCCCGGTGGTGTGACTTTCCTTTGTAATGACACGCTGCAACCCCCTTGGTAGCGCTGCCCGTCTTCTGGCATCATTGTTTGGCTGGCTGCGCCTCTGCGGCCGCCCTGACCCACACAACGCCCCTCGGTGTCTTATTTATTGGGACTGCGAGGGTGTGATTCATGGGCAGGATCAGTGCATCAGTTCGCCTGTCCCTCCTCTCCTTCCGCCTTCTTCGGACTGTGCGGCTTCATGGCCGTGGCATGCGATAAGGGATCAGATGACGCCGCACAGTCTGAAGCGGGTGTAAGGACCCGAGTGTGAGAGGCCAACATATGTGCTGCGCCAGGCCCTGAATCCCAGCCCCGCAGTGTTTTAACAATGTTAAGACACTGCGGGGCTGGGATTCATGGTCATCGCGAACCGCACCGGCCGACATTACATGATGCCAGAAGATGGGCAGCGCTAACGGCGCTAGGCCAGGGGATAACACGACAGCGCAGACTCCTGTACAGCAAATAACAACGCTCGGGAGGCTGCACCCAGCACCAAGGTGGGATTCTTGACACCTGTGCTGCGTCTCATTACAAAGGGAACTCGCGCCTCCATTACACAGTTTGACTGTATAAAGGGCTGAATGTTATACGTGTTCCATTCAGCGTGTGCAAGGAGAAAAATTACAAGAGCAACCTTTGACTTGCGCAGCACTGCTGCTGCATAAGCTGTGGCTCTTCTACTTTGTAACCCCTGAGGGGGGGTTAAAGGTGACTTTTGAAATCGGTTCAATTAGGCTTCGGCCTACACTCTGCTCCACCTGCAGAGCCCGGGCTCCAACAACGCTAGTTGCTGTCCGGAAGTGCTGGCTGCACAGAGCCAAACACCTCGCCAATGTGTCAGTGGGGTCCAGCACCGCCAGCTGTTCCCCTGCTGTGTAGCCGGCAACGTGTCCTGCAAAAGCCACGCAGACACAACAGACCCAAAGCTGCCGCCAGTGCAGGCTTCGGCCTACACTCCCCTCCCCCTGCTCCTCCTCCTCCTGCTCCTCCTCCTGCTGACCCTGGGCTCTAACAAACCGCCAGTTGGGGCCCAGATGTGCTAGCTGCACAGAGAAAAACACCTCGCCAATGTGTCAGTGGGGTCCAGCACCGCCAGCTGTTCCCCTGCTGTGCAGCCGGCATCGTGTCCTGCAAAAGCCACGCAGACACTTGCTCTTGTACCTTCTGCTCCCCATCCTGGTTCCAGTACCGTCAGCTGGTTCCGGGCAGAGCCTTTGGCTTAGGTGCCTCCCTTTGGTATCCGAGTTCCACCAACGTCAGGTGGTCCTTGGTAGTGCTTTCAGGCACGGGTACCTCCTGCTTAGTAACCGGGTTCCAGTAACGTCAGCTGGTCCTCGGTAGTTCCATTGGCTCTTGGACCTTCGGCTACCCATCCGGGTTCCAGCACCGTCAGCTGGTTCTCGGCAGTGTCTTTTGCTCTTGTACCTTCTGCTCCCCATCCTGGTTCCAGTACCGTCAGCTGATTCCGGGCAGAGCCTTTGGCTTAGGTGCCTCCCTCTGGGTATCCGAGTTCCACCAACGTCAGGTGGTCCTTGGTAGTGCTTTCAGCACAGGTACCTCCTGCTTAGTAACCGGGTTCCAGTAACGTCAGCTGGTCCTCGGTAGTTCCATTGGCTCTTGGACCTTCGGGTAGCCATCCGAGTTCCAGTTCCATCAGCTGGTTCTCGGCATTTTCTCAGCCTTCTTGTACCTTCTGCTACATTTCCAAGTTCAAGAGACTAAACACAATGACCCAGAAGACCACCCCTAAGATGACGACGACACCAGAGACGACAACCACCGTGATGACGACGACCCTGGAGACGATGACCCCGAAGACCACCCCGATGACGACGACCCCGGAGACGACGACCCTGAAGACCACCCCGATGACGACGACCCCGGAGACGACGACCCTGGAGACGACGACGACCTGGAAGACCGAGAAGCAGAAGAACAAGAGGCTGCAGAACAAAGAGCAGAAGAACATTAAGCATAACACTAAATATCAGAGCAAAAAATATTATCTAAATTATAAGCAGAAGAAGACTAAGCAGTGTATGGGGGTGAGTCCGTTCCTCCTCGTGGTGCCCCTGGATAAAGCCTGATGCTGCAGGCCAAACTGAACGTGGACAAATGTAACTGTTTTGTGACAGGCAGAACGGAAGGTGTAATCTTCAAACTTTTATAGATAACAACTACGGGAATGCCTGTCACAAATAAGAATATGATGAAGAAGTTGAATATGATGAAGATAATAGTAAAATAAAAAGAATATGAACAATGTAACCCAAAAAATAATAGGTAGAAGATGAAGAAGAAGATGAATAAGGTGAAGAAGTTGATGTCAAAGAAGCTGATGATGAGGATAATTAAGAAGAAAGCGTGGGAGAAGTAAAAAAGAAGGTGAAGGGCGTGGAAGTAGTGAAACATCAATATCTGACATAAAAAAAAAAAAAAAACATAGTCAAATTCTTTCTAACGCCGAACTTCATAAAAAAAAATAAAAAATCCTGCTATTCTATTACATTGGGCTAAACCTCTGTCCCTTTAATATCTCCGCCACGTCCCCCAATACATCCTACAATATTCTTAGTTGTTTTCCTTCATGTAGAATGAACCTACAAGTGTATAAAGGGTTTATTTTAATTCCGATATTTTCGTCCCATTGACTTGCATTGGGATCGGGTATCGGTATCGGATTGGATTCCGATACTGTGACGGTATCGGCCGATACTTTCCGATACCGATACTTTCCGATATCGGAAAGTATCGCTCAACACTAGTGATGAGTGAACGTGCTCACTAGGGTTGAGCGACTTTCATTTTTTTAAGATCGAGTAGGGTTTTGGGAAACCCGATTTTGTCCAGAGTCGAGTCGAGTGCAGTCGGCCGATTATCGCTAAAAGTCGGGGATCGACCGAAACACGAAACCCAATGCAAGTCAATGGGGAAGCATAGTCGGCAGTGAGTGGAGGCCAGGAAAACACCTACAGTGCCCATTTTAATGCCAAAAACATCCATTCTTGTTTCTGAAGCTTGCCAATCTTAATTAACTGTATAATAATAGTTGGGCATAGGGAATTGGGGGAAAGTTGTGGGGGGAGTAGGGCTGGCTCAAGTTTTTCGTGGGCCCAGGAAATGCGGACTACGTCACGGCGGTGTTGCAGGGAAAGGTAAGTATTTAAAAGTTGCAAGTGCTGTGATCCTGAGCAAGCAGGGGGGGGCCCACTCGTTCGCATTGCCACTGGCACAGGGCCCCTCAAAGTACGGCGGTGTGTTTGCATGGCGGGGGCGCCTCCCACCAGCAGCGACACTTTTGCGTACTCTGAGGGGCCCTGTGCCAGTGACGTCGCCAACGAGTATGCCCCCCCACCTGATGAAGGAACCTGCACTTTCATCTGCACCTTCCTCTTTGTCCCTGTGTAAGGTGGTATAACATGCGGGAAGGGGAACCTTACTTTCAGCAGGGTCAGATTCTGGCTGTGTAGAGTACAAGGGGAATGTAGTGGTCTAGGTCAATGTACCAGCAGACTCATTTAGCAGTGGCTGGGCAATGGGCAGGATGAGGAGGAAACAGATATAGGGCCAAAGAATAAAGTAGGCTACATGCAGTTCAAAATTGGTAACAGGACTAAACAGGCGGCATTGCTTTGTTCAGTGGAGTAGCAAACCCAAGAGCAGCAGACACTGTTTCAAGGGCCTAACCACACTAGTAGGCCAAATGCAGTTTAATATCTGATAGTATAGGGCGAAAGCCAGAATGTGGAAGCTCAGCTTTGTTCAGTTGAGGACAACACCAGGGAGGGGCAGACACCTTTAGTAGGCCGGAAAAGCCTATTGCATTTTTTAAAATGGTAATTTGGAGCAGAAGGTTGAAGCTCAGCTTTATTTAGTTGAGGGCAACACCAGGGAGGGGCAGAAGCCGTTAGTAGGCCCTAACCACCATTTTTTTTTTTTAAAACCACTTAATGAGAGCCGGAAGGTTGAAGCTCAGCTTTATTTAGTTGAGGACAACACCAGGCAGGGGCACACAGACAGACACCTTTAGTAGGCCGGAAAAGCCTATTGCATTTTTTAAAATGGTAATTTGGAGCAGAAGGTTGAAGCTCAGCTTTATTTAGTTGAGGACAACACCAGGCAGGGGCACACAGACAGACACCTTTAGTAGGCCGGAAAAGCCTATTGCATTTTTTAAAATGGTAATTTGGAGCAGAAGGTTGAAGCTCAGCTTTATTTAGTTGAGGGCAACACCAGGGAGGGGCAGAAGCCGTTAGTAGGCCCTAACCACCATTTTTTTTTTTTAAACCACTTAATGAGAGCCGGAAGGTTGAAGCTCAGCTTTATTTAGTTGAGGACAACACCAGGCAGGGGCACACAGACAGACACCTTTAGTAGGCCGGAAAAGCCTATTGCATTTTTTAAAATGGTAATTTGGAGCAGAAGGTTGAAGCTCAGCTTTATTTAGTTGAGGACAACACCAGGCAGGGGCACACAGACAGACACCTTTAGTAGGCCGGAAAAGCCTATTGCATTTTTTAAAATGGTAATTTGGAGCAGAAGGTTGAAGCTCAGCTTTATTTAGTTGAGGGCAACACCAGGGAGGGGCAGAAGCCGTTAGTAGGCCCTAACCACCATTTTTTTTTTTTAAAACCACTTAATGAGAGCCGGAAGGTTGAAGCTCAGCTTTATTTAGTTGAGGACAACACCAGGCAGGGGCACACAGACAGACACCTTTAGTAGGCCGGAAAAGCCTATTGCATTTTTTAAAATGGTAATTTGGAGCAGAAGGTTGAAGCTCA
Organism: Ranitomeya variabilis; assembly: GCF_051348905.1. NCBI lineage: Eukaryota > Metazoa > Chordata > Amphibia > Anura > Dendrobatidae > Ranitomeya > Ranitomeya variabilis. The sequence goes on from NC_135236.1 coordinate 99,188,613, forward strand.
GCTTTATTTAGTTGAGGACAACACCAGGCAGGGGCACACAGACAGACACCTTTAGTAGGCCGGAAAAGCCTATTGCATTTTTTAAAATGGTAATTTGGAGCAGAAGGTTGAAGCTCAGCTTTATTTAGTTGAGGACAACACCAGGCAGGGGCACACAGACAGACACCTTTAGTAGGCCGGAAAAGCCTATTGCATTTTTTAAAATGGTAATTTGGAGCAGAAGGTTGAAGCTCAGCTTTATTTAGTTGAGGACAACACCAGGCAGGGGCACACAGACAGACACCTTTAGTAGGCCGGAAAAGCCTATTGCATTTTTTAAAATGGTAATTTGGAGCAGAAGGTTGAAGCTCAGCTTTATTTAGTTGAGGGCAACACCAGGGAGGGGCAGAAGCCGTTAGTAGGCCCTAACCACCATTTTTTTTTTTTAAAACCACTTAATGAGAGCCGGAAGGTTGAAGCTCAGCTTTATTTAGTTGAGGACAACACCAGGCAGGGGCACACAGACAGACACCTTTAGTAGGCCGGAAAAGCCTATTGCATTTTTTAAAATGGTAATTTGGAGCAGAAGGTTGAAGCTCAGCTTTATTTAGTTGAGGGCAACACCAGGGAGGGGCAGAAGCCGTTAGTAGGCCCTAACCACCATTTTTTTTTTTTAAAACCACTTAATGAGAGCCGGAAGGTTGAAGCTCAGCTTTATTTAGTTGAGGACAACACCAGGCAGGGGCACACAGACAGACACCTTTAGTAGGCCGGAAAAGCCTATTGCATTTTTTAAAATGGTAATTTGGAGCAGAAGGTTGAAGCTCAGCTTTATTTAGTTGAGGACAACACCAGGCAGGGGCACACAGACAGACACCTTTAGTAGGCCGGAAAAGCCTATTGCATTTTTTAAAATGGTAATTTGGAGCAGAAGGTTGAAGCTCAGCTTTATTTAGTTGAGGGCAACACCAGGGAGGGGCAGAAGCCGTTAGTAGGCCCTAACCACCATTTTTTTTTTTTAAAACCACTTAATGAGAGCCGGAAGGTTGAAGCTCAGCTTTATTTAGTTGAGGACAACACCAGGCAGGGGCACACAGACAGACACCTTTAGTAGGCCGGAAAAGCCTATTGCATTTTTTAAAATGGTAATTTGGAGCAGAAGGTTGAAGCTCAGCTTTATTTAGTTGAGGGCAACACCAGGGAGGGGCAGAAGCCGTTAGTAGGCCCTAACCACCATTTTTTTTTTTTAAAACCACTTAATGAGAGCCGGAAGGTTGAAGCTCAGCTTTATTTAGTTGAGGACAACACCAGGCAGGGGCACACAGACAGACACCTTTAGTAGGCCGGAAAAGCCTATTGCATTTTTTAAAATGGTAATTTGGAGCAGAAGGTTGAAGCTCAGCTTTATTTAGTTGAGGACAACACCAGGCAGGGGCACACAGACAGACACCTTTAGTAGGCCGGAAAAGCCTATTGCATTTTTTAAAATGGTAATTTGGAGCAGAAGGTTGAAGCTCAGCTTTATTTAGTTGAGGACAACACCAGGCAGGGGCACACAGACAGACACCTTTAGTAGGCCGGAAAAGCCTATTGCATTTTTTAAAATGGTAATTTGGAGCAGAAGGTTGAAGCTCAGCTTTATTTAGTTGAGGGCAACACCAGGGAGGGGCAGAAGCCGTTAGTAGGCCCTAACCACCATTTTTTTTTTTTAAAACCACTTAATGAGAGCCGGAAGGTTGAAGCTCAGCTTTATTTAGTTGAGGGCAACACCAGGGAGGGGCAGAAGCCGTTAGTAGGCCCTAACCAAAGTTGAAGGCCAAATGCAGTTTAATTTCTGATACTATAGGCCGAAAGCCAGAAGGTGGAAGCTCCGATTTAGACAGTGGAGGACAATTTGAATTAGGGACTGCAGACAGACTTAGTAGGCTGTCCCCTGTGGACCATGCATCCACCACATTAACCCATTGCGCCGTAATGGACACGTAATCTTCCGTGGCCATGCCTACAGGTCCATGCGTCTGTTGTCAGGTGCACCTTTGTACTCACAGATTGCCAGAGTGCATGGACAATGCGGTCTTCTACATGCTGGTGGAGGGTTGGGATGGCTTTTCTCGCAAAAGAAGTGTCGACTGGTTAGCTTGTAGCGTGGTACAGCGTAGTCCATCATGGCCTTATTAATAGTAAATAAAATATATAACTAGGCTCTATGAACTTTTAAATAGGTTCCAGGGGTACACGGGCAGCATTGGTGTGGTCAGTGGAGGAGTATTGCAAGTAGGGGCTGCAGACAGGCTATCAAAGGCCTAAAATAACAAACAGTAGGCAGTCATGGCAGTTTTACATCGGTTACATGGATACACAGGCAGGCACTCCAGGCAGCATTGTGGTCAGTGGAGGAGTATTGCAAGTAGGGGCCGCAGACAGGCTATCAAAGGCCTAAAATAACAAACAATAGGCTCATTGCAGTTTTACAGCGGTTACATGGATAGACGGGCAGGCAGCTTGGTGGTGAGTGGAGGAGTATTTAAAGTAGGGACCGCAGACAGGCTATCAAAGGCCTAACATAACAAACAATAGGCTCATGGCAGTTTTACAGCGGTTACATGGATACACGGGCAGGCAGCTTGGTGGTCAGTGGAGGAGTATTTAAAGTAGGGACCGCAGACAGGCTTCAAAGGCCTAACATAAGAAAATGGGCTGGCTGTAGGCACTTTATAATTGGTTCCAGGGGTACACGGGCAGCAGTGGTCTGGCCAGTGGAGGACTAGTGGAAGGAGGGACCGCAGACAGGCTTCAAAGGCCTAACATAAGAAAATGGGCTGGCTGTAGGCACTTTATAATTGGTTCCAGGGGTACACGGGCAGCAGTGGTCTGGTCAGTGGAGGACTAGTGGAAGGAGGGACCGCAGACAGGCTTCAAAGGCCTAACATAAAAAAATGGGCTGGCTGTAGGCACTTTATAATTGGTTCCAGGGGTACACGGGCAGCAGTGGTCTGGCCAGTGGAGGACTAGTGGAAGGAGGGACCGCAGACAGGCTTCAAAGGCCTAAAATAACAAACAATAGGCTCATGGCAGTTTTACAGCGGTTACATGGATACACGGGCAGGCAGCTTGGTGGTCAGTGGAGGAGTATTTAAAGTAGGGACCGCAGACAGGCTTCAAAGGCCTAACATAAGAAAATGGGCTGGCTGTAGGCACTTTATAATTGGTTCCAGGGGTACACGGGCAGCAGTGGTCTGGTCAGTGGAGGACTAGTGGAAGGAGGGACCGCAGACAGGCTTCAAAGGCCTAACATAAAAAAATGGGCTGGCTGTAGGCACTTTATAATTGGTTCCAGGGGTACACGGGCAGCAGTGGTCTGGTCAGTGGAGGACTAGTGGAAGGAGGGACCGCAGACAGGCTTCAAAGGCCTAAAATAACAAACAATAGGCTCATGGCAGTTTTACAGCGGTTACATGGATACACGGGCAGGCAGCTTGGTGGTCAGTGGAGGAGTATTTAAAGTAGGGACCGCAGACAGGCTTCAAAGGCCTAACATAACAAACAATAGGCTCATGGCAGTTTTACAGCGGTTACATGGATACACGGGCAGGCAGCTTGGTGGTCAGTGGAGGAGTATTTAAAGTAGGGACCGCAGACAGGCTTCAAAGGCCTAACATAAGAAAATGGGCTGGCTGTAGGCACTTTATAATTGGTTCCAGGGGTACACGGGCAGCAGTGGTCTGGCCAGTGGAGGACTAGTGGAAGGAGGGACCGCAGACAGGCTTCAAAGGCCTAACATAAAAAAATGGGCTGGCTGTAGGCACTTTATAATTGGTTCCAGGGGTACACGGGCAGCAGTGGTCTGGTCAGTGGAGGACTAGTGGAAGGAGGGACCGCAGACAGGCTTCAAAGGCCTAAAATAACAAACAATAGGCTCATGGCAGTTTTACAGCGGTTACATGGATACACGGGCAGGCAGCTTGGTGGTCAGTGGAGGAGTATTTAAAGTAGGGACCGCAGACAGGCTTCAAAGGCCTAACATAACAAACAATAGGCTCATGGCAGTTTTACAGCGGTTACATGGATACACGGGCAGGCAGCTTGGTGGTCAGTGGAGGAGTATTTAAAGTAGGGACCGCAGACAGGCTTCAAAGGCCTAACATAAGAAAATGGGCTGGCTGTAGGCACTTTATAATTGGTTCCAGGGGTACACGGGCAGCAGTGGTCTGGCCAGTGGAGGACTAGTGGAAGGAGGGACCGCAGACAGGCTTCAAAGGCCTAAAATAACAAACAATAGGCTCATGGCAGTTTTACAGCGGTTACATGGATACACGGGCAGCTTGGTGGTGAGTGGAGGAGTAGTGCAAGGAGTGTCTGTCCCAGTACTCCCAAAATATAAATAGATGTTAATGTCTCGCAAAACAACCAAAACAAAAAAAAAGGTGGCATACTTAGGTACAGGGGTGGGCTCATCTGCTGAGTTTTTGACATAGTAATTTGGCAGTAACTATTTAATGGTGCCAATATAGGACACAGACACAGACTACTTTAAGTTGCATCGTAGATGTCTACAAATTTGTATTGTCAGTGCCAGACATTGAATGATGTCAGCGAATAGACTAAAGATTGGTGGAGCTGTGCGACATAATTTTGCATGTGGTAGAGCACATTTTGAGCTGGGGTAGGGGGGAACTCTCTAGAGGCCGGCGGGACCGCCCCAGGGCCCCTCATGTTACAACGGTGTGTCTGACGTTGGGTGTGCACCACCACCGCCAGAGACACTACATTGTACTATGAGGGACCCAGTAGCAATGCCGTCAACCAAAAGCGAGCACACCCACCTCTTCAGACAAACAGCAGTCTCACGGGTGCTTGCGCCAAGTCGCGATACCACGGCCCCGTGTGGGGAGTTTGGCCATTTAGGGAGGTGTAAACATGTCGTATGCTGTACAATCAGCTGCAGCAAATTAGACATTAGAAAAGTAATTCACAGGCAAGAGCCTTTCATAGGAAAGCTAGGTGTCGGCCGGGCAAGGTGGGGCAAAAGATTTCGAAATCCAGTTGTGGTTCATTTTAATGAATGTTAGATCGTCAACATTTTGGGTAGCCAGACGAGTCCTTTTTTCGGTTAATATTGAACCTGCAGCACTGAATACTCTTTCTGATAGGACACTTGCTGCCGGGCAAGCAAGCTCCTGCAATGCATATTCTGCCAATTCTGGCCAGGTGTCTAATTTGGAGGCCCAGTAATCAAATGGGAATGACGGTTGAGGGAGAACATCGATAAGGGATGAAAAATAGTTAGTAACCATACTGGACAAATGTTGTCTCCTGTCACTTTCAATTGATGCAGCAGTACCTGTCCTGTCTGCGGTCATAGCAAAATCACTCCACAACCTGGTCAGAAAACCCCTCTGTCCAACGCCACTTCTGATGTGTGCACCCCTAACACTCCTAGTCTGCTGCCCCCTGGAGCTCGTGTGAGAACGATCACGTGCGCTGTGTGCTGGGAATGCCTGAAGCAAACGGTCAACAAGAGTTGATTGTTTGGTTGCTAATATTAGTTCCAAGTTCTCATGTGGCATAATATTTTGCAATTTGCCTTTATAGCGTGGATCAAGGAGGCAGGCCAACCAGTAATCGTCATCGTTCATCATTTTCGTAATGCGTGTGTCCCTTTTTAGGATACGTAAGGCATAATCCGCCATGTGGGCCAAAGTTCCAGTTGTAAAATCTCCGGTTGTGATTGGTTGAGGGGCAGTTGCAGGCAAATCTACGTCACTTGTGTCCCTCAAAAAACCAGAACCCGGCCGTGACACGCAACCAATTTCCTGTGCCCCCGGGAAAGGTTCGGCATTAAAAATATACTCATCCCCATCATCCTCCTCGTCCTCCACCTCCTCTTCGCCCGCTACCTCGTCCTGTACACTGCCCTGACCAGACAATGGCTGACTGTCATCAAGGCTTTCCTCTTCCTCTGGTGCAGACGCCTGCTCCTTTATGTGCGTCAAACTTTGCATCAGCAGACGCATTAGGGGGATGCTCATGCTTATTACGGCGTTGTCTGCACTAACCAGCCGTGTGCATTCCTCAAAACACTGAAGGACTTGACACATGTCTTGTATCTTAGACCACTGCACACCTGACAACTCCATGTCTGCCATCCTACTGCCTGCCCGTGTATCCTCCCACAAATAAATAACAGCACGCCTCTGTTCGCACAGTCTCTGAAGCATGTGCAGTGTTGAGTTCCACCTTGTTGCAACGTCTATGATTAGGCGATGCTGGGGAAGGTTCAAAGACCGCTGATAGGTCTGCATACGGCTGGCGTGTACAGGCGAACGTCGGATATGTGAGCAAAGTGCACGCACTTTGAGGAGCAGGTCGGAGAACCCAGGATAAGTTTTCAATAAGCACTGCACCACCAGGTTTAAGGTGTGAGCCAGGCAAGGAATGTGTTTCAGTTGGGAAAGGGAGATGGCAGCCATGAAATTCCTTCCGTTATCACTCACTACCTTGCCTGCCTCAAGATCTACTGTGCCCAGCCACGACTGTGTTTCTTGTTGCAAGAACTCGGACAGAACTTCCGCGGTGTGTCTGTTGTCGCCCAAGCACTTCATAGCCAATACAGCCTGCTGACGCTTGGCAGTAGCTGGCCCATAATGGGACAACTGGTGTGCAACATTGTCATCTGCCGATGGAGTGGTTGGCAGACTGCGTTCTGTGGAAGAGCTGTAGCTTCTGCAGGAGGACGAGGAGGAGGAGGAGGAGGGGGTGCGAACGCCTACAGCCAACTGTTTCCTAGACCGTGGGCTAGGCACAACTGTCCCTAAATTGATGTCGCCTGTGGACCCTGCATCCACCACATTCACCCAGTGTGCCGTGATGGACACATAACGTCCCTGGCCATGCCTACTGGTCCATGCATCTGTAGTCAGGTGCACCTTTGTACTCACAGATTGCCTGAGTGCATGGACGATGCGCTGTTTAACATGCTGGTGCAGGGCTGGGATGGCTTTTCTGGAAAAAAAGTGTCGACTGGGTAGCTCGTATCGTGGTTCAGCGTACTCCATCAGGGCTTTGAAAGCTTCGCTTTCAACTAACCGGTAGGGCATCATCTCTAACGAGATTAGTCTAGCTATGTGGGCGTTAAAACACTGTGTACGCGGATGCGAGGATAAGTACTTCCTTTTTCTAACCAGAGTCTCATGTAGGGTGAGCTGGACTGGAGAGCTGGAGATCGTGGAACTTTCGGGTGTGCCGGTGTACATGGCAGACTGAGAGACGGTTGGAGACGGTATTGTTTCCGCCGGTGCCCTAGATGCAATATTTCCTCCTACAAAACTGGTGATTCCCTGACCCTGACTGCTTTTGGCTGGCAAAGAAACCTGCACAGATACTGCCGGTGGTGCGGAAAATGGTGGCCTTACAGTGACGGAAGGGATGTTGCGTTGCTGACTAGCTTCATTGGCCGAGGGTGCTACAACCTTGAGGGACGTTTGGTAGTTAGTCCAGGCTTGAAAATGCATGGTGGTTAAGTGTCTATGCATGCAACTAGTATTTAGACTTTTCAGATTCTGACCTCTGCTTAAGCTAGTTGAACATTTTTGACAGATGACTTTGCGCTGATCAGTTGGATGTTGTTTAAAAAAATGCCAGACTGCACTCTTCCTAGACTCGGATCCCTTTTCAGGGATTGCAGACTGAGCTTTAACCGGATGGCAACGCTGTGCTCCAACAGGTTTTGGCTTTGACACGCGTTTTGGGCCAGATACGGGCCCGGCAGATGGAACCTGTTGCGATGTTGATGCCTGCTGCGGCCCCTCCTCCACCTCCGCTTCTGAACTACTGCCGCCTGCACCCTGTTCCCCCAATGGCTGCCAATCGGGGTCAATAACTGGGTCATCTATTACCTCCTCTTCGAGCTCGTGTGCAACTTCGTCTGTGTCACTGTGTCGGTCGGTGGTATAGCGTTCGTGGCGGGGCAACATAGTCTCATCAGGGTCTGATTGTGGATCTGTACCCTGAGAGGGCAATGTGGTGGTCTGAGTCAAAGGAGCAGCATAGTACTCTGGCTGTGGCTGTGCATCAGTGCACTCCATGTCAGAATATACTTGTAATGGGCATGGCCTGTTAAATGTTTCACTTTCTAAGCCAGGGACGGTATGTGTAAAGAGCTCCATGGAGTGACCCGTTGTGTCGCCTGCTGCATCCTTCTCTCTTGTTGTAGTTTTTGCTGAGGAGGACAAGGAAGCGACTTGTCCCTGACCGTGAACATCCACAAGCGACGCGCTGCTTTTACATTTACCAGTTTCGGAAGAGGAGGCAAAAGAGCTAGAGGCTGAGTCTGCAATGTAAGCCAAAACTTGCTGTTGCTGCTCCGCCTTTAAAAGCGGTTTTCCTACTCCCAGAAAAGAGAGCGTTCGAGGCCTTGTGTAGCCTGACGACGAAACTGGCTCCACAGCTCCAGACTTAGGTGGAATATTTTTATCCCCACGACCACCTGATGCTCCACTACCACTACCATCATTACCAGCTGACAATGAACGCCCACGACGACCTCTTGCACCAGACTTCCTCATTGTTTTAAAATCTTAACCAAAGTAACTTTATTTGTTGCTGTCAAACAACTTACACGGTGAGCTATAACTTCAGTATGATTTCAATATCCCTTAACAGGTTGGTGAGACCACAAGGAAAATCAGGCACAATGTTACACACTCTGTTTTCTGTGGCACAAAATCACAGAGATGACACACACGCAGGACTGTCACTCAAGCACTAATGTCAATATTAATCTCCCACCTAATTTATTTTTTTTTTTTTCTCAGGGAGACTTTAGAAACCAAATAATATTAAAAAAAAAAAAAAAAAAAAGGCTTTCTATGGCCCACAATTAGAGAGAGAGAGGTGGCACACCCAGGAGTCAAGACTGGCGCACAAGCTGAAAGGGCAATATTACTCTCCCACTGTTTTTTTAAGTTTTTTTTTTATTTCAGGGAGACTTTAGAAACCAAATAATATAAAAAAAAAAAAAAAAATTGGCTTTCTATAGCCCACTGAATGAGAGAGAGAGGTGGCACACCCAGGAGTCAAGACTGGCACACAAGCTGAAAGGGCAATATTACTCTCCCACTGCTTTTTTATGTTTTTTTTTTTTTTTTCAGGGAGACTTTAGAAACCAAATAATATTAAAAAAAAAAAAAAAAAAAATAGGCTTGCTATAGCCCACTGAATGAGAGATAGCACACACAGCAGTGGCACACAAGCCCTGACTGAGGCCAATATTTTTCTCCCACTGATTGATGTAGTGTTTTTGTGTTGAGGTAGATTTTAGAACACAAATCAAGGAAAAAAAAAAAAAAATGCTTTCTATGGCCCACTGAATGAGAGAGAGGTGGCACACCCAGGAGTCAAGACTGGCACACAAGCTGAAAGGGCAATATTACTCTCCCACTGTTTTTTTATGTATTTTTTGTTTTTTAAGGGAGACTTTAGAAACCCAATAATATTTAAAAAAATAAATAAATAGGCTTTCTATGGCCCACTGAATGAGAGGGAGAGAGGTGGCACACCCAGGAGTCAAGACTGGCACACAAGCTGAAAGGGCAATATTACTCTCCCACTGTTTTTTTAGGTTTTTTTTTTTTTTTCAGGGAGACTTTAGAAACCAAATAATATTAAAAAAAAAAAAAAAAAAAATAGGCTTGCTATAGCCCACTGAATGAGAGATAGCACACACAGCAGTGGCACACAAGCCCTGACTGAGGCCAATATTTTTCTCCCACTGATTGATGTAGTGTTTTTGTGTTGAGGTAGATTTTAGAACACAAATCAAGGAAAAAAAAAAAAAATGCTTTCTATGGCCCACTGAATGAGAGAGAGGTGGCACACCCAGGAGTCAAGACTGGCACACAAGCTGAAAGGGCAATATTACTCTCCCACTGTTTTTTTATGTATTTTTTGTTTTTTAAGGGAGACTTTAGAAACCCAATAATATTTAAAAAAATAAATAAATAGGCTTTCTATGGCCCACTGAATGAGAGGGAGAGAGGTGGCACACCCAGGAGTCAAGCCTGGCACACAAGCTGAAAGGGCAATATTACTCTCCCACTGTTTTTTTATGTATTTTTTGTTTTTTAAGGGAGACTTTAGAAACCCAATAATATTTTAAAAAAAAAAAAAATAGGCTTTCTATGGCCCACTGAATGAGAGGGAGAGAGGTGGCACACCCAGGAGTCAAGACTGGCACACAAGCTGAAAGGGCAATATTACTCTCCCACTGTTTTTTTATGTATTTTTTGTTTTTTAAGGGAGACTTTAGAAACCCAATAATATTTTAAAAAAAAAATAAATAGGCTTTCTATGGCCCACTGAATGAGAGGGAGAGAGGTGGCACACCCAGGAGTCAAGACTGGCACACAAGCTGAAAGGGCAATATTACTCTCCCACTGTTTTTTTATGTATTTTTTTTTTTTTCAGGGAGACTTTAGAAACCCAATAATATTTAAAAAAATAAATAAATAGGCTTTCTATGGCCCACTGAATGAGAGGGAGAGAGGTGGCACACCCAGGAGTCAAGACTGGCACACAAGCTGAAAGGGCAATATTACTCTCCCACTGTTTTTTTATGTATTTTTTGTTTTTTAAGGGAGACTTTAGAAACCCAATAATATTTAAAAAAAAAAATAAATAGGCTTTCTATGGCCCACTGAATGAGAGGGAGAGAGGTGGCACACCCAGGAGTCAAGACTGGCACACAAGCTGAAAGGGCAATATTACTCTCCCACTGTTTTTTTAGGTATTTTTTTTTTTTTCAGGGAGACTTTAGAAACCAAATAATATTAAAAAAAAAAAAAAAAAAATAGGCTTGCTATAGCCCACTGAATGAGAGATAGCACACACAGCAGTGGCACACAAGCCCTGACTGAGGCCAATATTTTTCTCCCACTGATTGATGTAGTGTTTTTGTGTTGAGGTAGATTTTAGAACACAAATCAAGGAAAAAAAAAAAAAATGCTTTCTATGGCCCACTGAATGAGAGAGAGGTGGCACACCCAGGAGTCAAGACTGGCACACAAGCTGAAAGGGCAATATTACTCTCCCACTGTTTTTTTATGTATTTTTTGTTTTTTAAGGGAGACTTTAGAAACCCAATAATATTTTAAAAAATAAATAAATAGGCTTTCTATGGCCCACTGAATGAGAGGGAGAGAGGTGGCACACCCAGGAGTCAAGACTGGCACACAAGCTGAAAGGGCAATATTACTCTCCCACTGTTTTTTTATGTATTTTTTGTTTTTTAAGGGAGACTTTAGAAACCCAATAATATTTAAAAAAAAAAAAAAAAAAAAGGCTTTCTATGGCCCACTGAATGAGAGAGAGAGGTGGCACACCCAGGAGTCAAGACTGGCACACAAGCTGAAAGGGCAATATTACTCTCCCACTGTTTTTTTATGTTTTTTTTTTTTTTTCAGGGAGACTTTAGAAACCAAATAATATTAAAAAAACCAAAAAAATAAATAGCCTTTCTATGGCCCACTGAATGAGAGAGAGAGGTGGTACACCCAGGAGTCAAGACTGGCACACAAGCTGAAAGGGCAATATTACTCTCCCACTGTTTTTTTATTTATTTATTTTTTTTTCAGGGAGACTTTAGAAACCAAATAATAAGAAAAAAAATAAATACATAAATAGGCTTTCTATAGCCCACTGAATAAGAGATAGCACACACAGCAGTGGCACACAAGCCCTGACTGAGGCCAATATTTTTCTACCACTGATTGATGTAGTGTTTTTGTGTTGAGGTAGAATTTAGAACACAAATCACGGAAAAAATAAATAGGCTTTCTATGGCCCACTCAGTGAGAGATGGCACACACAGGGATGGCACTGTAGCAGAAATGCCAATCTTAATCTCCCACAAAAAAAACAAAAAAAAAACAGGGACTGTCCTACAATTACTATCTCCCTGCAGTAATGTAAGCCAGGTATGGCAGGCAGCAATAGGAGTGGACTGATGCACAAATTAAATAAAAAGTGTGGACAAACAAAAAAGATAGCTGTGCAGAAAGGAAGGAACAAGAGGATATGTGCTTTGAAAAAAGCAGTTGGTTTCCACAGTGGCGTACACACAGCAATACAGCTATCACGGAGCCTTCTAGGGCAGCCCAATGAGCTACAGCGCTGAGGGGAAAAAAAAAAAAAATAGCTTCCACAGTCCCTGCACACCGAAGGTGGTGTTGGACAGTGGAAATCGCTGCAGCACAAGCGGTTTGGTGGTTAGTGGACCCTGCCTAACGCTCTCCCTGCTTCTGACGAAGCGGCAGCAACCTGTCCCTAAGCTCAGATCAGCAGCAGTAAGATGGCGGTCGGCGGGAACGCCCCTTTATAGCCCCTGTGACGCCGCAGACAGCAAGCCAATCACTGCAATGCCCTTCTCTAAGATGGTGGGGACCAGGATCTATGTCATCACGCTGCCCACACTCTGCGTTCACCTTCATTGGCTGAGAAATGGCGCTTTTCGCGTCATTGAAACGCGACTTTGGCGCGAAAGTCGCGTACCGCATGGCCGACAAGCACAGGGGTCGGATCGGGTTTCATGAGACGCCGACTTAGCCAAAAGTCGGCGACTTTTGAAAATGATCGACCCGTTTCGCTCAACCCTAGTGCTCACCACTACTCGGTACTCGCCCGAGTATTACTATGCTTGGTGTACTAGGTGAGCACCGAATATTTCTGGGTTATTCGGCGGGAGGTCAGGTCTCCACCCTGCAATTTTGGCACCAATGACCATGCAGTTATTGTCTGCCATGCGCTGTAGTGCCGCAGCCATCTTAGTTGTGGTATTACAGTGATTGGCTGGCCGCACAGCATCATCAGGTCTATAAGAGACCTGGCGCCCTGCTCGCCGCATTCTGCTCCGGACTCAGCTAGTTTAGGGAGAGCTGCTGCTGAGATAGGGTCAGAATCGTTCTTTTAATAGTTAGTGTGGGTCTGCTAGTGTTCGGTCCACAAATCCTGAGAAACCAACAGTCCTTTTTAGGGCTAATTCGGGGGTACAGAGATTCCAGCGCTAGGTAGGCAGGGGAGTCTATGTGTACATATCCACATCAGTGCAAGGCCTGCAGGTACTGTGAGTATATAGATATCACTCCATACCTCAAAAAGCTCCATTACTGTCTGCTGCTGCTTACTTTCTATATACCTAGCTGCAGTTATCCATGGCAATTTTTTTTTCAGCTTATACCTGCTCATTTTATTATAAAGCAATCCATAGCCCCCTTTTTTCTACATTAATTTGATTGGTAACGCTGCAGACTACAGCCAGGTCATTGCAATACAAGAGAGTGCAAATCTAAGAATTAAAAAAAAAAAATTTGTCGCAGCCATCAGATGTGATTGTGCCAAAAAATCTGTCCTTTTTTTTGGTTCTATCTAACATCTAATATTTTTTAGTGTCTTACCACATTTTTGGACACCATTTTGCTGCCCCAAAAATCTAGCTGGCCCAAAAATACTTAACTACAGTTCATATATTTATCACTGTGAATTGTACGCCTGACGCATCGCATATCATTGCGCTAAATATGTTACAATTTTAGTACTCCAATTTTTTTTTTAGTTTCATAGCCAAGTTATTGACACAATTTTGGTGTGTCCAAAAAAAATCAAGGCTACATTTTTATCAGTCTGTTATCTCTGGCTGATGCCTGGTGTATCTGTGGTGTCAAAATCCTTGGTTGGGGGGCATACGTTGCATTGTTCTGTCTGTTAGCCTTGGTCTACTCAGTATTTATTTTTTTTCAAAAATTACAAAAAAAATAAAAAATTGTACAGCCTTTTATCTCCGTCAGACGCCTGCTGTATCTATGGTGTCCAAATCTTCGCTTCGCAGGCATTTGCATTGTTCTGTCTGCTAGCCTTGGTCTACTCAGTATTTATTGTTTTCAAAAATTACCAAAAAACATTTTAAAAAATAAATACAGTAATCCAACATAGAAAAAATGGAGCCACTATGCTCTCAATAAATGTGGTGAGACCAATATATAAAAAAAATGTACAAATTTTATTTATCACTCACTCACATACATATAGAAATCTAGAACAAATTAGTGTATGGACAAGGAAAAAAAAGGGGAAGAGCAAGGGGTACAAAAGCGTCTATCTCAACTACCCTCCAAATATTATATTACAACAGATGATATTATCAATATACTGTTTCCAAAGGGATCAGCATCAATTTACATATGAAGGACTCGGCTTAATGAAAATCTACAAACAAGTGTTGCTGCCATCCCCACATATAAAGTGGCAATCATAGTGCAGAGTACAAGTAATACAAACAGGCTTACCCATGTGGGAGGAAGACAAGGAGGGAGAAGGTGATGACCCAGTGGTCAGGGATGCATGTACCGATAGCCCCAATGCGTATTTCGCGTATACAGGCTTCTTCAGGGGGCTGTGTGGCTGTCAGGGCTCGTCAGCCTTATATACGGGTAACCCCAGTGCTAGATTGATTAGGGCCGCCGCTCTCCTGAGAGTGCATGTGGGGCGAGGCCGCGCCCGCTCTGCGTTACATCCGGCTACAGTGTGGGTCAAAGGAAAAGTTTCCTGTGATGTCACTGACCAGCACTGTGCCTCAGGATGCCTTCTGGAACACAAGCTTAGCACGGGATCGCGGCACATGCGTGTATCACGGCGGACCACTTGTCACTGAAGTATAATATGAGAACCCTTCAGACGGGCATACCTGCTGTAAGTCTTAATACAGTATGCCAACAATTTACAGATAACCATAAAAAATACAAACCACAGGGGACCAATAAAATAGCAAAAAATATAAAAAACAAAAATAATACTACTAGTGATCCTAGAGCTCTTGCGAACAGGAGTTGCTGTGTGGTTGATGAATTCGAGATATCCTCTTAAAGTCCATTTTCCGCAGTGGTTTCTTTTCACCCATACAAATAGAGATAATTAACATGTGTGTCACCATTTTTTATCACTAAGTGAACAAAAATTAAAAGAGACATACAGCATTAAAAACAAGGAGAAGGAGGGAAAAAATGACTTTTACACCATAAAGTACTCATAGGAAAGGGACAAAGGACCACTTTTCATTTAGCCCTTGTGGGGACATTGTACCCAAGGTCACTATCCAACAGCACTCCAGCTGAGACAGAGTGCGTTTTAAATCACCACCTCTGATACCGCAATGTACTTTATCAATGCCACGTATCTTCAAAACGGAGGGATTGCAGTCATGGCACTGCTTAAAATGCCTTGATAGTGTCTTGAGTTCAGAATAATCAACACAGCTCACTGCGGCCACAATGCCCCTCACCTGCTCCCTCGTTCTAATTCTGAATTCGCGTGATGTGAGCCCCACGACAATGAGGTTACATGGGCATGTGGCATAATACACCACGTTGGTGAGGGCGCACTTGATGTAACTTGTAATCCGGTAATCCCTACCTCCATCCGCCGAAATGAATGATGATCTCATTGTGAGTGTTGACCTCACAATATTACAGCAAGCTTTACAAAGACCCACAAGGATAACATCCTCATTTTTGCTTCCCTGCACCAAAAGGATTTGGGGGTTTAGCCACGTAGTGACTCCTGACTAATAAATCTTTCAAATTTCGTCCTCTCCTCGCTGTCATGAGGGGACATTCTGGGATAATGCTCCTAAGGGCTGGTTCAGTTTGAAGTACCCCCCAGTGTCTCTGCAGTACCTGACACATCAATTCCCATTGGTTATTAAAGGTCGACATGAATCTCAACGGTGGGTCCTTCATGCTTTTAGATGGCATCCTACAAAGTAATTTATCTCTGGGCTCCCTTTTTGCCCGTAAATATCCCTTCTTGATACATCTATTACTGTATCCGCGGTCACGGAATCTCCTGGTCAGGTCCCGAACCTGTTCCTCAAAGATTCCATCCAATGAACAGATCCTCTTCATGCTCAAAAATTGTCCAATAGGGACAGCTCTTATAGTAGAGGATGTATGTGCCGAACTTGAATGCAGTAGAGAAATCACCAAAGTCCCCTTTCTGAAGACATCAGTTTGAATTGTACCAGTAACATCTCTCATGATTTTGATGTCCAGAAAACCTATTTCTTCCACTGCAATCCTATAAGTTGGTTTGATGTTGTAATTATTTTGGTTTAGTTCATGATGAAATCACAGAGATCCAGCTCGGGGCCCTGCCATATGATGTTAATTATCTCTATTAGAAAGAAATGTATACAGTCTGCTATCTCCATCAGATGCCCGGTGTATCTGTGGTGTCCAAATCTTCACTTCACAGGCATGCAATGCATTGTTCTGTCTGCTAGCCTTGGTCTACTCAGTATTTAAGGTTTTCAAAAATTACAAAAAAACATTTTAAAAATGTATACAGTCTGTTATCTCCATCAGATTCCTGGGGTATCTGTGGTGTCCAAATCTTCACTTTGCATGCATATGTTGCATTGTTCTGTCTGCTAGCCTTGGTCTACTCAGTATTTAGTGTTTTCAAAAATTAAAAAAACATTTTTTTTAAATGTGTACATTCTGTTATCTCCGTCAGACACCTGGTGTATCTGTGGTGTCCAAATCTTCGCTTCGCAGGCATACGTTGCATTGTTCTGTCTGCTAGCCTTGGTCTACTCAGTATTTAGTGTTTTCAAAAATTAAAAAAACATTTTTTTTAAATGTATACATTCTGTTATCTCCGTCAGACACCCGGTGTATCTGTGGTGTCCAAATCTTCGCTTCGCAGGCATACGTTGCATTGTTCTGTCTGCTAGCCTTGGTCTACTCAGTATTTAGTGTTTTCAAAAATTAACAAAAAACACTTTAAAAAATGTATACATTCTGTTATCTCTGTCAGACGCCTGGTGTATCTGTGGTGCCCAAATATGTGCTTCACAGGCATACGTTGCATTGTTTTGTCTGCTAGCCTTGTTCTACTCAGTATTTATGGTTTTCAAAAATTGCCAAAAAACATTTTAAAAAATGTAAACAGTCTGTTATCTCCGTCAGATGCCTGGTGTATCTGTGGTGTCCAAATCTTCGCTTTGCAGGCATATGTTCCATTGTTCTGTCTACTAGCCTTGGTCTACTCAGTATTTAGTGTTTTCAAAATTTACCAAAAAACATTTTAAAACATTTATACAGTCTGTTATCTTCGTCAGACTCCCGGTGTATCTGTGGTGTCCAAATCTTCGCTTCGCAGGCATACGTTGCATTGTTCTGTCTGCTAGCCTTGGTCTACTCTGTATTTAATGATTTTAAAAATTAACAAAAAACATTTAAAAAAATGTATGCAGTCTGTTTTCTCGGTCAGATGCCTGGTGTATCTGTGGTGTCCAAATCTTCGCTTCGCAGGCATATATTGTTTTTTGTCTGCTAGCCTTGGTCTACTCATTTTTTGTTTAAAAAACATTTTGAAAAAAACAAAACATATTTTAACAGCCTGTTATCTCCGTGAGACGCTTGGTGTATCTGTGGTCTCCAAATACTTGCTTTTCAGGCATACTGAGTGATCACATGTAAGTTTTCTCCAAATAAATCCATTTGTATTGAGCTTTTCAAATATTTCAGTAGTCCATTTAAAATGGGCAAGACAAGGGGCAAGGGACAGGGAAGTGGATGTGATGCTGATGGTGCATGCAGAGGATAAGGGCGTGGCCAAGCTGAAAGTGGGCCACAACAAAGACCCACATCTTTGCGCTCAACCTTCCTGTCACAGTTTCTAGGGGACCGCAGCACACCACTATTGAAGCCAGAGCAGTGTGAAACAGTTGTTGGTTGGATAGCGAATAATGATTTTAGTCACTTAGCCACCACCACCACCATGCCTTCCACACAGGCAAGTCTGAGTAGCCATGAGTGTGGACCGGATATTACTCACCCTGATCCTCCCTTCCTCCCACCATGCTGAGTGCCCTGAGACAACTGAGCCCACACTTGAACACTCCAAATATCTGTTCAGTTTTCCCTTTAAAGATTCCGGACTCTCAGCCAGTCAACTTAAAGTGGGGCCAGATGAGATTGTATGTAGCAATGCCCAAAGATTTGAACAGCCACGGTCACACGAAGGCGATGGTGGGAAAGTGTCACAAGAGGTGGACGATGATGAGACACAATTGCCAGAAAGTCAGGAGGAGGAGCAGGGTGCGGATGTGGAAGACGAGGTGGTGGATGACATAGTGACTGACCCAACCTGGCAGGAGGACATGCAGAGTGAGGACAGCAGCACACATGGGGAAGGAGGCATATTACCCCAGCAGGCAGGAAGAAGCAGTGTGGTGGCCACAGACAGAAGGCGTGCACCCATTCCCCGTAACACTAACATGACGGAAGTTGCCATTCTGTTAAACCTTCCCGAGTCTGGTTATTTTTTAAAGACTCTGCTGATAACCCCAAACAGGCCATTTGCAGCACCTGCCATGCCCGCATCAAAACTACCAGCCTGACAACCACCAGCATGATTAGGCACATGGCAGCAAAGCACCCGACTTTGTGGGCTGAACCCCAGGCTCCAGGAACACTGTCTGCAGGTGACACCTGCTTCTTCCCCTGTTTTGTGTACAAGCCGATCCCCAGTTCACCGTGCCTGAAAAGATGCCTCGGGCCCTGCACCTGTTGTTGCCCACAGTCAACCAGCACCATCATCAAGCCCTTCCACGTCCTTGTTCCAGCCCATCATTCAGTTGTCTATACCCCAGTCATTGGAACACAAGCGGAAATACCCAACCAATGCCCCACAGGCTACAGTACTATATTCTAACATTTCCCATCTGCTTGCGCTTGAAATGCTGCCTTTTAGGCTCGTTCAACCTGATGGTGGTGGCCGCCCCAAGGTACTCGGTCCCCAATCACCACTATTTCTCCTGGTGTGCATTACACCAGCATATGTCCCAAAACTTTACACTTGCCCTCAACAATGCTGTTACTGGGAAAGTCCACCTAACCACGGACACGTGGACAAGTGCTTGTGGGCAGGGATGGTACATCTCACTGATGGCACATTGGGTTAACATAGTGGAAGTCGGGACCTAGTCGCACCTTGGGATGGAACACATCCTCCCCATGCCGAGGATTGCAGGCCCTATGTCAATCAGGGTTGCCCCCACAGTCTATGGCTCCTGCACCTCCTCCTCTTCAGTCTCCATTTCTGAAATGAACACGTCAGAAGCAGGAAGCACTGCAGCACTGCCTCAGCCAAGCGGCAACAGGCTGTGCTGAAGCTAATTTGCTTAGGTCACAAACCGCACAATGCTGAAGAGTTGTGAACCGCGCAGAGAGAGCAGTCAGATATTTGGATGACACCGCTGAACCTACAGCCAGGCATGGTCGTGTGTGACAATGGCCGGAACCTGGTGGTGGCTCTGAGGCAAGGTGAGCTCACACACATATCTTGCCTGGCTCATGTGCTTAACCTCGTGGTTCAATGTTTTCACAAAAGCTACTTGGAGCTGCCGGATCTGCTAGAGAAATTACGCTGTCTGTCTGCCCATTTTAGAAAGTCAACTACAGCTTCAGCCACCCTTGCCGTGCTTCAGCAGCATTTGCAGCTTCCGGCTCACCGACTGGTGTGTGATGTCCCCACGCATTGGAACTCTTCACTGCATATGAGGGAAAGGATTTGTGAGCAGAAGAGGGCAGTTGTTGACTACCAGCATCAACAAGGTCGTCGATATTCAGTTCAGTCTCCACACATAAGAACTCAAGAGTGGACATGGATGTCAGACATATGTACCATCCTCCAAAACTTTGAGGACTGCACCAAGATGGTGAGCGGCGATGATGCCATATTTATCGTCACCATCCCGCTTCTCTGCATTCTGAAAACCTCTCTGCATTGCAGGCAGAGCACGAGGACATGGAGCAAGGAACCATACAGGGTGATTACTCTCAGTCCAGCGTCATGTCATCCCAACGTGGATTGTTAGACAATGAGGAGGAGGAAGAACAGGAGCTACTTTCATGCGCTATAGATGGTACTACAAGCACAGCTGTCATACCATCTGTTCAGCTGGTATGGCCTGAGGACAGAGAGGAGGAGAAGGACAGCATGGTCAGTTGTCCTGTTGGTGAGGACACGGAAGTCTTGCCTGTTAGCAGTCTGGCACACATGGCTGACCATATGTTGCGCTGCATTTACCGTGACCCTCGCATTATTAAAATTTTCGGTGTTACTCTTTACTGGTTGGAGACACTTCTAGACCCACGCTACAAGGAGAACTTTCAATCTCTTCTTCCAGAGGCAGACAGGTGTACAAAAATGTTGCTGTACCAGAGGGCCCTTGTAGCGGAATACTGAAAAAATTCCCATGTGAGAACGCTGGCAGCAGACGTCAGGGTTTGTTGTACAACCAAGGAGTCCAAGCGATAGAGACAGAAGTACAATCCAGCTCAGGCAGGGGGACAATGGCCAAGTTCTGGGACAGTTTACTTAGACCCTCTCATCATGCCAGCACAGAGGTAAGGGGTGCTGGCACAAGAAGTGCAATGTTTGCAAATATGCTGATGGAGTACCTTGCAGATCGTACAAACGTCCTCCGTGATTCCTCTGTGCCTTTTAATTATTGGGTATCCAAGACACGTGGCATGAACTGGCTCTCTACGCCTTGGAGGTCCTGGCCTACCCTGCTGCTAGCGTTGTCAGAGCGGGGTTTTAGTGCCGCTGGTGGAATTATAACAGATAAGCGCATCCGCCTGTCAACTGACAATGTTGACAGGCTGACTCTTGTAAAAATGAACAGGGGCTGGATTTGACAAGACTTCTGTACATCACCGAATGAAAACAGTGAAACATAACCTCAAATACATTGTCTTTTTTGTGGAGGTGTAGTCTCATGCACCTCTTCCCAACCTCACATGGGTATCCGCTTCCTGATTTGGTCTGTTTGGTGTTATCCTCCTCCTTATCCTCATCCTCATCATCCACAACCAGTATAACACCAGGGTGATCGTATTCCGTGATGCAAAAGTCACTCAACTTTTGTGCAAGGGTATTTTTATGATTCCCGTTACTAATTAGAAACTAAAACAAATGTTACTCCCCCAGGGGGAACTGTCATCAAAATGAGATGTATGTATAATCTTCCCATTTATTCTTACATTTTCCAGTTTTACTATCTCAGGACCATCCTATTATGACCTAGTGTATACCTCTACAATAGAAAAATATTGAAATACTATTATATAAATTTTTTATTTATCTGCCTGTCTCTGAGCTGATGCTAGGAACCAACATATCTCGTTGGACACATTCTGGCTTCATATCTATGAACCTGTGTTTGCCCCTTCCTTTTGTTATTTACTTTCATAGGTGGATTCACATGCTTTAGTTATTTGTTTGATTTCAGTATGATTTATCTTTATGTCTCCTCATTCTCCACCACTAGATCACCAGGGTTTACGTATTCTGTGCTGCTACAGGCAGTCCAATTTTTTTCAAGGGTGTCTATGATGCCCATAGTATAAGTTTTAAAATATTTACCCCTCATGGGGAAATGTTTGTCAGCCCATGCACTGCGTGTATGGGCATTATAAGTCTAGGAGACCCGCTCCTTTACATTGGGCCTAGTTTTTAATGAGGCCTTCATCAATGTCTCCTCATTCTCTGCCACTAGATCACCAGGGTTAATGTGTTCTGTGCTGCTACAAGCAGTCCAATTTTGGGCAAGTTTGTCTATGATGCCCATAGTATATTTTTAAAAAATGTACCCCCCATGGGGAAATGTTTGTCAGCCAGTGCACTTCATGTATGGGCATTACAGGTCTAGGAGACCTGCTCCTTTACATTGGGCCTAGTTTTTTATAAGGCCTTTCTCCACATCTCATTATTCTCTGTCTCTAGAACACCATGGTGAACGTGTTGTATGCTGCTACAGACATTAAATTTTTGTGCAAGGGTGGTTTTATGATGCCCGTTACCAGTTTGAAACCAAAACAAATGTTACTCCCCCAGTGGAAATGTCGTAAAAATTAGATGTACGTATATTCTTCCCATTTATTCTTATATTTTCCATTTTTCATATCTCTGGACCATCCTCTAATGAGCTAATGTGTACCTCTACAATACAAAAATATTGAAATACTATTATATTATATTTTAATCTATATCCCTGTCTCTGAGCTGTTGCTAGGGACAAACACATCTCGTTGGACATATTCTAGCTTTATATCTATGAATGTGTGTTCACCCCTCCCTTTTGTTATTTTCTTTCATTGGTGAATTCACATTTTTTATTTATTTGTTTGATTTCAGCATGATTTATCTTTGTCTCCTCATTCTCCACCACTAGACCAACAGTGTTTAAGTGTTCTGTGCTGCTACAGGCAGTCCAATTTTTGGCAAGGGTGTCTATGATGCCCATAAAATATTTTTAAAAAGGTACCCCCCATGGGGAAATGTTTGTCAGCCCATGCACTTCGTGTATGGGCGTTACAAGTCTAGGAGACCCGCTCCCTAACATTCGGCCTAGTTTTTAATTGTGCTAGTTGGGCAGGAGAGTCTATGTGCACATGTCCACATTACTGCATGGCTTGCAGGCACTGTATGTGAGTCTATAGATCTCCGTGCATACACCAAAAGGCTCCATTACTGTCTGCTGCTGCGTATTTTATATATACCTAGCTGCAGTTATCTGTGGCAATTTTTTTTAAGGTTATACCTGCTTATTTTATTATAAAGCAATCCATAGCCCAATTTTTCTACATTTATTTGCTTGGTCACGCTGCAGACTACAGCCAGGTCATTGCAATACAAGAGCGTGAAAATATAATTTTTTAACTATTTTTGGGGGGCCCAGGCATCAGATGTGAGTGCGCCAAAAAGTCTGTCCTTTTTGGGGGGGTACTATGTTGTGAATTCCGCTCTTGGGCTCCCTCCGGTGGTTATAAGTGGCATTTTTGTGAATTCTGCTCTTGGACTCCCTCCTGTGGTTTTGAGTGGTATGGCTGCTTCTTGGATTTAGCATCAGCAGCTGTTCTCACTGATCGTCTTTCTGGCTCGGCTATATTAGTCTGGCCTTATCCCTAATTCAAAGCCAGTTGTCAATTGTTGAGCTTGGAGTCATGGCTCTCTGAGGATTTCCCTGCCACTCTGACCATTTCAGCAAAGCTAAGTCCTTGCTTGTCTTTTTTGCAGTTCACTTGTTGTGGACTTTGTTGTTTGGCATTTTCTATGTTTTGCTCATTTATCCAGCTTATCAGTATGGATCTATATAGCTAAGCTGGAAGCTCTGGGCAGCAGAGTTTGCCCTCCACACCTTTAGTCAGGTGTGGAGATTTTTGCATTTCTCTGCGGTGGACTATTTCTAGTTTTTATTACTGACCGCACAGTTTTCTGTTCTGTACTAATTCTGTCTAGCTAGTAGTGGCCTCCTTTGCTAAATCTTGTTTCATACTACGTATGTCATTTCCTTTTCCTCTCACAGTCATTATTTGTGGGGGGCTGTCCTATCCTTTGGGGATTTTCTCTGAGGCAAGATAGCTTTCCTGTTTCTACCTTTAGGGGTAGCTAGTTCTCCGGCTGTGACGAGGTGTCCAGGGAGTGACAGGAACATCCCACGGCTACTGCTAGTGTCTGTGTTAAGATTAGGAACTGCGGTCGGTATAGTTACCACCTGCTCAGAGCTAGTCGCATGTCGCTCCTTAATCACCAGACCATAACAGTACAACTGGCCAAAAATGAGCTGAATGCATCTCAAAAGAAGGAAAAGAAAAATAGTTCTGAGCCATTTTTTTTTCTTTAGTCTGTTTTGTCTTTTTCCTTCCTCTTAATCTCTGGGTGATTCAGGATTTGGATGCGGGCATGGATGTTCAGGGGTTGTTTTCTCGTGTGGATCAGCTTGCTGCAAGAGTACAGAGTATTCAAGATTATGTTGTTCAGACTCCGGCCTTAGAGCCTAGAATTCCTACTCTGGATTTGTTTTACGGGGATAGAACTAAGTTTTTGAACTTTAAAAATAACTGCAAATAGTTTTTTGCTTTGAAACCCCGTTCCTCTGGTGACCCCATTCAGCAAGTAAAAATAGTTATTTCTCTGCTGCGTGGTGACCCTCACGACTGGGCATTCTCCCTTGAGTCAGGGGATCCGGCATTGCTTAATGTAGATGCATTTTTTCAATCGCTCGGATTATTGTATGACGAACCTAACTCTGTAGAGCATGCTGAGAAAACACTGTTGGCCCTGTGTCAGGGTCAGGAAGCGGCAGAATTATACTGCCAGAAATTTAGAAAATGGTCTGTGCTCACTAAATGGAATGAGGATGCTCTGGCAGCAATTTTCAGAAAGGGTCTTTCTGAAGCCCTTAAGGATGTTATGGTGGGGTTCCCCACGCCTGTTGGTTTGAGCGAGTCTATGTCTCTGGCCATTCAGATTGATCGGCGCCTGCGCAAACGCAAAGTGGTGCACCATATGGCAGCGTCCTCTGAGCAGAGTCCTGAGCCTATGCAATGTGATAGGATTTTGACTAGAGCGGAACAGAGGGGATACAGACGTCAGAATGGGCTGTGTTTTTACTGTGGGGATTCTGCTCATGCTATTTCTGATTGCCCTAAGCGTATTAAGAGGGTCACTAGATCCGTTACCATTAGTACTGTGCAGCCTAAGTTTCTCCTGTCTGTGACCCTGATTTGCTCATTGTCATCTTTTTCTGTCATGGCATTTGTGGATTCGGGCGCTGCTCTGAACTTAATGGACTTAGAATTCGCTAGGCGCTGTGGTTTTTCTTTGCAGCCTTTGCAGAGTCCCATACCCTTAAGGGGTATTGATGCTACACCATTGGCCAAGAATAAACCTCAGTATTGGACTCAGCTGACCATGTGCATGGCTCCAGCACATCAGGAAGATTGTCGTTTTCTGGTGTTGCATAATTTACATGATGTTGTTGTACTGGGTTTTCCATGGTTACAAGTACATAATCCAGTGCTGGATTGGAAATCAATGTCTGTGACTAGTTGGGGTTGTCAAGGGGTACATAGTGGCGTTCCTTTAATGTCAATTTCCTCTTCCCCCTCTTCTGATGTTCCTGAATTTTTGTCAGATTTCCAGGATGTATTTGATGAGCCCAAGTCCAGTTCCCTTCCTCCACATAGGGACTGTGATTGTGCTATTAACTTGATTCCTGGCTGTAAGTTCCCTAAGGGCCGACTTTTCAATCTGTCTGTGCCAGAGCATGCAGCCATGCGGAGCTATGTAAAGGAGTCTTTAGAGAAGGGGCATATTCGGCCGTCTTCGTCACCATTGGGAGCGGGATTCTTTTTTGTTGCCAAGAAGGATGGCTCCTTGAGACCCTGTATTGATTATCGTCTTCTTAATAAGATCACGGTCAAATTCCAATACCCTTTACCTTTGTTCTCTGATTTGTTTGCTCGGATTAAGGGGGCTAGTTGGTTTACCAAGATTGACCTTCGAGGGGCATATAATCTTGTTCGTATTAAACAGGGTGACGAATGGAAAACTGCATTTAATACGCCCGAAGGCCATTTTGAATACCTGGTGATGCCTTTCGGGCTTTCTAATGCTCCTTCTGTATTTCAGTCCTTTATGCATGATATTTTTCGCAATTATCTTGAAAAATTCTTGATTGTGTATTTGGATGATATTTTGATTTTTTCCAATGATTGGGAGTCTCATGTGAAGCAGGTCAGGATGGTATTCCAGATCCTTCGTGATAATGCTCTATTTGTGAAGGGGTCTAAGTGCCTATTTGGAGTTCAGAAGGTCTCTTTTTTGGGGTTTATTTTTTTCTCCTTCGTCTATAGAAATGGATCCTGTTAAGGTCCAAGCCATTCATGACTGGATTCAACCCACATCTGTGAAGAGCCTTCAGAAATTTTTGGGCTTTGCTAATTTTTATCGCCGTTTCATTGCCAACTTCTCTAGTGTGGTTAAGCCCCTGACCGATTTGACGAAGAAAGGCGCTGATGTGACTAATTGGTCCTCTGATGCTGTTGAGGCCTTTCAGGAGCTTAAACGCCGATTTACTTCTGCCCCTGTCTTGCGTCAGCCGGATGTTTCTCTTCCTTTTCAGGTTGAGGTTGACGCTTCTGAGATTGGGGCAGGGGCCGTTTTGTCACAGAGGAATTCTGATGGTTCCTTGATGAAGCCATGTGCCTTCTTTTCCCGAAAGTTTTCGCCTGCGGAACGCAATTATGATGTCGGCAATCGGGAGTTGTTGGCTATGAAGTGGGCATTTGAGGAATGGCGACATTGGCTTGAGGGAGCCAAGCACCGCATTGTGGTCTTGACCGATCATAAGAATCTGATTTACCTCGAGTCGGCCAAGCGGCTGAACCCTAGACAGGCTCGGTGGTCCCTATTTTTCTCCCGTTTTGATTTTGTGGTCTCATATCTTCCAGGATCTAAGAATGTTAAGGCGGATGCCCTCTCAAGGAGTTTTTTGCCTGATTTTCCTGGAGTCCTTGAGCCGGTTGGCATTCTTAGGGAAGGGGTGATTCTGTCTGCCATCTCCCCTGATTTGCGGCGGGCGCTTCAGGAATTTCAGGCTGATAAACCTGACCGCTGTCCTGTGGGGAAGCTGTTTGTTCCTGATAGATGGACAAGTAAGGTAATTTCTGAGGTCCATTGTTCTGTGTTGGCCGGTCATCCTGGGATTTTTGGTACCAGAGATTTGGTTGCTAGGTCCTTTTGGTGGCCTTCCTTGTCGCGGGATGTGCGTTCTTTTGTGCAGTCCTGTGGGACTTGTGCCCGGGCTAAGCCTTGCTGTTCCCGCGCTAGTGGGTTGCTTTTGCCTTTGCCTGTCCCGGAGAGGCCTTGGACGCATATTTCCATGGATTTTATTTTGGATCTTCCTGTGTCCCAGAGAATGTCTGTTATCTGGGTGGTTAGTGACCGGTTCTCTAAAATGGTCCATTTGGTACCTTTGCCTAAATTGCCTTCCTCCTCTGATTTAGTTCCATTATTTTTTCAGCATGTGGTTCATTTGCATGGAATTCCAGAGAATATTGTGTCTGACAGAGGTTCCCAGTTTGTTTCCAGGTTTTGGCGGGCCTTTTGTGCTAAGATGGGCATTAATTTGTCTTTTTCTTCGGCGTTCCATCCTCAGACAAATGGCCAAACTGAGCGAACTAATCAAACCTTGGAAACCTATTTGAGATGCTTTGTGTCTGCTGATCAGGATGATTGGGTGGCTTTCTTGCCGTTGGCTGAGTTTGCCCTTAATAATCGGGCCAGTTCGGCTACTTTGGTTTCGCCTTTCTTTTGTAATTTTGGTTTCCATCCTCGTTTTTCTTCAGGGCAGGTTGAGCCTTCTGATTGTCCTGGTGTGGATTCTGTGATGGACAGGTTGCAGCAGATTTGGACTCATGTGGTAGACAATTTGACATTGTCCCAGGAAAAGGCTAAGCGTTATGCTAACCGCCGTCGGTGTGTTGGTCCTCGGCTTCGTGTGGGGGATTTGGTCTGGTTATCCTCTCGTCATGTTCCTATGAAGGTTTCTTCCCCTAAGTTCAAGCCTCGGTTTATTGGTCCTTATAAGATTTCTGAGATTATCAATCCAGTGTCTTTTCGTTTGGCCATTCCAGCCTCTTTTGCCATCCACAATGTTTTCCATAGATCTTTGTTGCGGAGATATGTGGTACCCATTGTTCCATCTGTTGATCCTCCTGCCCCGGTGTTGGTTGAGGGGGAGTTGGAATATGTGGTTGAGAAAATTTTGGATTCTCGTTTTTCGAGGCGGAGGCTTCAGTATCTTGTCAAGTGGAAGGGTTATGGCCAGGAGGATAATTCTTGGGTGGTTGCCTCCGATGTCCATGCAGCCGATTTGGTTCGTGCTTTCCATTTGGCTCGTCCTGATCGGCCTGGGGGCTCTGGTGAGGGTTCGGTGACCCCTCCTCAAGGGGGGGTACCGTTGTGAATTCCGCTCTTGGGCTCCCTCCGGTGGTTATAAGTGGCATTTTTGTGAATTCTGCTCTTGGGCTCCCTCCTGTGGTTTTGAGTGGTATGGCTGCTTCTTGGATTTAGCATCAGCAGCTGTTCTCACTGATCGTCTTTCTGGCTCGGCTATATTAGTCTGGCCTTATCCCTAATTCAATGCCAGTTGTCAATTGTTGAGCTTGGAGTCATGGCTCTCTGAGGATTTCCCTGCCACTCTGACCATTTCAGCAAAGCTAAGTCCTTGCTTGTCTTTTTTGCAGTTCACTTGTTGTGGACTTTGTTGTTTGGCATTTTCTATGTTTTGCTCATTTGTCCAGCTTATCAGTATGGATCTATTTAGCTAAGCTGGAAGCTCTGGGCAGCAGAGTTTGCCCTCCACACCTTTAGTCAGGTGTGGAGATTTTTGCATTTCTCTGCGGTGGACTTTTTCTAGTTTTTATTACTGACCGCACAGTTTTCTGTTTTGTACTAATTCTGTCTAGCTAGTAGTGGCCTCCTTTGCTAAATCTTGTTTCATACTACATATGTCATTTCCTTCTCCTCTCACAGTCATTATTTGTGGAGGGCTGTCCTATCCTTTGGGGATTTTCTCTGAGGCAAGATAGCTTTCCTGTTTCTACCTTTAGGGGTAGCTAGTTCTCTGGCTGTGACGAGGTGTCCAGGGAGTGACAGGAACATCCCACGGCTACTGCTAGTGTCTGTGTTAAGATTAGGAACTGCGGTCGGTATAGTTACCACCTGCTCAGAGCTAGTCGCATGTCGCTCCTTAATCACCAGACCATAACAGTACTATCTAATATTTTGTTCTGTCTTACAACATTTTTGGACACCATTTTGCTGCCCCAAAAATCTGTAGCTGGCCCAAACATATTTAGCCACAGTTCTTATATTTATCACTGTGAGTTGTACGCCGCACGCATCGCATATCATTGTGATAAATATCTTAAAATTTTAGTACTTAAATTAAGTTGTATTTTTTGGTCTGCTAGCCTTGGTCTACTCGTTATTTTTTCTTTAAAAAATATATATATAAAAAAAAAATTAACTGTCTGTTATCTTTAGGAAAATAGAAAATATTGGAGTCCGGCTCAACAGGACTGGATTTTCCTTTTATTTTTCAAAAGAAATTATAGTGCATACAAAAGAAAAATGTACATGGTCGACATGACCCAGTCGACGTGTTTCGACTGCACTAGGCAGAATTACTCGTGACTGGGTTCCAGGTGGATGGGCATGGAGTGGCTGGGTGAGCTGGAGTCAAGTTTCTATGTCTATTATCTCTGTTAGAAGCTTGGTGTATCTGTGGTCTCCAACTACTTGCTTTTCAGGCATACTGATCACATATAATGCATCCCACACGGTCTTTCCATTTTTCCTATCTCTGGACCATCCTCTTATAACCTAGTTTATACCTTTCCAATCTAAAAATATTGAAATACTATTATATTATATTTTTATTTATATCCCTGTCTCTGAGCTGCTGCTAGGGACCAACATATCTCATTGGACACATTCTGCCTTCTTATGTATGAACCTGTGTTCGCCCCTCCCTTTTGTTATTTTCTTTCATAGGTGGATTCACATCCTTTATTTTTTTTTAATTTCAATATGATTGATCATTCATTATGTCTCCTCATTCTCCACCACTAGATCACCAGGGTTAACGGTTTCCATGCTGCTACAGCCAGTTAAATTTTTGGCAAGGGTGTCTATGATGCCCATAAAATATTTTTAACAATTTTACTCCCCCAGGGGGAAATGTTTGTCAGCCCATGCACTTAGTCTATGGGCATTACGAGTCTAGGAGACCCGCTCCTTTGTAATGTAACAGTTTTTGAGGAGGCCCTCCTCCATGTTTCTTCCAAGGGGGGATTGGGGTGCGTGCAAATTTGGTTCAAGGCGGCCCTTGCATTCAATGCATAAGTAAACTGTATGGCATGACCAACTGAAGACTGTGAAGTGGGTTTTCCTGTGGCCTTCCAGTATCTGGGTTCAAAGGCTTATTGGGGTGCATATGACTTTTGATAGCAGGGTAGGCCTTGCATTCAATGCAACATTTTTTTCAGGAGGCCCTCCTGTACCTCTCGTGAAAGGGGTATTGGGGTGCGTTGTAATTCTTGGCAGCCCAGCCACTCAATGCATGGGCAATAACAGCATAGGAGACCCAATGTTTAATAATGGCCCTTTAAGAATATTAATGCCGCTTGATGCCCCTCTAAAAATAGGCTTTGTGACTTTAAGGGTATGTGTCCACGTTCAGGAACCGCTGCGTTTTTGACGCAGCGTTGAGCCGCAGCGTCAAAAACGCAGCGTCCAGATGTTACAGCATAGTGGAGGGGATTTAATGAAATCTCGTCTCCACTGTGCATTAAAAAACGCATGCGGAATTCCCGCAAAAACGCACATGCGGTGCGTTTTTTCAGAACGCAGCATGTTGCTACAATGAGCAAAACACGCAGGAACACCGCAGGTGACCTGCCAGTGACCTCAGGTGCATTTTTGGTCAGGATTTTACCTGCATAAAATCCTGACCAAAGCCTGAAGCAAATCTGAACGTGGACACATACCCTAAGAGTCCCTCCTTCAGAAATGAAACAAGATGTGTCTCCTTATGTGTCACACACCACATGGCCAGCTAGGGGTGTTAAATGTTACAATGACATTTCCCAGTGAATGCATTTGTATTGGTTGAAAGCAATGTTAAAGTCGAAAAACGCATCAAAAACACTGCATGTGAACATAGCAAAAATGGTGCAGGAACATTTCGGTCTGGGGTTAATTATTTTGCCTTAAATACAAGTCATTACCCTGGAAAGGATGTACTTTAAGGCTATGTGCACACGTTGTGGATTTCCTGCGAATCCGCAGCGTTTTTACCGTGCAGAAACGCTGCAGATCCGCAAGTGATTTACAGTACAATGTAAATCAATGAAAAAAAAATGCTGTGCTAATCGTGCGGAAAATTCCGCGCGGAAACGCTGCAGATTAAAAGAAATAGCATGTCACTTCTTTTGTGCAGAACTGCAGTGTTTTTGCACCCATTCCATTATAGAAATCGGCAGGGGTAACTAAAAACGCAAGAAATCCACTAAAATCCGCAGTAAATCTGCACAAAATCCGCATAAAAAACACATGAAATCCGCACCTATGTTTCCTGCCAAGAGATGCAGAATCCACACAAAAAATTCCAGAGGCAAATCCGCAATGTATGCACATAGCCTAAAGGGAATCTGTCACCTGAATTTGGCGGGCTATGTAAATGCCCTGTTTTCGGTCCGATAGGCGGTGTTTCTTCTTTTTTGAAAAGCATTACTGCGCACTTTGGCCCGGAACACAGAGAGATACTTCTGGAACATAGTGCGCCGGCGCATGCGCAGTAATGCTTTTTGGCTTTGCCTGCAGATGGGCAAAGCATACTGCGCGTGCCCGAGACAAGATTGCATTGCGCATGCGCAAACTATGGAGTACACCTACTACAATTCTGGAAAATATTGTGGACAGTGGGGAAGGATGGGGTGCAGGAAAAAAGAAGAAACACTGCCCATCGGACCAAAAACAGGGCATTTTCATAGCCTGCCAAATTCAGGTGACAGATTCCCTTTAACATATTTCCCATCAAAATTCCTCTTGGTTTAGTTGTTCTATGTTTTTTGGTGCACCTGTAAAAATAGCATGAAACTCTGGCAACATTGCTTACAGCTGTGATCTAGGAGTCAGAAATGCTTCTAGAGGCGATCCCCATGATGTTCCTCTGTCATTTGAACAGTGTTTCCATCATTTTCAGATGTTTTTAGACCTTAAAAGGACCCCAGTGGGGATCGCTGTAAAAATACTCGGGTTTCCCATAGACTTACATTGCTCGGGTCGAGCACCCGAGTATTCCAATTTGCTCGACTCGAGCAACGAGCACCCGAGCATTTAAGGGCTCGGTCATCACTATTCAGGATCAAATAGCGCAAAGGGTGCGCCATACAGTGCAAGCAAAGTTGACTCTACCACAGGTGTCTGAGTGGCTTGAGTGCACTAGGTGACTGACTGGACTGCGCTTTCAGTGTTTGGGGCTGCTGCCTTGTCCGCAGCTGTTGGTTTCTCTGACATGGAGGTACATTTTCAAACATACCACCCCTTTTCTGATGAAAGGCAACCACCACACCTTGCCGCAATGGGCCTTGGTCAGTGTGTTTGCTCTTACGGGCTTGGGCTTTAGCCTGCAGGTTCATCTTCTCCCTTCTCCTCCTGCCGGGCCTTCCTTTCTGCATCGTATTTTGCTGCCCGCAATATTCTTCCCACGTGATGGTCGGGGTTTCCTCCTGGAGCTCGATCACATGAGCCCCCTGTGGTCCCCCTTTAAATACCACCAGCTCAGCGTGCACCTCCTGAGGCCCACTTGTTGGTGTCAGTGGGGCTGGCATCGTCTAAGATGTCTGGCGTCCGGTCCCAGGACGCATTTCTGGATGCTCAGCCAGGCCTAAGGGCTGTCGGGGTGGGAAGTGGGCCTACTAAAGTGCCATCGGTTACCGAAGCAGGGTTGGTTGCCAGAGCGGGGGCGGTCACCGGAGCAGGGTCGGTCACAGTACCTGCTGCTGGTGTCTCTTTGGTGCCAGTCTCCTCCTCCGCTGCAGTTGGAGACATTGGCCGCAGAACGGGACGCTGCTCCTTCAGCTTGATCTTCTTCCGCAGGGCTGATTTCCACCTGCTCACCGCCGGCAGCTGAGTCCGCATGAGCTGGCGGGCCAGCTCCTCCACCTCCGTGTCTAGGAGGTCCGAATCCACCGCAGACGACTGGTACAGGTCTTCTGAGTCTCCGTTGGGGGAATCCTCTGGTTCCACCCCACGCATCGGCGCTGGTTCACTTCCTTCTACCATCGCGTCCACGTGTTGTTCCCACTCTCTCCTTTGTGGTCGGCCCTTCTTCTTCTTCCTGTCCTCGCCATACCAAATCAGGAGGCGGTCTCTCTTGCTGATGGACATGTCCTTGTTGTTTAGTAGTATTTGCAGTGGGCGGGCATGGTCTTCACGCCTCACGTCAGATCCTGCCCACGACGACATGCCTTTCTCTTCTCCTTGCATGCCACATGGCATGATAATGGCAGCTACTAAGTAGTTCAACAAAGTCTATGGCACACAGGACCCAATTTGCTGGGTCGGTCCATCCTGTTCGTGATGCCAAATGGAGCGCCCACCAGGGCTGTGGGGATACTCGGTACCAGGCCGGTTCTTAAAGGGATGCATCATGGCAGCAGTGACCCGGTCCGTGGCCCTGGGCGTCCAATCAAAATGATGAAATGAAGGGGAAATAAAGTTTATTGAAAAAGGGGAGTTGTTCGTGACGCCACCCGTGGTGTTCGGTCAATATATCCGACCCTGCAGTTCAGATCCAGTGGGGCAGTTGTTGACGCAGATAATATGTTTCAGCTCTACACGGACAGAGCTAGTCCCCATGGCAGGTATAGGTGTTAATTGTGATGATGGTTGTTGTGGTAATTGTAGTGCAGGGCAAGTGACACAGGAATAATTCAGAAGACACAATTGGGTGCAGATTTCAACGCTTTACTCACAGTTCTGCAGATTACTGTCTCCAGCCGTGTGCTGTCTCCTCCAGGTCTGTGGTCCAGCCATCCCCCAGATGATTTGGGGTACACTTCTCCAGGACTCCCCTCTTATGTTCCTTTCCTGGCCGTCTCACTGCGCTAGTTCTCACCTCTCCTGACCTGTGCCTTCACACACAGTGTCCCAAGCCAGCAGCCCCGGATCTTGTCAGGCGACGTCTCTTTAGTCCCCTGGGTCCTATGTGGCTGCCTTTTCAGTGAATGTGTGTGGATGTGGCACATACAGGTACCACAGCATTCGGTTGGCTAGCTGAGCCTTGCAGCAGCACTGAAGACACGTTCTGAGAGAATATCCAAGGCGTGACAGGTGAGTTCAGGCCACTCTTCCATTTTTGAAGACCAAAATGCAAAAGGGTCCAATCCCTCCATGATGGCATTGATATTGAGCTCCAGATACTCCTGCACCATCCTCTCCAGTCGCTCACAACATGTCAGACTTGTACTGTGTTCTGATGGTGCACGGGCTGGTCTAAAATATGTGTGAAACCGCTTAGAGTAATTGCTTATGCCACTCACACTGCTGCTGCTGCTAATGTTTTTACAAGGATGCCTTGGTGTTCCAGGGGTTGGACATCTACAACTGAGAGGCACACTGTGTGCTTCATTCCTGTTTTGGAGAAAACCACCCTTAAAGGGAACCTGTCACGCCGTTTTTTCAGTATGAGATAAAAATACCGTTTAATAGGGCCTGAGCTGTGCGTTACAATAGTGTATTTTGTGTGCCCCGATTCCCCACCTATGCTGCCGAAATACCTTACCAAAGTCGCCGTTTTCGCCTTTTAATCAGGCTGGTCTGGTCAAATGGGCGTGGTGACATCACTGTTTCTTCCCCAGATCTTGCTTACCTTTCCGTTGGTGGCGTAGTGGTTTGCGCATGTCCAACTGCCGAATCCACTGCACAGGTGAAGAAAAAGTGCGTGATCTGCGCTATTCCTCTGGTCATCTGTGGGGGCGGCCATCTTCCTGAGGCCACGCGTGCGCAGATGGAGTGCTCTGCTGCACGGGGCTTCAGGAAAATGGCCACGGGATGCCGCGCGTGCGCAGATGGAGATCGCGGCGGCCATTTTCCTGAAGCCGAGTTCGCATTTCGGCTTCAGGAAAATGGCCGCCGCGATCTCCATCTGCGCACGTGCGGCATCCCGCAGCCATTTTCCTGAAGCCCCGTGCAGCAGATCACTCCATCTGTGCACGCGCGGCCTCAGGAAGATGGCCGCCCCCACCGATGACCAGGGGAATAGCGCAAATCGCGCTCTTTTTCTTCACCTGTGCAGTGGATTCGGCAGTTGGACATGCGCAAACCACTACGCCGCCAACGGAAAGATAAGCAAGATCTGGGGGAAGAAACAGCGATGTCACCACGCCCATTTGACCAGACCAGCCTGATTGACAGGCAAAAACGGCGACTTTGGTAAGGTATTTCGGCAGCATAGGTGGGGAATCAGGGTACACAAAATACACCATTTTAACGCACAGCTCAGGCCCTATTTAACGGTATTTTTATATCATACTGAAAAAACGGGATGACAGGTTCCCTTTAAGATTGTCTACAAGTATGTTTTGATACTCCAGCATGCGTGCATTCCATTCCAGGGGGGGAAGCATCTTACTAAATTTACTCTTGTTACGGTTATCTAACAGAGTGGAAACCCAGCAGTCCATATCATTTCTAACCCTAAGAATATGGGCATTGTGTTGAAGATCGTGTAGCAAGAAATTGCTCATGTGTCGGGCGCTTCCATGAGGTCCAAGACAATGGTGTGTTGGTGACGAGGTAACACTCAACATTGATACCTCTGTCCCCTCCCACCAACCACAGACAACAGAGAGCGGATCATTATCCTCTTCATCTCCTGACTGTTGCCTGTCTGAGTTGCCCGCCAGGGCCGTGGGGTACTTGGTACAGGGTCTGGTACTTAAAGGGATGAGTCATGGCGGCGACCCTGTCCGTGGCCCTGGGCGCACATATAAAAGGGAAATAGATTAAAGTTTGTGTTCGTGACACCACCTGTGGTATTCGGTCAGTGGGGACCGACACTACTTAATGGGGTCCTCTGGGTGGTGTTACGGCAGCTAGATGGTATAACTTCCCACAGGTGAAGAAGGTCCCAAGGGCTCCCGGTGTATAGGTGAAGATGGTGAGAGGTGCAGTGTAGAACGAGGACACAGGTTTGCAGTATTTTTATCTGGTTTACTGTAGGCTTCAGGCAACTGCAGTCCAGGGCACCAGATAACAAGTACAGGCAGGGTCCGGCCAGCTTGGAAGTAAATCCAGAATCCCCTTTACCAGGTGGAGATGAAAGCCTTCCTCAAAGCGCGGTGGTGTTGTAGTCCCTTACCTATGAATTTTGATAAGGTCCTCACTGTTCCTCTCTGTCCCCCATATAGGTTAGGACACAAACCCATATGACAGGTGACTCGAGCCTTTTTATAGGGTCTCTATCACGACCTGGGCCCTATGTGTCACTGTGCCTCCTGGGTGTAAAGGCAGACAGGTAACTTAAAGTTCAGGTGTCCTGCCGGTTTCAGCTATGCCTCTTAGAGTTCGACACGCCTTGGTCTTCCAGCTGAGCCAGGGAGGTAGCCAAATCACTGCTCTGCTCCCCTGGTGTCACTCTCCTGTGCCTTCTCTCTTCTGCACACTTTCTACAAGCTGTCCTTTCCTTCTCTGTTCCTTTCTCCAGGAGCTATAGCGACTCCACACAGCCCCTTCAGTCTTTCCGACACTCTCTGTCCGACTGCACTGTCCTCTGACAGACTGACCAATATCTTCCCCTCCAGCCAGAATATATTAGGGAAGTTCCCTTTATACCGGTTTCAGAGCTCCCCCTTCTGGCCTGGAGTATGAACGTGTTGTGCGTAAGTGATTACCTGATAAAAGAGGTCTTTCATCACTTCCAAGCGTGACATCACTCTTTCCGTGACGAAAGCAATGCCACTGACGACCAGGACCCTGGGGCATCACACATACATCACCTCGTCCTCCTCCATTTGTTCCTCAGCTCCCGCACCTTCACTAACAGTTTGTCTGGTACCATGAGCCCCCATTGATCGACGTAAGTCATGCTCCTATGGCACCCACCTGTGCGACGACAGCCTGGAAATTTGAGATATTGTTATCCCTTCCGGATCATTCTCTGCTTCCACCTCTTCCTCTGGGACCACCACCTCATCACGCAGACTATTCAAAGTGTGCTCCAGCATATAGATGACCAGAATAGTGATGCTGATAATGGCATAGTCAGCACTAACCATCTTAGTAGTCATTTCAAAAGGGTGCAGAAGGGTGCAGAGGTCCTTCATCTGTGTCCACTCCACAATCGTGATTTGCACCACGTCCAGACTGCATTGGCCCAGGCTATGCAAAAGAACATACTGCACCAGGGCTTGTTGCTGCAGTGCTGACCACACATGCTGCAACATGTGCAGAGTGGAAATGCACCATGTTGGAACATCACAAATCAAACGGCCAAGAGACCTCTGTAATGATGCAAGTCGATGACCTGCAGGGTGCAAGAGTCAGAAGTGAGCACACAGTGAATGTGTTTTCTGTAGCAGTTCATCCAGGCCAGGATGGTGGCTGAGAAATTGCTGTACCACCAGGTTGAAGATGTGAGCCTTGCAAGGCATGTTTGTGAGGTTGCCCCAGCATAGGGCCGTCACAAAGTTTGCACTGTTATCGCACATGGCCTTCCCTGGCTCCAGGTTCAGTGGAAACAGCCATTGCTCTAACTTGGCCTGGACAGCTGTCCACAACTCTTGAGCTGTGTGACTGAGATCCCCTCAGCATATTAATCTAAACACTGCCTGATTGTGGTGAGCCATGACTGCGCACTACGGAGGTGGAGGGAATTTTATCTGTACTGCTGGAGTGCATGTCGGACTAAGGGAGAGGTTGAGGGCACAAGTGGGGGTCCTTGAGGAGGTGGAGAAGCCAGAAGCAATGAAGTAAGTGTTAGATACAGAAGTGTGTCCGGCAAGATTTGAGGAGCAGCCCCTTGACCACCTGCTCCCCACAGCCAGGAGACTCACCCAGTGCCCAGTCAGTGAGATGTAACGCCATTGCCCATGTTTGCTCATCCAAGTGTCAGTGGTGAAATGCACCCTGGCAGACATAGATTTTTTCATGGAACGGGTGATGTTTTCGGCTACATGCTGTGTAGGTCAGGCACAGCTTTCTTAGAGAAGTAATGGCCATTGGGCAACTGGTACTGGGGGACAGCAATGGCCATCAACTTTCTGAAACCGACTGTATCCACCAGGCAGAAAGTCAACATTTACATGGCCAACAGATTGGAGATAGTGGAGTTCAAGCTCTTAGCTTTGGCATGTGTAGGAGGAAACATTCTATTATGTGACCACAACTGCGGGACCAAGGGCTGGCTGCTGTGCTGAGAGAGGATGGAGTACGGAAAACAGGACACACTGCTGGACTAACTGTGAGGTGCAGGCGGAGATGTTATGGTGGACTGAGAAAGATGTGTTGTGCTAGGTAACACAAAAGCAGCAGTCATGTCCACTTCCATAACAGCTGATGGGCTCTCACTCGCCCCAACTGTAGGGGTAAACAAGTAGACTTTAGGCGGCTGGAGACCTGTGTGAGAAGACTTAGCATGATGATGGAGCGCCCCCAGACGCAGGGCCACGGGGATACTCGGTACCGGGCCTCTCTGTCTCAGTTCTGGGGTTGTCACGGTGGCTAGACCCGGTCCGTGACCCTGCTAAGGGGCATCCAATGAAAGGTGTAGGTGGTGGTGTGATGTGCAGGTCGCGGTGAATAACAAGGACACAGGTTTGCAGTCTCTTTACCTCTTTACTGAAGGCTTCGGGGTCCGCAATCCAGAGTACGGTTAACCGGACTGGCAGAGTCCGGCCGGTCCGATGGCACCTCCAGAGTTCCCTTTGCAGGTGGAAATCTGTGCCTTCCTTCTAGCGCCTGTGTGTTGTAGTACTTCCCTGCTGAGCACCACGGGATAGTCCTCACAACTGTTGTGTCTGTTTCTGATGTTCCTTTCTCTGATGTTCTTCCCACAAGTTATATCTGTTCTGATGTTCTTCTCCGTCCCCCAGATGATATGGATAGGACGCACCCGTATGACGGGTAGGCCTGGAGTTCTTCCGGGACCCTAGTGACGCCCCTCTCCCACAGTTGCCCCCTATGTCTGCTTAGGTGATTTAGGTGAGACAGCCAACCTATAATTAACTGTCCTGCCGTTGGTTTGAAGTAATGCTTGGAGCTCAATACTTCCTCGGCATTCCGGCCACCGGCTACGCACCTCAGTAGGATGTTGCCTCGATCTTACAGCACGACTCCTACTGGTGTTATCTCCTTTTTGCTTTGATCTCGTTTCTCACTCTCCACAATAAACCTCGCTTCTTGTCCTTTCTTGAGATACCGCCGCGGTGTAGTGCAGGCGCGGTTCCTTAACGTTCTTTCCTTTAAGCTAGGCCTCTGTCAGGATCCCACCCCTGACAGAGACCCCCCTGAATCCTCCCCTGCAACACCCTCTGCCACAGGATGTTGCCTGGTTCCAACCCAGTCAGCTTCTCTCTAACTTTCTATCCAACCCCCAGTTTTACCAGACTGTGAGGAGTGGCCTAATACATAGCGCCCTTAGCTCCCCCTGGAGGCCAGACTGTGAAGTGTATTGGTGTCTGTGATATCTGGTCAGGTGAACTCCTTCAGTGCCATCAGACGTACCATCACTCCCCTTAGCGGCGGAGCATCAGTACTGCAACGACCAGGACTCTGAAGAAGCAGCAGATGGGGTTGATGGGAAGGCCAGTGGTTGTCGAAGCCAGCTAGTCCACATTTTAGCACAGTGAGATTCTCTCACTAACGCATGATGATAACACATGTGCCAATTCATGCATGTAGTTGTCAAAATTTTGCAAATTTTTGCATCCATTTATTTTTTTTTTCAAATTTGACAGATAACATGAGTTGGGTCATCTTTTGCTGTCTCAAAAAAGGTCCAGGCTAGGCAACCCTTGCCGCCCCTGCAAACTGCACACTCGCCACCGGTTCTGGCTACACCCAGAGTTGGGGCTGATGTTTAAGTGGAAATCTTGACTTTTGATTTGCCACTGAAAAATAGTTTTATCGCAAACGATTTGGATTAGCTAATTTGCCCTGCAGGCTGCACCCCAATATTAGGCCTAATGATTTTTAAGTGGAAATCTGGCCTTCTGATTCGCCACACTGAAACACAGTTTTGTAACAAACAATTTGGATTAGCTAACTGGGGCTTTGTGGCTGCACCCCAATATTAGGTCTAACGATTTTTAAGTGAAAATCTGGTTTTCTGATTTGCCACTGGAACACAGTTTTATTACAAATGATTTGGATTAGCTAATTGACCCTCCAGGCTGCACCACTATATTAGGCTAACAATTTTTAAGTGGAAATCCGGCCTTCTGATTTGCCACTTAAACACAGTTTATCACAAACGATTTGACATAGGAAATGGGTCCTCCTGAGACTGCCACACAGTTTTGTTCGATGCTGGAAGATCGATTTCACACAGGTTAGGATCCTATCTAGTTAACTGTCAAGTTCACTTTCTGCAGCCGCACTAGTGCAGGAGCGTCCTCTCTGCACTGTGATGCTGAGACAATGGCGCCAGAAAAACATGATGTCCGCTTTGTATATGGCCAAGGACATGTGACTTTGGCAGCCAATCACAGAAGCCCAAGTGCCTTGACGTTGTGGATGGTTTCTGTGCCCTAATTGACTGCAGGAATCAACAACATACATAAAGTTAAGGGGCAAAAAAAAAGAGCACACCCCCTCCCCTCATCATACACATCTCCTGTCCCCCCACTCATCATAAAGCAGCACTATCATAGCCAAAGTAATAACAAAAGCATTAATGGAAACCTGATGATTTACCGAACTATGACTGAATTTTGTCGACTTTGAGTAAAAAAGCTTTTGAAAGCGAACACGAATCTGAATGCTCTATGTTTGGGCCGAATGTGAGATTAGTGAACGTTTTCCGAACAAGTTCACTCATCTCTATTTTTCACCTGATCCGACTTTACAGTCACAGGCAGTGAATCGGGATCTGTCAATAATGACCCTTTGAGCATGAGCAGTGTTCATATGAATCCAGGAGCATAAACCCAACGTCATTATGCACGGCCAAGAAGGCAGTACATTGGTTCATGCATTAGAAATGCATTTGTAGTGGATGTTAATCATGTCCCTCTGGATGTGATTACTAGATCCGAGGCAGAACTAGACTGGGAGAATCAACGTCTCAAATATACTAGTCCTGTATAATGTGCATACCACAAGCCAGATTTTATAAGTTGATTATCCATACCTATTAATAAGTGTGGGATAAATATTAATTAAAGGGGTTGTGCACTACTTGGACAACGCTTCTTAAACTAAATGTTCGGCCCAGATAAAATAATAAAGCCTATACTCAACTAGCCATTCCCGCATTTATTATGTATAAGACTGTCACTTATTATTTATCATCCTTTCTAGTTATGCATGGAGCGGCCCCTTATTAGGAACTCAGAGGAGTAGTTAGGGGTTCAGCTCAGGGGGTGACCTAAACACCTGAGTGGGCCACTAACCAAGTAATTCTGATTACAACTATAGTGGTGCCCTCTAATAATAGGTATAGGGAAGCCTAAGCTGGTGACCTGGCTGCTACTGAAAGTAAATAGCTATATAAACTATACAAAGACCAACATTGATATTATCGCCACATGGTGACCATATAGTGGTAGATACTAGTGCTGCAGAACATGTAATAGATTACAGTACAGTTATAGATGGTGACTTACAGCTGATGTTCTTTCTAATGGAATAAAGAGCAAATAAACTTGGCCTTTAATGTACAAGGTGGGCCATTTATATGGATACACCTGGGTGGGCCATTTATAAAGATACATCCAAAATGGCCAACGTCAAAATGGCCACCATGGTCACCACCCATCTTGAAAAGTTTTCCCCCTCCCATATACTAATGTGCCACAAACAGGAAGTTGATATCACCAACCATTCCCATTTTATTTAGGTGTATCCATATACATGGCCCACCCAGGTTTATCCCCATATATGACCCACCTTGTAGATAAGAATTCATTAATTAATTTTGTTTGCAATCCAAAAAAAGTTCACAAATATTTTGTTCTATGTTAGACATTCCTCAGTGTACTACATAAGGACAGAAAACATTCACAAAAAGACAGACATTAACATAAATGTGCATACAGTCATTAATACATTAATTACTATCATTGATGCAGAAAACAACATTTAGACATCATATATTCTCACTCTTACTGTATATGTATGGATAAACATACCCCAAGATCCACTTGTATGACAAACAACCTGTAAAAGAAAGGAAAGAAAGGCACCGTAGGAAAGAGACGTAGTAGTGAAAACTAGGGTTGAGCGAAACGGATCGTTCATTTTCATAAGTCGCCGACTTTTGGCAAAGTCGGCGTCTCATGAAACCGAGCCGATCCCTGTGTGGGGTCTGCCATGCGGTACGCGACTTTCGCGCCAAAGTCGCGTTTCAATGACGCTAAAAGCGCCATTTCTCAGCCAATGAAGGTGGACGCAGAGTGTGGGCAGCGTGATGACATAGATCTCAGTCCCCACCATCTTAGAGAAGGGCATTGCAGTGATTGGCTTGCTTTCTGCGGCATCACAGGGGCTATAAAGGGGCGTTCCCGCCGACCGCCATCTTACTGCTGCTGATCTGAGCGTAGGGAGAGGTTGCTGCAGCTTCTTCGGAAGCAGGGATAGTGATAGGCAGAGTACATAAAGCTACAAACCGCTTGTGCTGTAGCGATTTCCACTGTCCAACACCACCTTTTGATTGCAGGGACAGTGGAAGCTACATTTTTTTTCCTCAGCGCTGTAGCTCATTGGGCTGCACTAGAAGGCTCCCTGACCCTGATAGCTGCGTTGCTGTGCCTGTGTGTACGCCGCTGTGCAAACCAACTGCTTTTTTCAAAGCACAAATTCTGTTTTTCCTTCCTTTCTGCACAGCTATCTTGTGTGTTTGTCCACACTTTTGTGTGCAGCAGTCCTTTTTATAGCTGCCTGCCATACTTTTCTGAGATAACTGCAGGGAGATAAATATTGGCAAGTCTGCCTCCGTGCCATTGCTGTGTGTGGTATCTGTCTCTCATTGTGTGGCACCGAAAACACTGTGTAATACTTGGCCTTTTTTTGGGGGGGGGGGGTACATTCTCCCTTTTCCAAAAAAAAAAATTAGTGGGAGATAAATATTGGCAAGTCTGCCTCTGTGCCATTGCTGTGTGTGGTATCTGTCTCTCATTGTGTGCCACCGAAAACACTGTGTAATACTTGGCCATTTTTTATTTTTTTTTTGATAAATTCTCCCTTTTCCCAAAAAAAAAATTAGTGGGAGATAAATATTGTCAAGTCTGCCTCCGTGCCATTGCTGTGTGTGGCATCTGTCTCTCATTGTGTGCCACAGAAAACACTGTGTAATACTTGGCCCTTTTTTTTTTTTTTTGCTAAATTCTCCCTTTTCCAAAAAAAAAATTAGTGGGAGATAAATATTGGCAAGTCTGACTCCGTGCCATTGCTGTGTGTGGCATCTGTCTCTCATTGTGTGGCACCGAAAACACTGTGTAATACTTGGCCATTTTTTTTTTTGGGGGGGGGGGTACATTCTCCCTTTTCCAAAAAAAAAATTAGTGGGAGATAAATATTGGCAAGTCTGCCTCCGTGCCATTGCTGTGTGTGGCATCTGTCTCTCATTGTGTGGCACCGAAAACACTGTGTAATACTTGGCCCTTTTTTTTTTTGCTAAATTCTCCCTTTTCCAAAAAAAAAATTAGTGGGAGCTAAATATTGGCAAGTCTGACTCCGTGCCATTGCTGTGTG